>NC_022015.1:80769085-80778079 GCF_000317375.1 Microtus ochrogaster | reverse complement strand
CTTTTCATCATCCATCCACCCACCCATCCACTCATTTCCTCTGTGTGTTTTTACATGCACAGTAAGCCCTGAGCACAGAGGGTGGCAGAAGGAAAAGATAATGCTCAAGGAGCCCGGAACCTGGAGAGAGAACTGGTAATGAATCGGGCAGAAACTCTGGAGTTTCTAGGTAAGAAAATCAAGTGAGTTTCTATTTCCCCTTTGCACCACTTACCCTTCTCCCCACGCCCACAGGGGGTTTTCTCTGAAAGGGCAGCTAGCTTCTCAGGGGACTGCTCCTGCCCTAGATCTGAGTCAGCCCAGAGGTCTGCCAGTGATGACACAGCTCTGGACTCTCCCGAGAACTACTACTTTATGTCACTTCCCTGAGACACAGAGGAGAAGAGGAGCAGGCCCTCCACACAGCCTTTCTTCCGAAGAAAAATACCTTCCTGCACAGCAAATGCCACCCATGAGCAACCCTGAGGTGTTCCTCCGGGGCTTTCTGTGTGTGACACCATGTGTCTAGAAACCAAGGCCCTTCATGAATGTTTCTCAAGTGTTGGTTGGCCTCCTTTCTTCCATCACACAGAACTAAGTTACACTGTGCTGAATGAATGTTGAACTGGGGCCCAAGAGAAGGGGGGTTGGCCAGGTGGCAGGTATGGTGGCACTTCTGCTCCTCACAGAAAGCTTAGAATCCAGCACATCCCATTGAGGTTTTACAGTGGATCCCCAGTAGAACCCGGGGAGGAAGCTCATTTCACAGATGAGGACACTGAGAGCTGAGACAGGGTGAATCTTCTACCCAGAAGTTCCATTTGCTTAAGGACAACCACCCACAGAACCCAGACTAGGAAGAGCCCAGCTCCATGCAGCCCCGTGGGGAGACCTCATCTTCTTCCCAGGTTCCTGACGTATCCCAAACCCTTCCAGCCCTCAGTTCCATCAGGTTCCAAGATAAATAGCAGGTCTAGTAATCAATCAGTAGACTTCCGTTTCCTTTTACGCTAAACAAGACACGGGGCTGCCAGAGACTTGACCAGTACTCATTTTGCCTGGGCAGGAGACAGCGCATTTTCTTTCTTCATGAGGAAATGGTCCAATACGTGATTTAATTTCTACTTGGGGTAAGAAAATAGGGCAGTAAAGAGGCCTTGCTCTCCAAGCAGGAATTAGATCAGCCTCAGAGGTCTGAATAAGAGAGAGGTTTCAGAGCCAGGCAGTGGTGGCACACGCCTTTAATCCCAGCACTCAGGAGACGGAAGCAGGCGGATCTCTGTGAGTGCGAGGCCAATCTGGTCTACAAGAGCTAGTTCCAGGACAGGCTCCAAAGCTACAGAGAAACCCTGTCTAGGAAAAAAAAAAAAAGAAATAAAGAAAGAGAGAGAGAAGCTTCAGTGAGGAAGAATCACAAATTTGAGGTCAGCCTGAGTAACTTAGTAATATCATTCATATATTCCTATGTGTGTGTGTGTGTGTGTGTGTGTGTGTGTGTGTGTGTGTGTGTATACACACTATATATGAAATTAAACTCTTGGGGGATGGATATTGATCAGCAGCAGAGTGCTTAAGTAATATGTATAAGGCCCTAGGTTCAATTCCCAGTAGCAGTTTTAAAGGAATTAAAAAGGGGAGGGTGAGATAGAGCTACAATTTGGTGATAGAACTCTTGCCTAGCATGTGTGAAGACAATTTTGAGTCCAAGTCACATATGGCTCTCTTGGCCTGCTGAGTTCCTGTGTGTATGGGAGGGGCTGAGAGCAGTGGCCAGCAGGGAACAGTGGCTAGCAGGGGGCAGCAGCTAGCGGGAAGCAGCCATTGCTAGCGCAGGGGCTCTTCCAGCAGTGGTTGCCAAGGCTTGTGAGGGGCCTTGAATCCCAGGCAGCCTGCTGGTCCCCTACTGAACCTCACTTAATTCTTACAACAAGAGGAGGAGGATGGCCCCATGGCCATTTCAGAGATGGGGAAACAGGGTTAGAGGTCCTGCAGCTGCTGAGTGTCAGTGCTGGGATTTGGATTCTGCTCTGGCTCCAGAAGTCCACACACTGAGCTGTGACAGCAAGATTCTCACTCCCAGTGAAGTCTAGAAACCACCTGTGTGGGCATCTCCCAGGACTGATCAAAACACTCTGTCTGGGGGCCTGCTCAAACTCACTAGATCAGGACCTCAGAAAATGGGGCCAAGAGCTGCCTCTGGGAATCTTTCCAGGTGGTTCTTCTGCCTGTAAATCTGAAGTCTCCTCCCTGGGTGTCAGTGTCTGCTGTGTGGGGACAAGCGACAGGAGGAACATGAGACAAGAAGGAGCCAAGCAGCTGGGTCCTGAGAGACAGGCTGAGAGATGGAATTACCTCTGTGTCCTGTGGCAAGCCCTGCCTGCCCCTGGCACCGTCCTCACGCTTTGCTTGTGTTAGCTGCGGCCTAGTCAGTCAGCTTCCTAGCCTAGCCTGGGCTATCTGGGTCACTATAGTCCTTACATGAGGTCTGGGACAGTGTTCCTACTGCCAGGACTTGACCCAGTTCAGCCTAAGGGCCACTGGAAGTTTATCATCTCTACTAGCATGGCCAGCAAGCTCAGGACCAATTTCCCCAGTTTCTGTACCCTGCTCACCTCCCCCAAGCCAATGCTGGGGTTACAGGCACATGCATCCATGCTTAGCTTTTCACATGAATGCTGGGGATTCCCCCCAAGTGCTTACACCCCAAGTGCTCTTACCCACTGAGCCGCTTCCCCAGCCTGCCTTGCGCTATTTTAACCTGACTCTGTCTGATCTGGATGGAGGAAACAGGATTTGCCTGCACAGATCCATTACCAGACCTGATCCTAGCTGGAAGAAGAAGGAGGTAAAGCCCTCTTTCCTGGAATGTTGAAGAGTCTTCTGCAGGAACCTGGGAAGGGGTTGGGACCACCAGGAAGGGAACAGGCAGACATCTACAAAGTGATAATCACACATCACCCCATTGCTCTTGACACAACTGCATGGCCAACTCTTTCCTAAAATCATTAGCTCATATCTATCTGCCTGACTGCCTGTCTGTCTGTCTGTCTGTCTGTCTACCTGCCTGCTTGTCTGTCTGCCTGCCTGTTTGCCTGCCTGTTTGTCTCTGCCTCTCTCTGTCTAACTGTCTGTCTGCCTGTCTGTCTATTTTCCCTTTTATTTTCTTCCTCTTCCTCTTCTTTTTCTCTGTAGCCCAGGCTAGCTTTGAGTGTGTAACTTTCTTCTCTAACCCCCCAGGGGCTGCCGTTATAGTTCTGTGGCTCGGCTACCCTCCACACCCTATTTCAGTGGCATCTGCAGTCATGAAGGACAGCAGCCCTAGACCCTTCTGGAAGCAGCCTAGATTTCCCCTCATCACAACTAAGGCCCCCTCCTCCTGTCACTTCCCCCTCACGTCCTCCATGATGAGGAGAGTGCAGACAAGCTCTCTGTTTGAGGACGGCAGATCCCGACAGCAAGTTCTGTTCTTTCTCCATCTGGCTTCCTTGGTGAACTTTCTGCTGAACTTCTTCCAGCCCTGTGGGCAGCTCTCCTGCCAGGAGGAGCCAGTGCCAGGAAGAACAGAATAATTGCCTCTCGAGTTGTGCATGCAGAGCCTTCATTATCACATCCTGGGAGTGGCATTTTCAGCCCTCTGTCACAGCATCCCGCCACTGACTAGAGCACAATTCTTCTCCCTCACGACTCCACTGTCTCGAAAGAGCCGATTGGTTTTCTGCTTCTGTGGGTTGTGCTGCCTCAGTAGGAGAGCTGCATCGTGATGGACTGCTGTTTACAGAGAAGGCTATGGGCTTGCTCACTCGGTGGCACATGTTACAGAGAAGGCTATGGGCTTGCTCACTCAGTGGCACGTGTTAGGGACCAGTCCCCCACACACTCCACTTTTCATTCTATACTCTGCACAATGAAGCCATGTGTTTAACCCATGAAGCTTGTGGATGCTAAGGACCATATCCTGAAATCAGGCCTGGATTTTAGCAGTTGGTAGATGTCCCAAAGTTCTATCTATGTATTTGACCAATAGCAATATAGCGTGTTCCTGAATGTCATTTTCTTCACCTACAAAATAGGAGGGCTGGCATTGACACCAAGAGGTGACAAGGAGCCACCTGTGGTCTAGGAGGCCCCAGGCAAGGCAAAAGGAGGTCACAGAGTCAAGCCTGACTGCCTGGCTGTGGGAACCTCTGGTCTGCTCCTTGAGTTGTAGTGATGACATTACATCATGGATGACAGGTGTGTCACCCAAGGCCACAAGATGTCAGGCAATCTCAGGCCTGTGGTTTGGTGGCATCCAGAAGCCTATTCTGTAGGCACATCCTGGTATCTTGCCCTCAGCGTCTCATAGGGGGTGTCCAGTGGGTGAGCTCAGGCTGCAGACATCTGTCTATGAGAGGGACAGTGTCTCTTTCCCTAATGGTGACAATGGATACTGGCTGGTTAGAAGGGCAGGGCTGGATTAGGCTACGCCAGTAGAGGACAAGCGTGTCCTTCTTAGACCATCTATTCCTTCCTTCTCAGGCAGACTCTGCCCTGCTTGCCAAGGTTCTGAAGTTATTTTCGAAACTCCTATCTCCCAGTGTGGCCAAGCCTCTAGTTCGCCTTCAGCTCCATCTCAAGGACAGTTCTGCCAACAAACCCATCCTCTTATGCACTGTCCTTTGGTGTGGGATGCCCCTCTGTATGCTGTGAATATGTTTTATTACCATTGAGCTTCTTTATTAGCTCAACATATACACAGCATACAGAAGGATATCCCCCTTCATCCCTTTCTTTCCCAAGTCTCAACTTCTCCATCTACAAAACGGGAACATCTCTCAACTTCGAAGCGCATTAAACAGACAACAAAGAAAAGCTAGGTTGAGAGTGAGCTCCGCTCTCTCCCCTTCTGGTGAAGATGGAAGAAGATAGGAGGGCAGTTGGAAAATATGTGGGAGAGGAAAGTGGGTTGGAATGGGGATGCTGGGAGGGGCAGGCTTAGAAGTAACCTCCTGTTTGTTGCTCCACCTGGAGCCGTGGTGGGGAGGGATCTCTCCAAACACATTCAGCCATTTGTGCTGATTAAACCTGCTGTTCTAGCTGCTGTGTGGGCTCAGAATCAGCCTCATCCCGTTTCCATGAGGAAATGAACACAAGCAGTTAGAAGGCTCCTGGCTGCCTGGCACAGAGGATCTGCCACCTTGTGGCCTCTGGCCAGTTGCTCCATGTTTGTACAACCTCTGCTTTCTCCTTTGTTAACCTGGGTGGTCAAGGTCCTATTGGTTCCCCGGATTAAGTTAGATCCTGAATGGACTGGGCTGGCTCAGAGCCTGACCTGTGGGATGTGCTATGTCAAGGTTACCAGCTACTCGTCACTGTTGTGGTATCAGTCCTAGCTACAGACTGTATCCTCTGCCTGACGGTCTGTCTTGGAGACATGTCCACTGGGAGAGTGTATCTGGGTGTCCCACGGCCCAAGGGGCAGTCAGCTGGGCCAGCCTCACTGTGAAGAAGAGCAGTTCAGGCATCAGTGGGCTGCAACAGTCTTTCTTAGCAGAAACTTCAAAGGGGAAGAGAGTTCTGGAACGCAGTGGGAGCCTTCAAGTTCAGCTCTGTGGCCTACTAGACAGCCTTGCCTGAGGTTGCTGCAGAGCACAAGAAGAAGCAGTGACTATGCTCACACCACCTTGAGGTGATGGACGATGGGAGAGGGAGGGTTGAGAGTGGAGGAGACTGAAGACGTCGTCCACTTTAGGTCTTGCACAAGGCTGCTGAAGACAGTTCTGGTCCTTTCTCCAGGTCATCCTAGGAACAAGACTCCAAAAGCCTCGGCCCCTCCTGTCTTCCTTCTCCTTCTAATCCTTACCTTCTGGATGAAGTCCATGAGCTGGGCATGAGGCTCAGCTCACTCTGCAGATTGGTACACGGAGGACTCCTGGTGACTCCCTGTGGTGGCAATAGGTGCACAGGTGTTAGAGCCTTCAGCTAGGGACTTTCAGAGAAGATGGCTTAGAGGTTAAGAGTAATGTCTGCTCTTCCAGAGGTCCTGAGTTCAATTCCTTGTGTAGAATGTCCTTCTGTATATGTGTTACTTTTATTGGTTGATGAATAAAACTGGTTGGACCAATGGCTTAGGGGAGTAAAGCCAGGCAGAAAATCCGAACAGAGATAAAGAGAAAGAGTAGATGGAGTCAAAGAGATGCCATGTAGCTGCCAAAGGAGAAAGATAACAGCCAGAACCTTACCAGGTAAGCCACAGCCTCGTGGCGATATACAGATTAATAGAAATGGGTTAATCCAAGATGTAAGAGCTAGCTAGAAATACGCCTGAGTCATTTACCAAGCAGTGTTGTAGTTAATACAATTTCTGTGTTATTGTTTGGGTCTGGGCAGCAAGGAAACAAAAGAGCAGTCTCCATCTACAAATTCCCAGCAACCACATGGTAGTTCACAACCATCGGCAACAAGATCAAAGCAATTGGGAAACTGACCTCACACTAGGTACACAGGTTTCACACTGAGAAGAGCCTTGAGCTCACAGTGCAAGGGGAGAGAGCAGCTATGTAAATGAACAACCAAGCCCACAAAAATGTAGAATGGCAAAATTGTACAGAACCAGCTTTGAGTTCTGACACCTCATTTATTCTGTATGAACACAAGTGAGTCACTGGGGCTATCTGTGCCTCAGTTTCCTCCTGTAAAAATGTAGGTAATAGTAGTATGCCTCAGCTGTGGCCTTTCCACAGTTTCAGTTATCTGAGATCTACTCTGATCCAGAAATATCAAAAGCAAATTTCCAGAAATAAACAACTTCTAAGTTTCAAATAATTCGTTGTAATGTATTGTTATAATTGTTCTATTTTACTATCGGTTGCATTGTTGATCTCTTAGCGTTTCTAATTTGAACTGTCCCGTGTACAGGGAGGACATAGTGCCCAATACAGCCTAGCACTGCTTTAGTTTCCACTATGCTGTGGGGGCATTGAAAATCGTCTCCTGAGGATGAAGGGAACCGGAAATGAGATGCATAGAATGAGCGTGCAGTTCCCCAGGCTACCCTGAGGGTGCGGGAGGCTCAATCCACCGCTCAGTTCTGGAAGGGAACCGAGGGTAAACTTTGCAGTCCAAGGAGGTGATGCAGAAGGTGAGAGGCTGGGTCCTCGCGGAGGACCTTCTGGAGCCAGGCACTAGAGTAAGAAGACTTCACTGGATGTCAAACTGTCTCTAATGTGGACCTTAAAGTCACCCCTAACCAGGAACAGAGTCCAAAGAGTGCTTGTGCATGACATGCCCCAAGCTCAGACAGTCTGGATATGAAGGCTCTAGAACTCTGACTTCAAATTCTCTATCACATCGTCTGTTTATCTTCAGACATCTCCTCACAGGTCAAACCCGGGGAGGGGGGCAGCGTTCTAGGTCATCAAGTCAGATGATACAAGCCCACGCTGTCTCACAGAACTCGCAGATGCTGTCGCTTTGGCTTTGTTTAACTCAGCCAGGAACAGCAGATGAGCATCACTCCTAGGCGGTTTATTCATTAACCATCACAATCCAGCTGTGGAGCCCGTGAGCCGGAAGGAAGTGGGTGGAGTCAGAGATTAAGTCTTCTATTTCTGTTGTGTCTTGAGAAGTTACAGGGCTCTGGTGGACACTGGGCTTATCCAGTGTGGGAGACTTAGTCAGTCTCAGAGAGGGACAGAGCATAGACGTTGGCCAGTCTGTCCTGTGGTGGGAGAAGGTGTCAGCAGGTGGCATTTCTACCCTAGACCAAGACCAGTGTTCAATGTCATCTTGTTCCCCCAGGAAGAAGGCAACTCATGGTATCTCCTGGTGTCGCTCCAGTTTTCCCATAGAAATATTCACGGTGATACCTCTTTAAAGCTGAAGACCCAGGAGATGCTCAGGAGAATGACCTAAGTCACATAGACAGGGTGTGAACTTAGGTCAAATGGGTCCTCAGAGGCACTCGGAAAAGTCTGGACTTGGAAGCCCAAATATTGCTTTTGTTTCTTTTCTTTTCGGTCCTGGGTTGGGTTGAAGACTGAAGGTAGGGTCTGGGATTTTACACAAATGACTTGTCTCGCACGTCATCCAAACACCAAGTTCCGTTTGTGGGGGAAGTGAAAGGTGTCTGATTCGTTCATACAGAACGCAGCTGGGCTGCCGGAAAAGAGAAACCGAGGTTGCTGTGAAGGTGTGTGCTCAGGCTGACCCGGCTTGAGTCAGAGCAGGCGCCACTCCCATGCCAGTGCCCAGTTCCGGCCCATTGTCCCACGGGGCTTGGCTGCTTGCTCGGGTCATTTCCTCCCCAGTCTCTGAAATACACAGGAAAGGAGAAAGGAAAAAGAAAGGAGGGCTTGAGGAAGGAAAGAAAGAGAAACAGGACAGGGCAAGCCTCACAAGCTATGCAGGCATCCTCTGCTAACTTGGCCTGAGTCGCTTTGCAGACCCAGGAATAGATGTAGGTTTCATGAAGTCCAAAGACTTGCAGGTTGAACCATGCCTTAGTGTGTGTGTGTGTAATATATATATATATATATAGATAGATAGATAGATAGAGAGAGAGAAACAAAATTAGGTTAAAATGAGTATTTATTAAGGACGGGGGGGGGGATCACGGCCACCTCAGATTCACATCTTTTCACTCGCGTGTCTCTGAAGGTAGTTTGCCGCAAACAAAAGAGTTGTACTTCCTGTTTGTAGCTGACCTTCCTTCCACAGGGCACCCCTGCCCCTTCGTGGCTCTCTGAGGCCCCATCACTTTTTTCTCTTCAGTAAATGAACCTGTTATGCCACAGTCAGAGACCTGAACTTTACTGGCTTGTGGATGCCACCACACTGGCAGGTGCTCCTAGCTTTCCACGGGAGCTGAATGACATTTGTGGGCCTCTTCATGGACAATTCGAGGGTTTCGTAAACCCTCTAAACCATATCTGTGGGCCCAAGGTAGGTAACCTTAACCTAGTACATTCCTTTCATGCCCCACACAAGGCAACACATACGTGTGTGTGTGTGTGTGTGTGTGTGTGTGTGTGTGTG
>NC_022015.1:80762958-80768985 GCF_000317375.1 Microtus ochrogaster | reverse complement strand
GTGTGTGTGTGTGTGTGTGTGTGTGTGTGTGTGTGAGAGAGAGAGAGAGAGAGAGAGAGAGAGAGAGAGAGAGAGAGAGAGAGGAGAGAGACTTGCTCAAGGTGACCTAGTACGCTTGGATGCAATAATCAGGGTGGTATTGAACCCTAGCTCCATCCCCTTCATTCCGCCTTTAGCACCAAGCAGAGTGAAGTCTCTGAGGAAGGATTACTCAGATAGACTCTCTTCCCTCAAAACGCCTTTCTCGTGTCTTCTGTTCTCATCTCCAGACGTGTATCTTCTATTGGTGTAATGCTGCGGGCAGAAATGATGGCCCAGAAACACATGCAGACAGGAAACAGGAATGCCCCTGTGTCTACGAACAAGTTAAGAAACGAGAGTGCGTGGGGGAGGGGGGACATGATAAATAACTCTACAGAGAAAGAGCAGCCCTGGGGAAGTCCCAGGAGAGTTGTTTCTGGGTCCTGTGCTGTCTCCTCCCCCGTGTGGGTGGGTGGAGTGCCCTTGGTGCCCCACGCGGGGTGCCCTGCAAGTGTGCTGAGGAACCCTTACCCCCTCCAGACCACGCCTCCCCCAGATAGGCCTCTTTTCTCTAAGCCACCAGCTAAGGCCTGGTACCTCACCCTTGGCACCTGGACCTCTCTATCACAGCTAAGGGACTTTCGGTTTTGTATATACTGGTTTCGGGTCCACGAGCCACACTGCACGTGAAGCCCTGCGTGATCCTTGGTGTCTTCGACCCGGCGGGCGGTGCTCTCCACCGGCACTCACTAATGACGTCATGGAGTAGCGCCCTACCTTCCCTTCTGTTGCTGGGATAAAGCGCTCTGGCCAAAAGCAACTTAGTGGAGGGAAGGATTCACCTGACTTACACTCCCAGGTCCACGGTGGAGGGAAGTCAGGGCAGGAACTTAAGCAGAAGCTTGAAGCAGAAATCATGGCAGAAGGCTGTTTGCTGGCTCGTTCTTAACTTATTCAACCCAAGACCCACCTGCACAGGGAACTGTGCTGTCCACGGTGGGCTGCGCCCCTACTTCTTTATCAGTTAACAATGAAGACATTCCTCACAGACATGACTGCCACCCAATATGATCGGGATATGATCGGGCGATTTCTCAGCTGAGACGCCCTTCTTGGGTCACTCCAGGCTGTGACAAGGTAACAGTTAAAGCTAACAAAGACACGTGCTTGGGACCTTGGCTCCTGGAATAAATGCCTCCACTCCTCATTTTGACACCTTAGGCCTGAATACAGCTGGGTGCTTGCTTCACCACCCAGAGCACAGAGGAATGGTGAGCGGTGCCCAGCCCTTCGGAGCAGAGGCTCCACCCAGCAAGAACACACTCCAAACTGGGCACTCTGGAGTTCTGGGTCTTTTTTTTTTTTTAACAGCCATAGGAACTGTGAGGGCACCTTGCTCCGCCCCCATCTCCAGCTAGCCTGTCAAGGTTATAAGCCCTGGTTTCCCTTAGAGCTGCAGGCACTAAGGCATGATTAAGGAACTCAGAAACAGGTCTTTCTTCCTTCTGGGCTTGCCTCCAAATAGTGGAGCTGTGTGGAGAGCAGGCAGTTATTCGCACGTGATCTTTCTCCTCCATTTAGTTTGGAGTGGAATATATATATTTTAACCTGACACCTGCAACTCAGATGACAGCCACTTTGTATAAACTATCTCTCACGAGCAAGGGAACACTGACCAAAGAGTCTTTATCTTTCCTCTTATTTTTCTCCGTATTTGGGATGGTGGGAATCGGGAAGGAGGTGAGAGATTTCTACCACAAAGAAAGCACCGAGGTACAACCTGTTTTCTCCTCCGGGCGCCTGCTTGGGGAGGGGGCGTGTGGGTGGAGAGCGATGACACCAACTGCTGGGGCCAGCCTCCTCTGAGCTGCCAGCTTCTCTCCTCTCCCTTGTCCCCAGCAGCAGGAGGTGGAGCCTGATCACGGATACCTGGGAACAGCGAGAGCAGGGGGCAAGTGAGTTTAGTTTCGTAGGTAGGTGTCTGTTCCTAGGCACTACCTGAGTCCTCTTCACCGTTCTCCGGCAGTTGCTTCCTCCCGCCCACCTCAAG
Organism: Microtus ochrogaster; assembly: GCF_000317375.1. Lineage (NCBI taxonomy): Eukaryota > Metazoa > Chordata > Mammalia > Rodentia > Cricetidae > Microtus > Microtus ochrogaster. The sequence goes on along the minus strand of NC_022015.1, from coordinate 80,766,914 downwards.
TGAAAGGAGCAGCACGGATTTCTTTTGTTTGTTTTGTTTTGTTTTTGCCTCTTTGCAGACCCCAAGTCTTCAATTTTCTTGCACCAATCACCTTTTGCAGGGGGTTGAGAAATTAACTGTGATTGGGTAGTCAGGCAGTTGAAGACAGCTGTTTGGTGGTTATGGGAGTGGGGAGCGCCCCGCCCATGTCTTATCCTCTTCAGTTACTCGCGAGAGGCTTTTTAACAGAGTCCTCCAGCCTGGGTAGGCGTGAGCCATCCTCAAGGCCTGGCTGACTAGTCCCTGAGCATCGTGATAGCGACCACAAAGTCCCTCCCCACCTTACTCAGCTGGTGACTCTGACTTAGCTCACTGCGCCATGGCTTGAGCACTTTGTTTCTGTGCCGGAAAAGGCTTTGCTCTGTCACAGCTCTCATCCTCCCCAGGCCAGTGCATCAAAGGAGAGTCAGCACCCTGTAAATAGCTGTGCTCCTCTGTGAGTGGCAGGCGCCACATATCATATGGGGTGGTTTGCTGCGATGGAAGTGCCCACCTACAGAAACAGTTGGCTTGGTTACAGCATTCCATGGTGGCTCCATCAGCCCGGTTCCACACCTTCTTGTGGAAGGAACTATTGAATGCCCAGGATTCAGAAGGGTGAGAGACACAAAGGCACGCAGGGTTCTTTATGCAACCCAGCGGAAAATCCTATGTCTGTCTGCTATGTGTCACCCTAGTGTGAACTCTGGTACTTGATCTCTTGGAATCTCTAGTTTCCTCATGAATAACAGGGTGATCATAATAATAAATTCTATGTGGAGACCATTTCAAGTGTTGCCCGGCACTCAGTGAGCCCTGGGTACGATTTGCCCTTCTGAACACTAAGCAGCCACTCTGAAGAGTTCCTCACTTCTTGTAACTAGGAGGAGAATTCTTCCTTTTTTCTTTTCCAAAGAAGTTCTTTTTTTTTTCAAAATATTTATTTATTTATTATGGACACACTATTCTGTTTGCATATATGTCTCTGGCCAGAAGAGGACACCAGCCCTCATTACAGATGGTTGTGAGCCACCATGTGGTTGCTGGGAATCGAACTCAGGTCCTTTGGAAGAGCACACAATGCTCTTAACCACTGAGCCATCTCTCCAGCTTAAGATTTATTTATGTGGCTGGGTGTGGTGGTGCATACCTTTAATCCCAACACTTGGGAGAGAGCAGCAGGTGGATTCCTGTAAACTTGAGGCCATCCTGGTCTACAGAGTGAGTTCCAAGACTGCCAGGGCTACACAGAGAAACCCTGACTTGAAAAGAAACCAAAAGACAATCAAACAAACACAGTAAGATTTATTTATGTAAGTGTTTAGCCTACGTGTATGTGTGTGTACTATATATATGTATAATGCCCAAGAAAGTCAGAAGAGGCTATCAGATCCCCTGGAGTTGATGTTACAGGCAGTTATGAGGTGTCATATGAGTGCTGGGAACTGAACTCAGGTCCCCTGGAGGACTAGCAAGTGCTCATAGCAACTGAGCCATCTCTCCAGCACCCATTTATATTCTTTTTAACTATGGATCTGTATGTGTGGGTATGTGCACATATGCATAAGTGTATTGTGCGCACATATGCATAAGTGTATGCCTGTGGAAACCAGAGATGTTGAGTTTCCCTGGAGATGGAGTTACAGACAGTTGTGAGCTGCTTGACATGAGTTCTGGGATTTGAACTCAGGTCTACAAGAGCAGAATGTGGTTTTAACTACTGAGCCATCTGTACAAGCCCAATTTCCCTCACCTTGTAGACATTCACGCCTCGGACCCCAGTGGCGACATCTAGTGGAGAGGGTAGCAAGTCACACTTCAAGCATTTCAGATTTTACAGGTCTCAATTCCCATCCCAACTACTCTCCTTTTGGAGTGTGGAAGTGGCCACAGACAGTATGGAAACGATCAGAGAAGCTGTATTTTAATAAAACTTTATTTATGAAAGCAGAAAGGCAGGCCAGGTTTATCCACAAGCCACAGTTTGCCAATCCCTGGTCGTACAAACATAGTTTTCCATCCTTTCTTTGCCAGACTCCTCTGCTGTGAGCTTGACTACGGGTCTGAGTGTTTGCCTTCTCTAAGAGAAAATGACAAAATGCGTACAGAAGTGGGAATTTGGGGGTTAAAACTGGGAGAAAATTCTTAGTGTATCTCTATTTGCCCATAACAGTGAGACAACACACAGAAGAGATAGAACAGAAGCTGGGAGACACGTGCACGGAAACCAGCATCCTCCTGGAGGTTTGTCTTTCCTCTGCGTTCTGCCTTTCCTATTGGTCCATCTTTGCTGCTAGCACGGTATTTCCCGTAGAACCCTACTTCCCAGAGCTGCCTTTACACTACCAAGTCTGCCAAGATCCCTGCCATGCAGGCGGCTTCACTTTCCATTCCCTGGACCTCCTCCATCGCACAGGTCTTTGTGAGGTGGCAGGAATCCAAGTTCAAGGTCTGGGGCATCCACATGACATTGAGCAAAGAACTTAAGATGCATGGTCAGGCTGGGAATGCAGCTCAGCTGGTGGTGGCTTAGCACGCATGGGGCCCTGAGCTCTGTCACTGGCTGGCATCACACAGAATGAGCCACAGTGATGCCTGTCCCAGGGCTAGGCAGATGCAGACAGGAGGACCAGAAGTTTAAAGCCATCCTCATTCAGTCTGAAATAAATGAGATTTTTTTTCTCAACAAAAGAAGGTCAAGTCTAAGGTCTGGAGTCCTCGTCTATCCATCTTCAAAATAGGTTTAGAATTAGGTTTTGGCTTACTCACCTTATGGGGTAGTTTGAAAACACATGTGGATTTGACCTGCCAGTGGGCACATGGAGGCCACCCCACCTGGTGTTCCACCACTGTTTCTCCTATACCTAACACAGAGTCCTCCGAAAGCTCTGAGCTTCTCTGGGTGATGGCCAGTGTTCTTTGGGGGTTTGGTGAAGGACCCTAGTTGGTTCGTTCCCAGGATGCTTTGATCTTGTATGTTATTATTCATGTTCTGAGCTGTGAGTGTTCCTGGACCTGTGACTCCTGAGGGAATTTTCCCTGCATTCCCAGAGGCCGGAGGACATCTAGTGATTTACCAGCTCTGTCCCTGTGAGGACTAACAGATCGCCCTGGTAGTGTTCAAGGAACAGGGAAAGATGGCATTTGACTAGGCTGGCGTGTTCTAGTCATCAGAGACAGGAGTTGGAGTGTGGCAGCCACTGAAGGACTAAGAGGAGGCAACATGAACAGGGAGGGCTGCTTCACCCCAGCGCTTAGCTGCGTCCTGAGGATCCGGTGGGTGGAACGGAACAGTGTGCTCAGGCTGCGCCCTTACAGAACACAGCCAGCTGCCTCTCTGCCTACTTCCCATTCCCATCAGACTCCTGTGCGCCCCTACTAGGTAGGACTGAAGGCCATCTCATATAGAGACAAGGGCAAACCCAGAGGCTACCACAAGATGACCCATGCGCTGGACCCTTCCAGGGCTTTGTGGCAGAGAAAAAAGGCAACTCCCACCAACCCTGCACTCAGGGAACCCACGCGAGATACCTGGAGAGCAGCTCAGAGACCAGAAGGGAAGGGAACAGAGAGAGGCAGTGATGAGCCGTGCTACTGTCAGGGGCTGGCATCAAAGGAGCCCCAGCCCCAGCCCTCCTCTACCCAGAGGGGAGTCCCTCCAATCGCTGTGTCAGAGCCCTGGAGGCTGGCCTGCCCTGGAGGTCACTTTCACCGGTGGAGATGGTTTCCGATTGCTATTACTTGGTCCCTCCTGCTTTTATTTAAAAATAGCAGTGTTCCTGGGTAGGTCAGAAAAATCAATGGATCCATGTAAACCTCAAACAAGCAAAAAGCCAAAGCACAAAAAATTAGGAGAACTTACCACGGAAAGCGATTCTCCCTATGCAACTGAATGTGGATGCTATGAGGTCAGGGCTTCGGAGAAAGCAGCACCAGGA
>NC_022015.1:80751381-80762753 GCF_000317375.1 Microtus ochrogaster | reverse complement strand
CTGGAGACTGGGAAACTCCTGTCTGAGTGTGGTGGACTCTTGAGACCCATGGGAAGGGAACAAATGGTTCTGAGAAACCTGCCTGTCAGAGACACCGTGGGCAGGTGACTTTAGGAGAGAGGCTGAATTCAGTGAACCGACTGCACTGTGCGCCATCCCTACACAAACATTTCTTCCCAGGACGCTGACTTCATGCCCCCTTTATCCCAAAATGCTACCATTGGTGGTGGGACTCGAAGTGACGCCAGGCCCTGAGCCCTGCTACACAAGCATCCCACCACCGAGCTGTCTCCAGCCGTTGTAGTTTTAGGAACCATTATCTCGGTTATAGTGAGGTTCACCAGGCCTTAGGACTTCTTTCTGCAGAGTGTCTGCTACTGGTTTTTACCCATTTTTGTCTGAATCACTTTTCTCCCTCCCCCTTCACTCCTTCCCCCCCCCCCTTTCCCCTCTGGACAATTCATGTACCACAAATCTGCACACATCATTTTATGGTCTTTCCCATCTTTTCTGTGTCTTTTCATAGAAAGAATTTTTACATTTTTAACATCTATTTTACTGCTTTTCAAACGATGTCAGGTAATGGATCTGGTTGTTGTTTCTGTTTTAATTTCCATAGTGGCAGGCTGGTATGTTGTGACATGAAATAAAATATAAAGACTAAAAGCAACCAAAGTACTAAAGCGTCGTAGAAATCACGTGACTTTCCTTGGGGTTTCTGGAAGCGGAGCACCTGTGCCCCAGACACGTTTGCATACTGAACAGATGCTTAGAGTCTGGAACAGGGAGGATCGAAATATCACTGCAGGCCTGGGATGCTGAAAATGGAGCTGAACCAAAGAGAGCAAGCTGGCAGACGAGGCGAAGGGGAACGCGGTAAGGACAATGAGTCCCCGCCAGCAGACTCTGACAACAGCCCCACTAAGGGGGCGGAGCATTCTACCCAGCGCAGTTCTTGCCAAACGAGATGGTCCCAGAGTCTCATGCCAGCCAGGAGAGAACACTGGACACCACGATCTTCTTCATTTACATGCCATTACCCAGAATTCTCTGGGGCTTTCTAAAATTTCTTTTTTTGAAGAATGTTGCTAACGTCAGAGCTCGGATACAAAAGCAAATTAATTTTAGATATGACAAGATCATCGATTCCATTTCCTAACGGAATTCTTTGCTGAAGTTTTGGGTTTATAACAGTTGACGTCAATTAATTTGTCCAAATGGTCAGGCGGCTTCTGAAATATTCTCTAAACAGTTATGCTCTGTGGGAGATAATTCAAAACAACCTATTTCTCCTTTAAAAACCATAGTACATGTTAACTTTTTGTTGACCTGGTTGGGTCAACTTTCCCATGATGACAGATGAAGGTAGAAAGGGGTAGGTAAAGAAAGAGCTCACAGGGCAGGTGACGTCTTCATGGACAGAACTATTACTTGCCCTATAACCTTTCCTTTGCTCTCTGGGCAGGTGAGATATGAAACCAACATCGTAGAGCGTAGGTAATCGTTCCCGGCTCCTTACAGGTTGTCATGCCTTCAGATTGCTGGACAATAAAGTCAAAGAAAACCCAGCATCACAGGGGCTGAGACTATGTAACCATCTGCAAGAATGTCTTATGTTGTATGGGCAGGGTATGTGTGGAAAGTGTTTATTGCTCATGTGTATCTGTTGAGTAGTGCGTGCTGGGTGTGGGTGACAGTGTGTGGCGGGAGGGTGGACTGAGCCGTCTAATTCTTGGGGCTATGTATTGATCATGCTTCAAATGTGTATTAAATGTGTGTGAATGTATATCATTGAATGTGGAGTGGTGTGTGTGTGTGTGTGTGTGTGTGTGTAATGCTGTGTGGATCTGTGGAGAGTGTGCCTACAAATGTGCTTGTGGTAGAAATACGCGTGACAAAGGCCACCAGAGGCCACACACGATAGGCCACACTCGTTTCTGGAATCCAAGGGCTGGGTCTGAAGACTAGTTTCTTTTGTTTGGTTTGCCAAACGAGACAAAAAGGCCTGAGCATTAATGAACTGAAAGACTTCTTTTTAGTAATTGGTAAAAGCAAAGGCCATCAGGGCTGCTGTCTCAACTGCTCTCTTCGCTGGGGCACAAAGCTCATCTCCCCCACTCAGGGTTCTTTGACACAACTCAGCGGATAAAGACTCTTGCCACCAAGCCTGAGCTCTATCCCTGGGACCCAAACGGTGGAGGGAGGGAATCAACTCCCACAGATTGTCCTGTGATCTCCACATATGAGTCACGGCTCACATGCCACCACCCTCTACACACAAAAATAAGTGAGAAAATGTAAAAAAAAAAATTCTAATAGGTTTTCTTTTTTTTGAGACAGGGTTTCTGTATGTAGTCGTGGCTGTCCTAGAACTCTCTGTAACCAGGCTGGCCTTGAACTCACAGAGATCCGCCTGCCTTTGCCTCCCGAGTGCTGGGATTAAAGGTGTGCACCACCACCTGGCAAGTTTCTAATTTTTAAAAGACCAATTTTATTTTTATTTCTCTCTCTTCCCTCCCTCCCCCACCCCCATGCCATGTGTGGGTGCCGTGTATGTGTCATGTGTACTCAGGTGTCCACAGAAGCCAGAATGGGTCATCAGACCCCATGGAGCTGGAGGTACGGGTCACCGTAAGCAAGAGTAGCACATCCTTGGCCAAGGAACCTCTAGATGCTAAGTTTAGCAACTTCTGTTTTGTTTTTGTGAGGCAGGCTCTCAAACAATCAGTTCTTAAAAATAAATGAGTGTCCCAGGGAAGAGTAGCTGACATGTGATCTCTTCCTTTCAAAATGTGGTCCTGTGTCATAGTTCCCAAAGCCAGGGAGCATCAGGACCACCGGGGGAGATTTCTAAACTGGGGGTCTTCACATGATGCCCAGGAGCCCAGAATCCCTTAGAACACAGAAAGGGCCTGTATCACTGCAAGCTCCCTGGGACGGCCTCAGGTATGCCGATCATGTCAAAATGTGTATTTTTCATGGCGTTTGTCCCAGTGGCCTGTGAAGATGCTCAAAATAGACCTCATGCAAGACAAGACAGAGGCTGCTGGCTAATTCCTCAACGGCGTGTGTTGTCTGTCTCTATCCTACACCCCACTTCACCCCAACCTTCTTTAGAGCTTTCTTTCTGGTTTGGTTGTTGTTGATGATGATGCTGTTGCTGTTCAGACAGGGCCTCACTATGTAGCCCTGGCCAGACTGTAGCTTGCTGTTTAAATCAGGCTGGCCTGGTACTCACGGAGATCCGACTGCCCTTTCCTCTGCCTCTTCTGATCTGCTACTGAAAACAGAAATGATGTGAAAATGTAGAATGACCACCAAGTGGTCATGAAATTGTTCCTCGGCACCTTCTGGGGAAAAGCCTCATGTCACCTTCAGAAGAAAGCTTTTTCAGGATGTAGAGGCCAGTGGTGGCCCCTTCCAGGGAGGCAAGTCTCCCCTGGATGAACACAGCCTCTTTTGGCTGCTTGCTGAGAGGGCCTTGGGCGCTGCTGGAGAACAGGGACATTTCCCATACAGACTTAGAGCTGGCTGAAAAGCCATGGGCACCAAGGAGAGAAAGAAAGACCGAAGAGCTGGGAGGTGGGGTGGACAAGCCTGGCGCCCTGCTCTCCCATCTCCGGAGGCCTTAGGAAGCAGCTCTAGAGCATCCCTTTCCGTTTCTCTACCTTAACAGCACAGTGGAACACAGTCCCATTTGCCTTTCTTCCCCCGGAGATGAAGGGAGCAGAAAGTTCAGGACACCTTGCAATTTGACTCTCAGGAATGCAGAAACAGCAGCAGCCTCCTGCCTTGGAGCCCAGCCTCTCTATTGCGATTTGACTCATCCTTGGTGGTTTATTGTGTTCTCTGCTTTCCTTCCTTGTGACACACAGGAGTAGGTGAGTAATGCACTCCACCAGGAGAGAAAAATAGATCCTCAAATGCCTTCCATTATGCTGAAGCCTGTCACCAGCTGTGGTGGCAGGGGGTGTGTGACCGTCCATTAGCACAGGGAGACTCAGAGCATCTGACTCCCTCTGCCAGGGCTATTTGTGATTCTCAGAGCCCAAGCAAGGATAGAAAGCCGATAAACATAAAGAAAGCTAAAAGGCCCTGCTGGGAGGGAGTCTTGGAGAGCCAGGATGCTCAAGAGTCCTCGAGCTGCAGGAGACCCCAAAGGCCCACGGAAGGTGCACGGTTAGACCTTCTTTAGGCTGCTCCATCTGGCCTGACCTTCGTAGAGCTGTAAGGATCATCTCTTCCACCCAAGTAGACATAGCTAATAATTACTGAGTTCCTGTTACATGCCAGGCACTAGGAGGAACGTTTCCTGTGTTGTGTGTTATTCATACACACACACACACACACACACACACACACAATAGCATGAATATACAACCTTAGGAGAATATCCGCTTGGCTAAATTCGGATGTTTGAACAATGAGGAGCTGAACCAAAATGCCATTGCTCCATTTGCCTTTTTTCTATAGACATCAAAGTTGCACTCCAGAGAAAGCACTCCTGTCAGAGGATAGGCCCAGGCTCCCACCGAGCACTTTTGTGACTACCAACAAGAAGGAAAAGGGGTTGCAGTCACTGTTACCAAGGTGACAGAGTACAGATAATAAATGACTGTCCTGTGATCACACACCCCCAGGAAACCTTAGGGTTTGGGTCTGGGGAGATGGTGCAGTAGGTGAAGTGTTTGCTGTTAGCATGTTAGGATGAGTCTGGATCCTTAGCTTCCACATAAAACCCGAGCACTTCTATAACCCAGTGCTGGGGAGTGGGGAGGGCAGACAGGAGAATCCCTGGGGGCTGACCAGCAAGCCAGTCTAACCAAAACAGCTAAGCTAGCTTTAATGGGGATCCTGTATAAAAAAAAATAAAGGGAGAAGCTATTGAAGAAGCCATTCCGATACAAAACCTCTGACCTCCACATATACCCAAATGGGCAGATGTACCCCATATCCATGCATAGAGACTTGTTTGATTTTGAAGCTTTGGGATTTTGTTTGTTTGTTTGGTTGGTTTGGTTTTGGTGTTTTGTTTTGTTTGGTTTGGTTTGGTTTGGTTTGGTTTTTTTGAGACAGGGTTTCACTGTAGCTTTGAAGCCTGTCTTGGAACTAGCTCTTGTAGACCAGGCTGGCCTTGAACTCACAGAGATCAGCCTGCCTCTGCCTCCCGAGTGCTGGGATTAAAGATGAGTGCCACCACTGTCCAGCCTTTGATGCTTTGTTTTTAAAACATGGTCTGAGCTGGGTGGTGGTCTAGCACATGCCTTTAATCCCAGCATTCAGGAGGCAGAGGCAGGTGGGTTTGAGGCCAGCCTAATCTACAGAGCAAGTTTCAGGCCAGGGCTATATAGGGAAACCCTGTCTCATACCATCCCACCTAACAAAATAAAAACCAGAGACTGCAGCCCAGGTTGCCCTCAAACTCCTTCTATAGCCAAGGATGGTCTCAAACTTCTGACCCTCCACTTCCATCTCTCAAAAGCTGGGTTACAAGGATGGCGCACCTTAGCTTAAATAATAAATGTTGGCGATTGAATCCAGGGCTTCACCCCTGCCAGGCAAGCAATCTACCAACTGAGCCACATCCCCAGACTTCCCCCAGAAACAAAAACAAACTTCCCAAAGCCCCTATTATCTCTCAGACTTCTGAAAATACATTTTCAGTTCTATTAAACCAGAAACACCTTTGTGCCTTCTGAACCTGAGCTCCCCAGCTGGAGCCGCGCTGGGAGAAAAATAAATGTTTGTCTCAATGGCACTTTCCTATTCGGCTAATTGATTTCCCCCCAGAATAACAATAACGCTTGAACATCCAAGTGCCTAATTATCTCCAGCTTTTTGTTTGCCCTGTCATTAACTTCACAGCTGCCTTGTTGGTGACAAGTGGGACCACAGAGATGTCAGTTGCAACCCTCAGTTTCTGAGAGGAAGGACAGGAAAGAGGTGGGACTCTGCCTCTGCCAAGGTCAAGGAAAGGTCTCAGCTGTGTTTCAGTAGCACCCGTGGGACAGGAGACTATGGAATGGGCTGGGCCTGTGCTCTGCAGAGGAGCTGTGTCATGAAACATTTAATATGCCATGAAACTTAGGAACGCCGGCACTAAGCTAGCATGTGGAAGTGGGGCCAAGGCTCAGGCGTATAGATATTTACACTGTGTGATACTGGGTACATTCTCCAGCGCCTCAATCCAAAATAAAAGTCAGTAACTAAAGTCACATGAAAGTATGTCTTCTGAGAAAGTGCCGTGCCCACTAAGGAACAGAAATGCTTTGAAATAGATAGAGGTGGTGACCATACCACGCTGCCGATGCACTGGATCCCACAATGATTGATTAAATGATTGATTCTGTCTCATGTAAACTTCATTTCAATTCAAAGAAGACCTCATCAATTAAGACATGTGTTTTGTTTGTCTATTTTTGTTTTGTTTTTGTTTATCGAGACAGGGTTTCTCTGTAGCTTTGGAACCTGTCCTGGAACTAGCTTTTGTAGACCAGGTTGACCTCCAACTCACAAAGATCCGCCTGCCTCTGCCTCCCGAGTGCTGGGATTAAAGGTGTGTGCCACCACCACCTAGCTTTGTTTGTCAGTTTAAACTAAGAAAATTAAAAATCTCCCGCTCTTGGAAAACAGTGGCTTATCTCTGCAAGGAGAGATCATCAGTGCACCCCAGACTTTACTCCAGACTCTCCAGGGCCTGGCCAGGAAGCCTTCTGAGATTCACAAGTTTCCTTCCTGGGCTCTCTTCTTGCACGTGGCTGTCGTCCTCAGCCATCCACCAAGCAGGACCCTATCAGGGGTATCTTGCCAAAGCTTGTGGTTAGGTCTCTGTCCTCATCTTCTTAGCCAACCAGGGAGCAATATTCCTTCTGGGCACCAACTCCCTTGTTCTAGAGACATGTGTCTGGGCTTCCGTGACACCATGGATGTCTGTTTTTCTTCCTTCCTCGTGGGTCCTTCCTCATCCTTCTTTCTCTTCTTTTCAGAGTGGGCAGTACTCAGGGATCTGTAACTGTATCTGCAGCCCTTTAACTGGGTGCCCTCATCCCAACCATCTCTATCTCCATCTACGACTTCCACACAGCAGCTCTAGACTGAACACCACCCTGTACTCCAGGCATGCGCTGTCCCATGGCCATCTGTCATCTCTGCTTGGATGTCTCACACAGCTGAGACAGATAATATGAATTCCTTCCTGCCCAGTGAGAGCTTCTTGGGTTTTATCAGTGACACCGGCATTCAGTCAACTGCTCAGGCTATCACCGAGTGGTGTTTGGGTCACCTCTTTCCTCACGCCTCACCTCTAACCCTTAGTGCCTCCCACTTCCTGTGCTCCAGTGTGTCCCCAACACTCCACTTCCTCCACATCCAGCTCTACTGTCCCAGCTCTGGCCCACCATGTCTAATATTCTCTCCCAGGCTCTCTTCTACCCCCCTGTTCCTGTCTGTCAGTGCAACCCTCACTCCTTAGCCTGACTCATGTTTCCAGAGTAAATCAGGTGCTAGCGATACACTGTGAGTACCCGTTGCCTTCAGAGTAAACTCCAAACTCTCCGGGGATGGATCGAGGCGCCCTCCTCTGCGGACTCCCCGCTCTCCTGTCTCCTTATCCACAGTGCTGTGGTCACAGCGCCTTCTCTCTGTCCCTTCCTCAGTCTGCTTTTGTTCCTACTTCGGAATCTCCCTTCTGCTTGGGGTGCTCGTGGCCCTAGTCTTTGAACAGCTGCCTCTTTTTCGTCACATGGCTATGACCCCAACTTAAACTCACCTCCATAGAAAAACACCTCCCTGCTTTGACAGGTATCTCTTGGTCAATGTTTTTTTTTTAAGATTTATTTATTTTTATTCTATGTATATGACTGTTTTTGCCTGGATATATTTCTGTGCACCAGGTCTATGTCCCTGGAGGCCAGAGGAGGGCATTACATTTCCTGGAACTAGAGTTACAGATGGTTGTGAGCTGCCATGTGAGTGCAGAGAACTGAACCCATGTCCTCTGGAAGAGCAGCAAGCCCTCTTAACCACTGAGCCGTCTCTCCAGCTCCTCCCCAGCAATCCTGATAGCTCATTCTCAGATCTGAATCTTCCCTGTGCCTTGTGTACTGCTGATGCTAGCAACAGTCTCCTGCAGCTGAAATATCCGTTCCTTGAGGGCAAGGACCCTCCTTCGGCTCTCTCTACCATGCTCGGCCGGCTTCTTGTAGCAGAAAGCACTGTGATGAGCTGGACTTTGACAGCTCTGAGACGACGGAAAAACATCTGTGTGGTGTGTCACACAGTGCTTATCAGACACCTATTCCTGTAGAGGCCACCCTTATCAGGCTGCCTTCTGTCAGCTGCTGCTGAGTTTTATGACAAGAGCCGGCTATCCGGACCAGGTCAAAGACCTTCCTCTTGGCTTCTCCAGTGCTGAGGTGTCCCAATTGATCTTCAACAGATCAAAGGCCCTACCCAGTGCCCTGCTGCTTGGAATCTGCTCTCTGGTCAGCCGGCCCTGATTTCACCTCATCGGTTCACTTTCTGGGTGACTCTTCCTTCAACCAGACTCTTCCTTCACTTATCCTAGCTGCTGTTCCCCGGACATGTGACAGGCAGGGCCATCTCATCTTTTATGCAAATAATATATGGTAGAGTAGTATCACATAAGAGTTCCAAGTAAATTTCTGTCTTTAAGCAGAAGGCATCTTTATGCTGTCTTCCTGCAGACGGAAGACCTGGGCATGAGTTGCCACTCCTGAAAGCTTCCCATGGAGTCGAAGAGCAACACTGAACAGGCCATTAGTTCTCTTTGCTCCCAATATCACTCATTTATTCCATCTGAGGTTTTCCAGAGCCAGGGGTGGTAGGAGCATAAGCCTGTCATCCCGTTACTTAAGAAACAGAGGCAGGACAATTAGGAGCTCAAGACCAGCCCTGGCTACACAGTGAGTTAAAGGCCAACCTCATCTACATGACCCTGCCTCAAAACATTAAAATAAAATCAATGAAGTAAAAAGAAACAAAGTTTTTCTACCCCTTCCACATTGTGGCCCCCGACCCATTCCACAGTTTCCAGCCTCACATCCGGGGACAGAGGTGCGGGATCAGGAACGCTGTATGTAGCTTTTCCTCTGAGTCATACACTCGGTAGACAATGTTTTCTTCAAGATCTCCCTTGTCATTTCCTTTTTCTTTAACTACAGAAAGTTACCCTGATAGTCAGGTGAATTCCTGAGCAGTGAGCCTGGGGCCCAGGGGTTCCTGCTCTAACCTCACATAGTGGCGAATCTACTTGCGGTTGTAGAGACATAAAGCTTGTTTCTCTAGAGAAGTTCCTGGTCTGACCTCCAAGAGAAGTTTTATTTCCACAAGAACATAGAGTCTACGAGGACAGGGACCTTGTTTGGGCAATCCTATGTCCTCAGTCCTCAGCACAGTGACACACTCAGTGACTGAATTCATTCATTCGCTCAGTCAGTCTTTCTTAAGCGGAACACTTTCAAGTGACATCTGAAATAAGAGAAAGGAGAGAAAAGGTAGCCAGAAGACATTTGACTACAAGCAACAGAACTAACAATGTCACCTAGGCATTAGTACCTACAAAGAGACAGCCCAATTTAGACAGCTCAGGCTTTTGCCCAAGCCACCATTTAGGACCTGGGTTTCTTTGTTTGCAGTGTCTGTGTGTTAACTAGGTTGATCCTCTGGTGATGGAGTTAGTGGTTCTACCGGTGGGTAGCCCAAATCACCACTAGAGTGGTTCTCTAGAGAGATGAGGCCTGGACATTGGTGGTTCTAAAGAGCCACGACATGGGTTCCATTGCTCGGCCAGCAGGCCTCGCTACCAGCTGAGCAGCCCCATCCACGGCAGTCATGTGGGAACTAGCATGGTCCCTGAAGCATCTAGAGCAAATGTCAATGAAGGGATTTTGACAGATGTCCAGGGAATTCAGAGGAAAAGCTCCCCACTGGGTGAATGAATATAGAGGAAGGAGCCTGGGAGACAGCAGGACCTGGAGGTGAGTAAGACTTCAGAAGACAAGCCAGAAGGACGCAGCAGGATCCGGGAAGGAAGAGATGGAACATTTGTCATCTTTGTCAGAGGACAAGCTGATCTCTGGCTCATTGGCATATTGATTCCTGGGAAAGGGAAGTTTGCTCATCTTGGACCAACAACTGGAGGAACCGGGGTTCGTTTCCAGAGCCCAGCGACTCCGCGTCCTCTGAGATTCCTGGTGCTTTGCCACACTGCTCCCTGCACTTCCTCTTTGAGCACCAGGGGATTTTAAAAGACAACATGGGGCTTTCACACACTTGTGTTCCCAAAATCCCACCCACCAGGTGGAAAAACCCTGTGAGGTCACCTCTGCATGCTACCCAGCCCCTTCTCAGACCAGAAGGCATGACCACTCTTCCTCACCATCAATGAAGACAGTCAAAATCAGCAGGCAGCAGCAGCTATTAGGAAAGTGCGGAGAAGAGCCCGGGGGTGCTGGGCATCAGTGCATGGGTCAGTGACCGGACTCCATTTTCGGATTCAGTTAGTTCTGACTCGGATCGAAGATCCCTTCAGAGGGTGAGCGTGCCAACCACCAGGCAGGGACCAACTTTGCCGATAACACAGAAAATGATTCATCCAGCCCTGGCTCAGTCAGCCAGGCTGGGACAAATGTCACCCACTCATTTTGATGGATGCACCCCACTCATAGAAATATGTGGACAGATAATGATTTTTTGAGCTCAGACATACTCACTGTTCTTGGCAACTGACTTGCTTCCTTGGCTTAGCTATGTTGGCACTCCTGCCATGGCTAATAAACTGCGGGCTAATAAACCATGGAGGGGTCTCCCTGCAGCTACAAAAGACAGGAGCTGACAACAGGTACTCCATGTGTAGCCTGGGCCAAAATCGCCAGAGTAGTGGTTCTCAACCTGTGGGGTCACGACCCCCATGGGGGTTTGTAGTAGGAGCTGAGGGCTGTGTTCCTGCCGCCCCAGCTCCTGGTCGCCTGGCTAGCTTATGCCCCGAAATAACAACACACAAATTGTATTCTTTTAAACGCTGCTTGGCCCATTATATCTAGCCTCTTCTCAGCTAACTCTCGCACCTGACTACCGCATTTCTAGTAATGTGTGTAGCACCCCAAGGTGCTCTTACCGGGAAGATTCTAGCCTATGTCCATTCTGGGTCGGAGCTTCATGGCGTCTGCCCCAGAGAGCAGCGGCCTCGCATCTGAGCTCAGTTCCCTTCTTCCCAGCATTCTGTTCTGTTTACTCCACCCACCTATGTTCTAACCTATCAGGCCAAGCAGTATCTTTATTACTTAACCAATGACCTTCCTCCATCATTTCCCCTTTTTCTGTTTAAACAAAAAGGAAAGGCTTTAACTTTA
>NC_022015.1:80704689-80750352 GCF_000317375.1 Microtus ochrogaster | reverse complement strand
TTGACCTTAAATCTCTATCAACAAAGCAAAATCTATACTAATGCAAATTATTCATACCTATATCATATCCCCCTTTAAATGTAAAAGAACATTTATAAACAATATATGGGAACATGGGCACAGTTATTTCTCTCCAAACTGCTTCCTGCTGTATGGGGGCACTGTTAATCAGGTATTTCAGGGTATAACCTGTGTGCTAGGTTCATCTCAGTCAGCAGTTGAATGAAGTAATTTTTTGAAGGTGTTCACATCAACCCTTCAGGAGGGCGTGGTCCATCATACCATATTGGAATAGAAGAAATCCACAGGGTCTCATCCTCTGTGAAAACAAAAGAAGAAACTCCTTTCCAAAGTATCATGTTCTTAGATCCAAATTTTAAAGTCAAGGTATTTTCAAAATCTCTACGTTTGATTAGTTCAGCAGCATTTATAAACAAATATCTTTTATCAGATGTTGCTCCTTCCTCACCATTAAAACAATTCAAAGAGAGCATAATAGCATACAGTATCAAAATTTTCTGTGTATATTCCATCTTTGTACTGCTTTATTTTAACTTTTATTTCATTTATTTTTACTTTTTGAGACAGCTTATCTTTGTCCTGGAATAACTCTCAAGACCAGGCTGTCCTTGAACTCTCAGAGATCCGCCTGTCTCTGCCTCCCAGGCGTTGGGATTAAAGGCGTGTGCTACCACACCTTGAAGTCACAGAGGTCAAACTACCTCTGCCTCCCAAGTGTTGGGATTAAAGGTGTGTACTACCACACCCAACTACGTTCTTTCTTCCTTTTTTTTACTTTTAAGAACTTTAACTTTTAGCTTGCATATATTTTTTAACACACTATAAATTATTTAAAGTTTTTTGTTTGTTTTTGAATCTTTCTTTACTGTATATCTCTCTTTTTCTGACCATACGAGCCTTTAAATTACTGAGCAATATGGGTAGGATTAAAGCTGTGGCTTTGGTGGCTGGATCCAGCCCATTCCTTATCTTTCTGCCATTTCAACCTTGTGGCTGAGGTACTGGTCAGAGCCACGTTTCTGCCACAACTCTATGGCATTTTAAAGTCCCTGCCAGCAAGCAAACTGCAGCATTCTGCTCACAGACCACATTCTGTCAGACTACTTGCTTGAGTCTGAGCTAGAGATTGCCCTGGCAGGACGGCCCAGAAAACTGGCATTTTAAAACAGCACAACTTTTTTCCTGTTACGGCTGAAAACAAACAAGCATTCAGTCGGCTTTTATCAACATCATTTAAGTGTTTCCTAGCAGGACCTCTTAAGAGCTGCAGGGTTTTGCAGCTGAGGCTGAGTCAGGAAGCCTCTCTTAGATGAGAGCGCTTGCTTGCCTCTAGCAAGCAGAGCAGACCCAAGAAATTGCTGCTACCAAGAAAACAGGCGCAATGCTTTCATTTTGTTCTAGAATTAATTCCCAAGCTGTCTCAGGCTTTATGTGGATACAGTTGTCCACACGTTGGGGGCCATTCTGTAATAGGAGCTGCAGGCTGTGTTCCTGCTGCCCCAGCTCCTGGTTGCCTGGCTAGCTTATGCCCCGAAATAACAATACACAAATTGTATTCTTTTAAACACTGCTTGGCCCATTAAATCTAGCTGCTTCTCGGCTAACTCTCGCACCTGACTACCGCATTTCTACTAATGTGTGTAGCACCCCAAGGTGCTCTTACCGGGAAGATTCTAGCCTATGTCCATCCTGGGTCGGAGCTTCATGGTGTCTGGAGAGCAGCAGCCTCGCATCTGAGCTCACTTCCTTTCTTCCCAGCATTCTGTTCTGTTTACTCCACCCACCTATGTTCTAACCTATCAGGCCAAGCAGTATCTTTATTACTTAACCAATGACCTTCCTCCATCAGGGGTTGTCAAATAATCTTTTTATAGGGGTCACCTAAGACCATCTGCATATCAGATATTTATATTACAATTCATAACAATAGCAAAATTAGTTATGAAGTGGCAACTAGAATAATTTTGTGGTTGGGGGTCACCACAACATGAGGCACTGTAATAAAGGGTCACAGCATTAGCAAGATTGAGAACCACCAACATAAAGAAATAGTGTCTCTCTGCTATAGAGATTTGTTTTGGTATGGATCTTGGTTTGTTGATACAAATTTAAGGTCAATTTTGTAATACTGTGTATATGTTATTTCTGATCTTGATTAAGGTATTGTGTTCGTCCAGCTCATTTAAAAATGTAATGTATATCCTTTGAAAAACTGCAGTAAAAAAAATAAAAAAAATGTAATGTATAATTAAGAAATATAGGTTAATAGTTAATCATCTATAATAGTTAAGCTTGTAGTCATGTTAATTAGATTTTCTAGGTGTACAGAGATGTACATTTCAGATGGATAGGCATTCTTCAAACCTTTCAAAGACTGCAGAATATGGCATTTAAAGGTTTAAGAACTTAGGACTTTTCATGACAATGAGACACATCTGCTTCTGGCAGCACCAATGTACTTCAAGAGGATGATGGGCATCAAAGAGGTTCCTTATGGAGTTGGTTATCCATTTGGGCAAGAAACTGCTCTTGCCTGGACTGCTTGATGGTATGCTGTATGAACTAGACATGCTGGACCCACAGATAGATGGCTGCTGAACTTGCCTGAAGGTTAGATGATCCTTTGTGGTTCCTGCTTCATGAAAGAATCTGCCAGACATTCTGCAGGGCACAGAAGAAAATGACTGACAAACTGCTAATATAGGTGGAACTGTCTTTGAAATTTCCTGCTTCATGGAAAAGTCTGCTGGATACTATGGGCCTATAGGCTGAAGATGGATACCCCAATGGTACAGAAGAACTTTGGGTGACTGTCCAGGCAGCAAGATATCTCTGTCAATTCTAGAGTTTTGGAAGTTGCTTACAATGTTCTTCCTGTTTACTTAGGTAATGTTATATTCTTCTGGAGTCTTTGATGGAGTTGAAGAATATGTAGTTATAGTTTTCCTTAGCCATGATAAAAGATAAAGTAGATATAAATATTGTAACTGTAATTCTTGCTTGATAACTGTTTTGTTACATGTAATTACTATGTAGAGTTAAAACCTTCCTTTTTATTTAAACAGAAAAGGGGAGGTGATGTGGGATTCCCCTTTTTATGCTGTGAATAGCATTGGTTAATAAGGAAACTGTTTTAGACCTGTGATATGGTAGAGCTAAGAGGGGAAAACTAAACTGAATACTGGGAGAAAGAAGGCGGAGTCAGGGAGAAGCCATGAGACAGACATGCCAAAACTTTGCCGGTAAGCTACTGCCACATGGCCATACACAGATTAATCGAGATGGGTTAGTTTAGGATATAAGAATTAGCCAGAAATACACTTAAGCTATTGGTCAAACAGTATTTCAAATAATATAGTTTCTGTGTGGTTATTTCAGGAGTCTGGCCAGCCAGGAACACAAAAGCGGACTCCTACTACATCTCA
Source organism: Microtus ochrogaster (assembly GCF_000317375.1). Taxonomy (NCBI): domain Eukaryota; kingdom Metazoa; phylum Chordata; class Mammalia; order Rodentia; family Cricetidae; genus Microtus; species Microtus ochrogaster. The sequence goes on along the minus strand of NC_022015.1, from coordinate 80,746,906 downwards.
CATTTCAAGACCCTTGCTTGCATTATTTGTGAAGTAAGAACTCTGAGCTAGTCAAAAGAAAACTGCAGAGAGCACGATGGTGATGATTAGCTTCTGAAACAAAAAGAAATGATGTATTTTTCAAGTAAGGGCTATACCACAACTTCTGCAAGAGGATGGCTCTCACCCAGGACAGTGGGGGAAAAGGAAAGAATCAAAGAGCGTCCTAATCACATGTGCAAGGCTCCTCTCTGTAGGTTGCAGGCTCAGGTTTCTTTTGGTTTTCTCACAGGGATATTTTCATCTGGGAAGGATTACTGTAGCAGAACATAGTGGCTAAGAAATGGATAGGTTCCTTATAGGTGCCCAGTTCCAGCTCTGTTTGACTCAGGCATTCACATGCTCAGCAAGCTCCATCACCTTCTCTTTGCCATGTTTGGAATCACTACAGATGAATACGACCTAAAGGAAAACTACTGGGGAAAGGACACGTGAACACCAGACACAGCAGAAATGAGCTAGCACAGGCTAACAGCCTCACCGAGGAGCAACAGGGAGGACATGAAGCTCCAGGGTGACACCTCAGGGGTATTTTCCAAAATGACGTTCTTGAGCTCAGGGTTGAGGGATGAGTACAAATTCATCAGAAAAGCAAAAGCAGAAGAAAAAAACGGATCAACATTAGCATTAGGGGCGATGCCCCTTCAGAAGCCCTAGCGGTGTGACTGGGCTAAGGCTGGGAATACTGGCAGGGCTCTGAGCTGGAAGAACCTTCCATGGCATACTAAACTGACAAACTTATTTATTTTTAAGTTTATTTTTGCTTCTAGAACTTTTCCTTTTTCTTTTAAGAGTCTGATCTTCTATTGAAGTTCCTTCTTTAGTGGCGATGAACATAATTTTGTTCATGTCCTTGAGCAGAATTACTGTGGTTATTTTATTTACATATTTATTTGTTTTTTTTTTGAGACAGGGTTTCTCTGTGTAGCTTTGGCTATCCTGAAACTCAGTCTGTAAAGCAAGCTGGCCTCAAACTCATAGAGATCCTCCTGTCTCTTCCACAAAAGAGCTGGGATTAAAGGCATGCACCTCCCCCACCTGCTTTACTTTAGTTATTTTAAAATAATTCTAAACCAGGTGGTGATGGCTCATGCCTTTAATCCTAGCACTCAGGAGGCAGGGGCAGGAAAATCTCTGAGTTCAAGGGCAACCTGGTCTTGTTGGGATTTTGTTTGTTTGTTTTTTGCTTAATTCTTTTGGTGGGGGCCACCACCCAGCTCCCAAATAAATCACACACAGAGTCTTATTATTTCTTATAAATGTCCAGCGTTAGCCTGGCTTGTTGTTTCTTATCTTAAATGACCCCATCTACCTTTGCCTCTAGGTTTTTTCCTTTTCTTACTTCTGTAATCTTACTTTCACTCTTACTCCGTGACTAGTTGTCTGGCTGGGTGGCTGGGTGGCTGGGTGGCTGGGTGGCTGGCCCCCTCTTTTCTCACTCCTTCTCTTGCTCCTCCTTCTCTCCTCCCTGGATTTTTTCTCTTCTTTATTCCTTCTGCCTGCCAGCCCTGCCTATCCTTTCTCCTGCCTTGCTACTGGCTGTTCAGCTCTTAATTATTCCAATCAGATGTTTTAGGCAGGCAAAGTAACACAGCTTCACAGAGTTAAACAAATGCAACATGAAAAAATGCAGCACATCATTGCATCATTAAACAAATGTTCCACAGCATAAACAGATATAGCACATCTTAGAATAATATTCTACATCGCTGGTCTACAGAGTGAGTTCCAGGACAGCCAGGGCTACAAAGAAAAACCCTGTCACAAAACAGTAACAACAACAACAAAAAGAGTTGATCTCGACTGGTTTCCTTTCCTCTTGCCTATAAATGTGTCACTGTTTTCTTTCTCAGAGTGTCCAGGGACTGGGATCTCCGCATCATGACTAATATATAGACCATAGTTCGGTTACATTCTTCTGAAGAGCTTCAAATTTGCTTTACTGAACAGTTGATGCTGGGATTAGGTGATGCCCATGTTATACATACGGCGGCTTTCTAGGCTGTGCCCTGCCCTAAGAGCCTCCATTTTATAGGCAGCTTTTGACGCTGCTTCAGGCGAGAAGGGTGACTGAAGCCCCAGTGGACCCAGAAACTGCACCATCTGCCATGTGCCACCAAGCAGGCAAGGGTGATAAATGACTCATTCCTGGGAGTGGAAAGGGAGCCACCGGATGAATTGAGATTGTAGGCACACCATGAGTCTACTAAAATCATATCTTGAAAGTTATTGGATGTAACACCAAGAAAAGTCTCAGTAACTCTGTCACATGGGCCCCATAAAGTGACAGACACCGAACCCTGCAACAGCAGATTCCCCGCCAACCGACCTCCTGATGTGTGCATGTGGGATCAAGGACTCCCTGATTATTTCTGAGGCTTTGGCTCAGCTCGGTCTCCGGATGGGATTAAAAATATGCGCCACCACATCTGACCCACAGTTAGTAATTTTTATTACAAATCTATTTCATGATTCGACTTATCTTCAACAATTACTTTTGTTTCTTATTTATTTTGTGTGTGTGTGTATGTGCCTGTGCACATGGGTAAAGTCCAGCATAGCATCCGGAACTCTAGAGCTCACAGGTTTGCAGCTAAGCTGGTGGCCAGCAAGGCCCAGTGGTCTCACCTCTTGCTTTCTTCCCTCACCCCATTGCTGGGGTTCAGATGTATATGGCCATGTGGACACTGCAGATCCAAACTTGGATCTTTGTGCTGGCACAGTGAGCACTTTCACCCACTGAGCATCTCTTCAGCTTTCTGTAATAACTTTGTAATGGTGTTTGGTTTGAACGAGAGTTCAATATAGTCATTATATCAGTCTGTTTTTGCTGCTACCTAGCTCAATAATGCAAACTGGGTGATTTACGAAGGGCGACGGCTTTTTAAACTCACGGTTATGGAGGGTGGGAGGTCCAACTTTAAGGGCCCGAGTAGGCTTCTGGTTGGCGTGCAGCAGGCAGCACACGATGAGAAGGCTCATCCAACAGAGAGGACCAAATTGGCTTCTACAACAGATCAAGCTGTAGTGCTGTTTCATTTGTATTTTAATAAAGCTTGCCAGAAATCAGAGAGTAAAACAGCCGCACTGATCAGCCTTGCAGACCAGGCAGTGGTGACACACACCTTTAATCCCAGTAGCCACAGTAGTTTGCCATAGAAACTGGGTGGTAGTGGTACACACCTTTAATCCCAGCACTATAGAGGAATATAAAATGGGAGGAGACAGCTCTCACACACAGTCTCATTCTGAGATTCCTGGAGGCAGGATCGCCATTTCAGACTGAAGTAAAGGTAAGAGCCAGTGGCTGTTTTGTTTTTCTAAGCTTCAGGTTGAACCCCAATTTCTGACTCGGGGATTTTATTTTTCTGCTACACCAAGTGAAGAGAGAACTTAGTACTTCAATAATTCCCAAGGGTAGAGACCTCACGACCCAGTCATCGTCTAAGGGTCATCTGGCCCCACTTCTTAACAACTTACACTGGAATTAAATGTGAGCATAGCTTTCAGTGGGGGCATTTGAACCATGCCAGTCCTACGTTTTCAACAATTTCAAGAGTGAGTCGGCATAATTTCAGGCGGGTGTTGGAGAGGGAAGAACATCTACAGAAATTCTTTTCTCTGCCAAGAACTGAAGGCAATGAGTAGGACACAGCCGGAGTTCTGAGGGGCATCAACAGTGACCACACCAGATGCCTACACCTGGGAGCAGATGGGTCAGTGGTGGAGGAGTGAGATAGGATTTCATGGGTGGAGTCTGTCTTACTGGAATTCAGTAGCAGAGGAATAACAAAAGCCAGGCCTGTCGTGCTGGCCTAGAAAGTCAGAAGGAAGAGAGGGGGTAGGAATGAGTAATTATGGATTGGATCCTTCATGGAAGACAACAAAAAGCCTTTTTATAAACTTAAGAATCACAGTCTTAGAGGTGGTAACAAGGACATCACGGAGGAATTACAGGCTTACTGAAGCTACAGTCTCCCTGCTGAAGTGCTCGGTGCTAGTGAGAGGGGAGTCTATGCCAGGACTGAAGACTCCGTCCACTGTGCTGTTCTGTGTTAGCTGACACTGGCAACATGTGTTTCTTTGATCATAAAATAGAGATTTGGAAGCCAGGCGGTGGTGGCGCACGCCTTTAATCCCAGCACTTGGGAGGCAGAGGCAGGCGGATCTCTGTGAGTTCAAGGCCAGCCTGGTCTACAAGAGCCACAGAGAAACCCTGTCTTGAAAAAACAAAACAAAAACAAAAAAATACAGATTTGGTGATCACATGTGATAGCCCATGGCCCATGCCTATCGTCCTAGCACTTGGGAGACCAAGGATCAAAAATTCAAGAATGAGAGAGAGAGAGAGAGAGAGAGAGAGAGAGAGAGAGAGAGAGAGAAAAGACACTTAAGACTAGGACTAGCTTGGGCTATGTAATATGACTGTCTTAAAAATATAATTTGAAATATTATATAACATATAATGTCTTAAATTTTATTATATTGAAAATTATATGTAATAATCAAAAAACAATATAGAGGCTGGAGAGATGACTCAGAGGTTAAGAGCACAGAAGTCTTGAGTTCAATTTCCAGCAACTATGCTGTGGCTCACAACCATCTTATGATCTGGTGCCCTCTTCTGGCCTGCAGGGATACATGCAGGCGGAACACTTGTATACATAATAAATAAGGGGCATGCTGAAACTGAAAAAAAAGAAAATCAGGAAAAGTATCAGTGGTAACAGGAAAAAACAAGACGCCAAGGCCAAACAAAAGTTTTAAAATCTGTTAAATAAATGTTCAGTCATGCATTTACTACCTGCGAAGAAGGTGCTTTCAGAAAAACAGCATCGGTCCCTGCCCTCTTCAGAACATGAGACTCACTTTCAGCCTTCAGTGTGCCAGAGTAAACAACCCCCAGTCATAGACTGGGTGGATGGCACATGGATTTAATCCCAGCACTCAGTCAGGCGGATCTCTGTGAGTTCAAAGACAGCTTGGTTTACATGAGTTCTAGGCCAGCCAGGGCTACACATTAAAGCCCCCGACTCAAAAGAACAAAACAAAGCAAAAATGGTAATCACCAATTATGTGTAAAAATAAGAAAATTCTTCAACAAAGGAAATGCTCAGTTTTCGCAGCTGAGGTGCTTATGCATAAGCAAGCTATACCACACAGGCACAGACCAGAGAGTGCTGTGCAGACGGCATCTGCAGGAAGTGCACAGCCATTCCCCACTCGCTTGAACTCAATGAAAACATGACCAAAGGGAGGCATCTTTCACAGTTCCTTAAAAAAAAAAATATTAATTATATGAATGGGGTATGGGCACATAAGTGTAGGTGCCAGAGCAGACGGTACAGGGTGTCAGGGAGTTACAGATGGTTGGGAGCTGCCCACCTTTGGTGCAGAGGAACTGAACTCAGGTCCTTACCAAGAGACATGACTCCTGACTGTGGGCCAAGGCCTCTAGCTCCAGATGTCATCATTTCTAATGTGGGGAACTTCTGCAGCAAAACTCACATCAGTGACACCAAACCCAGGAATGGCTCTCCTGCCTACAGTGGTGTACACCGTGGTCTATGGCCCAAACTCTCCTTCAGTAAGTGACTTGGGTTTTGGAGCAGCAGGAGAGCTGGTTCTTCTCAGGGTGAGGGAGGGCACCAGAACTCCCGCTATGGGATTGCCTAGGGCTAGAGCAACTGTTCCCAGCTGTTAGGAGCAGTGAGACCCCAGATCCTGAATTTCTTGTAATCCCCTGATCTGAGTGCCTACAGCTGCTCTGAGCACGAAACCTTCAGGAGTTCCTGATGGCAGGAGAGTGGTTTCTGGTGGGTTTGGCTGGGGCATGGCTATCTCTATATAATCTGCCCCTGAACACAACAAAGGGGGCATTCTTGGGGAATTCAAGGATGACCCGTGTCACTGTCTCTCCTCTGTCTGTACGTGTCGGTGTATTTTAACCTCCAGCTCCCTTGCCCTAAGCTCGCGAACTGGGTGCCAGCACACAGAGTGCAGACACGGGGGCATTGTGCCCGCGGCACCCAGCCCCCCAGTTCACTCTCCAATGACTTTGCATGAAACCTGAGTCATATGCAAAATGCACCGCCAGGACCACAGAGAGCGCTTCAGGAGCAGCAGTGGGTGTGTGTTAAATGCACTAGATGTACTAGGGATCAAACAAAATCAGCCACATTTCGTGTGTGTGTGTGTGTGTGTGAGAGAGAGAGAGAGAGACAGAGACAGAGAGAGGGTTTCTCTGTGTAGTCTTAGCTGTCCTGAAACTCCCTGTGTAGACCAGGCTAGCCTTGAACTCACAGAGATCGCCTGCCTCTGTGCCCCTACCCCCAAGTGCTGGGCTTAAAGGCGTGCACCACCACCACCGCCTGGCTCCTATGTACATTTTAACACACATGGTGATCTAAAAGGTTTCACGACAGAATTCATAAAATGTATTGAAGAATCACAACAAGCACACATCAAAAGCTGTGTGTTAAACCGCAATTAGAGCTGAGTGCAGAGGGTGTGTCGCCTTTGTCATTTGGCTACTCGTTTATTACTATTATTAGGTTACAGTAGGCTTACTTTTCTTTCCTCATCTTCCCCCAAACTTCCCTTTGGCAATGTTTCTGCACCATGGCTCCATCACTGTTAAAAAGTGTTAAACAAGTTAAAAAAAAAAGAAAAAAGAAAATTAGTATTAGATGATGCCTAGATGTTGACTGCCACCTAGTGGAATTTCTGAGTATTGGTGTATCAGTAATTGTTTTATTTTCAGCATAGTATAAAATATGGCCACATCAAATTCTGGGCTACTGTTCCCCAAAGTGTGAAACTCTGGAGTTCATTTTGGTCTTTGTAAAAATGACAGCTTCTATGGCCTTGGGAGATCACTCAGTGCGGCGGCCCTCAACCTTTCTATGCTGCGGCAGTTAATACAGGTCCTCATGTATTAACTGATCCCAACCGTAAAGTTATTTTCATTGCTATTTTTTAACTGTAATTTTGCTACTGTTATGAACTGTAATGTAAATATCTTATATGGTTGAGAACCACTGGTTTGGTGGGTAAATAGTTTGCCCTGAAAATACAATGGCCAGAATTCAAATTCTTAGAACCCATGTGGAAGACGGGCATGGCAGTAAATCTGCCATCCTAACACTTCTCAAGCAAGATGGGAGACCAGGATGGGAAAATCTCAAGACTTTATCAAGCCATCCAGGAAGACCGGTGCTTGCCTTAGTGAACCAGACTTTCTCAAACATAGCCAGAGGCCAGGACTAATGCCAAAGGTCCTTCGGCTCTCCCCGAGTATGCTATCCTGTATATTCCTACCTTTCCACCCAAACACACGTTTAAACAGTAACATGCGTGTGCACACACACAAATGAAAAAAAAAAGTGGTTCCCTTTTTCCTATCTGTGGGAACACATACCCACTGTAATTTATGGTTGATTGGTTCAAATAATCCTAAAAATAGATTGTTCTATTATATAAATGCAGTAATTTTTTTTTCTTTTCAGAGACAGGTTTTCTGTATGTAGTTTTGGAGTCTGTCCTGGAACTCACTCTGTAGACCAGGCTGGCCTTGAACTTGAGATCCACCAACAATTCCCCCTTCTTTTCCTCCCTCCTCCCCACCATCTTCCATTCCAACACTCTATCATCGTAATCATAAGCTTTTAATATGCCTAAAGTTTATTTATTTATTTATTTATTTTCAAACTTTTTCATAAGCTCCAGGGAGCCAGTTGGACTCATCTAAATGGACCAGACTCACCCAGAATAAGTATCATTTAATTCTTTCCTTATTATTCCTGGTCTCAGAAACCCCTGGGAAATTCTGTCCTCCACTACCCCCCCCCCCAAAAAAAACCCTATCTACCATCTTGGGACTCTCCTCCCTTAGTCACCAGGATCTAAATTTTTTTCCAGACATAATTTTCTGCCTTTCCAGCATCTTGTGAGGTCCATACTGCCAGACAGCCAGTTCCAGAGCCTGGAAAAAAACACAAAGTAATCAGCCACCCCAGGACATGGTCAAGCATCTCAACTCTCCAACACCCACAAAATCAGCAGACACGGTCATAAGAGACCTTATGACGCCCCATTCCCACCCATTAAAGACTCCAAACTCCCCAAATTTTTTAAATAAACAAAAGGGTGAAATGTAATGATTTCAGCCATAATAAGACTAAAATTTCCAGGTTCTAGGGCCATGCATGTGTGAACAAGCTCTCAGGAAAAAGTGCCTAATGGCCCCGGGATGTTAAAGGACTCCGCATGCATGACCCACGTGTGCATGTGTGGTTGCATCATCCACATATGACTCAGCTAAGCCTTTCCATGCATGCATGAGCCCTGTCATCTGCATATGAAGTAGTCATGCCATCCCACTGTGCACATGTGCTGGAGGCACCATCTTCAGCGCCCCCCCCCCCACTTCCCCAGGCCCGTACACGCCCCCTCTAAGAAACTCCTAAGCGGGTTTGTTGAGTGTTCTCTGTCCTCCGCACTCGTGCCAGGTAATTTCACATGGGCTCTGCATGCAGGTGGTACAGACACTTGCAGACAGAGCACCAGTAAAAAAACATAAAAAACCCAAACCAAAAACAGAGACCACGTTAAGACTACTGTTACAGTTATAGCAGAAAGCCACACAGAGCCCCATTATATAGCAGAGGGCAAGTGAGGTCCGCCTAACTCCTGTCTGAGTGCAAGGCTAAGTAACACCTTCACCAACTTCCTTATGGCTTTTCCTCCTAGCCTTCCCATTTTCCCTGCTATGTCTGACCCATCCTTTCCTAAGAGTCAAAGTTATGTTTTAAGTTTTAATTACTATGTCTTAGAAATCCTCGGAAAAAAAAAATGCCCCTGATCTATAAGCCCCGTGCCCAAGAACAGACAGTTCCTGAAATGCTGGAGGCTATTGTTTATGGGAGATAACAAGCCAGTTTGACCCATCTACACCAGACATGCTTGATCACATGTGGGCAGGCAGGAAAGATGTCAGGATATATGCTTGCCTCTGATTGGATCTGATGGGAAATGCAATGAATTATGGGTTTCTTTTTTCTTTTGGTTTTTTCCAGACAGGGTTTCTCTGTGGCTTTGGAGCCTGTCCTGGAACTAGCTCTGTAGACCAGGCTGGTCTCGAACTCAGAGATCCGCCTGCTTCTGCCTCCCGAGTGCTGGGATTAAAGGCGTGCGCCACCACCGCTCGGCATTTCTTTTTTCTTTTGTAGTTTTTTGAGACAGGGTTTCTCAGTAGTCCTGGAACTTGCTCTGTAGACCAGGCTGGCCTTGAACTCACAGAGACTGGCCTGCCTCTGCCTCCTGAGTGCTGGGATTAAAGGCCTGTGCCACCACCGCCCATTTTTGTTTGTTTTTGTTGCACTATACGTTTTTCTCTGCTCCCCTTCCTTCCTTCCCTCTCCCCTCCTACCCTCTTCTACGACCCCCATACTCCCAATTCACTCAGGAGAATTTGCCTTTTTCTCCTTCCTACTTAGATCCATGTATGTCCTTGTTGTCTAGGTTCTTTGGGGTTGTGGACTGTAAGCTTGGTATGTAAAAGATTGTTTAAAAAATTAAAAATATTCAGTTACTGCTAACAGTTTGTTTTTAAATTTCATGTGAACACTCATATATGTGTATATATAGGTACATGTATATTCATATATATGAATATAAGGATACTGTAAATATTTTTACATCTTTTTTTTTTTTTTTTTGGTTTTTCGAGACAGGGTTTCTCTGTGGCTTTGGAGCCTGTCCTGGAACTAGCTCTGTAGGAGTCACATGTAGCCTAAGCTAACTTTGAAGTCACTTGCAGTGAGGCTGGCTTCATTTCCTTATCCTCATAATGCCACCACACCCAACTGTGTAATACAGTTTTTTTGCCATACTACATGGAGGTATTCCTAAATACCTAAACATGGGCCTTTCCCCTAAGTAACTATAAATTTCACACATAATAAAATTAGTAATTTTGCATCAAACAAGAGTGAACCCAAGCTGTACCCCTGTCTCTGGCCTCCATCTTTAGAGGCCCAGTCCCTGTGCCCACCAAGTCTTGACCCTTCTCCCCTGAGGAATCTTGACCACTCCCTCAGTCTATTTAAACTGCTTCCCTGGAAAGATTCCTAGTGATCTCTTTTCCTTCCCTCTGGTGGTTGCATTAGCAGCCTCTCAGTTCCCCCTCGGGGGCCACCCGAGAGCGCAGAAATCCCATTAAACCTGAATATTTTTTAATTTGGCTTGTTGTGATTTTTGCATCGGCAGAGAACTCGCGTTAGGAAAAATTCCTAACACAAGCATCATCTAATATTGTCTATGTTCAAATTCTCACACAGTTTTCTGTGTGTAGAGGCTGGTGGTGCCAGGACCTTGATCTTGTCAGTCAATGCACTGCGTTTTTTCACATCACTAGCCTGGCCCGTACAGTAAACATCTACACACCACATTATTACTTCTTGGCTGGCTGGCTCTGCAGATAGGTTTACTATGTAGCCCTGGCAGAGCTGGAACACACCGACTGGTCTCAACTGTCTTCAAACTTCTGTTGATTCTACGTCTGCCTCTGGTATACTGAGACTAGGCACATGTGCCACCACCATGCTCGTCTTTTTATCTCCCAATCTAAAACAGTCCTTTCCTTTTAATAATAGCATGACTTCCTTTTCTGCCGCTGTGATAAAACAGCATGAGCAAGGCGACTTAAGAGATTTTATTTTGGCTTATGGTTCTGGAGAGTGAGTCTAAAATGGCAGGGCAGACGCGACAGGCCAGCATGGCAGCTGCAGCAGTTCGTTGAGAGCTGGTATCATAAACTGCATACAGAGTAGAGCGCTAAAGCTAAAGTGGCATGTAAGTCTTTCAACTCTCGAAGCCTGCCGTCGGCGCCATACTTCTCCAGCCAGGAAGTACCTCTAAACCGCCCCAGACAATACTGTGGATCAAGGGTTTAAATGCCCGAGACGATGGAAAACATTTTTCATTAAAACCACATTACCCTCGCCAGGCGGTGGTGGCGCTCGCCTCTAATCCCAGCACTCAGGAGGCGGAGGCAGGCCAGACTGGTCTAGTGAGCGAGTTCCAGAACAGCCAGGGCTACACTGAGAAACTCTCTCAAAAAACAAAACAACAAAGAACCCCACATGACTCTTGAATAATTTGAGTCAAGAGAACGTCCACGTTCTAGATGTGTGGTTCTTTCCTCACGGCCATTCAACATGTTCCTTTATGCTTCTATTTCCTTTAAACTAAAAGACTTGATCATATTCCTTCACGGGTGACAGCCACTCATGTTCAATCAGTCAAGAGGGTCATAAAATCAGGTTGTCTCACAATCAGTGGTGCTGCAGTTGACCACTGGGTAAATAGGTGGATGCCAAATTTCATCACTGTAATTATTAATCGTCCCTGAGTGTGCGATACCTTGACCCGACCCTGTAAACATCCTCTTTCTCCACGTGGCTTTTAGCGTCTATGGATATTGTCGAAGCACCTCAAACGGTCATTTTTCCCATGCCATCGCTCCAACGCCCTTTACTGCTTTATTTATCTTCTGTACAACAACAAAACAAAGCTTCCCTTCTCTTGACTTACAGGTTCTTCAGGTAGCCCTAATTGGCCTGACACTCGCTAGGCGGACCAGACTGGCTTCAGATCCACATCCGCCTGCCTCTTGCCTCCCCGGGCTGGTAGTGAAGTCGCGCCTTCACGCCCGACCCGCTCTCGGAACTAATCCCCTTCCCCATCGCCGCTGGCCGGAAAGGCTCGCGAGTCTACGCCCCCACACTAGCGAGCCACTCGCCGCTCCCACCACAAGGCGGAACTGACGTAAGACGAGCCGGCACTCTGCGCCTGGCGCAGCCCAAACACGTCACTTCCTGCCTATTAGGCCCGACCCATTCCGCCTTCCGAGGCCGCAGACGCCAGCCGCTTAGAGGACGCCTGGAGTCACGCGACCCGAGCGCACGTTCGCGAGAGTTTGTTGGCATCGCGAGATCTCCCTCGCCTTGTCTATTCCTCTTGCCTAAGCCCGGCTTTTCTCCCCTCCCCCCCTCGGCGCTGGCGGAGTTTTTCCTTTTCCGACCGAATCTTCTCGTCGTCGTGGCGATTTTCCCTGCTGCAGCTGCCCCTGCCGCCGCTGGGCTCGCTTCCCCGGCCCCTGCCCGCCGTCCCGTCCCCAACCCCGCCCAAGGTAACGAGCCTCTGAGGGAGGGTCAGGCCTCGCCGGGGCCTCGGCCTGGAGTTGAGACGGAGCCCGGGAGCCCGGGCGCCGGCCTCGCAGCGGGGTCCCGGCGGGGGCCGTCCGTGGAGCCGGCTGCTCGGTCGCCCCGAGTGGGCGACCCTGGCCGGCGGGGAGGCTTCTGCGGGCCGAGGCGGCGAACTTGGCTGTCCTGGGGAACCCGGCGGGTGGGGGAGATGCCCGCGCCCTTCCGAAGAGGTCCACTGTGAGGATGCTGGGCTCCGTCGTTTCCATGGGAGCCGAGGCTTTGAGTTTCCTGGTCTGACATGATGGACAGGATTATGGCGGGCTTTGGAGTTGCTGGGTGACCGGGAGGAGAGGTGCCTGCCTTGTTTGAACCTTTCGGACTGGAAGCGTCTCTCCGGATTCCAGGCTTCCGGTGGACAGGAGTGTTCCAGACATGGTCCCCAGAGGACCCGTATGTTTGCGTGCACTCTCAGGGAGGGTTTAGCTGTGTCTCACTTTGTAGGACGCTGAGCTGAGTTTGTCGAAAGGCGGATTTCTAAGATGACCTATATGTGAACAGTGTGTGTTTTGGGGAACTACGCACACTTACAGTTGAATGGTAAAGAAAGGGATTTGTGTAGTTCCATCTGACTTTGGAAGTCCGTGCTAATTTTTCTGATTTTTGACTTCTCCAGCTTTTAAGAAGTACGTCGAAGTCTTCATTGTTGAGCCCCACACTGCCTTCCTAGTTCAAAGAAATCACTTTTTTTTCTTGTAGCATACTGTCTGGGAGATCTTTTTGTATAAAATTTATCTGACGTCTTTGTGATTTATTGCTTTGAAGTTTGTGGATTAGCTAAATCTGAAGAAAGTAAGAATGAATAAAACTTCTAGTTGGGAACAAAAGTGATTAACTTAGGCAAGTTAGAGGACCTTTTGGGGGGGGGGGGGTTCGAGAAAGGGTTTCTCTGTGGCTTTGGAGCCTGTCCTGGAACTAGCTCTGTAGACCAGGCTGGTCTCGAACTCACAGAGATCCGCCTGCCTCTGCCTCCCGAGTGCTGGGATTAAAGGCGTGCGCCACCATCTCCCGGCTAGAGGAACATTTTTGTAGCTCGATATTTGACTTAGTTTTTGTATGGTCTTTGCTTTTCATTTTTCTCAGATGTCCGAGGATCTAGCAAAACAGTTGGCTAGCTACAAAGCCCAACTCCAGCAAGTAGAAGCTGCTCTTTCTGGAAACGGAGAAAATGAAGATCTGTTGAAATTAAAGAAGGACTTGCAAGTAAGTATAGGTGTATTGTTGTAGCTGATGCTGTTTGAGAAGAGTATTTGTCTTTTTCAAGAAGGCACTCAGAGCACCTATGAAGATGCTCCCTATTTGTGTAATATATGTACACGTGTATACAGACACCGAGGCTTCTAAATTTGCTTCCTCCATTTGGTGTACATCAAAATGAATGAAACACTCATGGGTTTATAAATCTTGTGTGTGCTTTTAGGATTTCACGATAAGCCTTGCAGCGGTTTAATTTTTTTTAACGCGTTGGTGAGGAAATGTAGTTGAAAAGGTAATACTATTAGAGGGGGAAGTTATCGCCAGATTAAGGTCCTTTTGATGACACAGGATTTTTTTTTTGTTTTGTTTTTTGGTTTTTTTTTGTTTTTTGAGACAGGGTTTCTCTGTGGTTTTGGAGCCTGTCCTGGAATTAGCTCTTGTAGACCAGGCTGGTCTCAAACTCACAGAGATCCGCCTGCCTCTGCCTCCCGAGTGCTGGGATTAAAGGCGTGCGCCACCATCGCCCGGCTGACACAGGATTATTCGAAAATGAAATGTGGCCTTATTTTTCAACACTCATGGAGTATACGTTTTATAAAAACACATCATGATGTGTTTACACAAAATGTGTATGGAGATAGCTCTCTGTCTGGGTGGGTGGGTGTTATGTAAGTGTTTGAACTGAAGACTTGACTTTGTAGTTATTGAGCCTTGTCTAAGTTGGACTGGTGTGAAAAGGCGATCTAACTTTTCATGGAAGATAGGAAGTATGAAACTTGGAAGGACATGTCCCTAAGGGCTTTGGGACAAACTCAGTCTCTGTTGCTTCTTAGAACACCAGGTTAAGAAAAATACTGTATATATTTTGTAAATATTGTATATTAAAATTTTGATCAAAAACACCCATAAATTTCTGAGCCTGATCCTTTAGAGATTTTCAGGGTGTTTTGATCTCTACTTCTTCTATGTCCCGTCTGATCAGTCCTTCCTTTATCTTCTTGATGGCCATTGATACCATTGGGTTTTGCTAGCTGTATACACCTTTAGGAAGTGTACTCAGGGAGCAGAAGAAGGCAGAGCTCTGAGTTCCAGGCCATCCAGGGCTACATAGTGAGACCCTACCTCAAAACAAAAAAAACTCCACAAAATTTCAAGTACAACTTGAGAGGGCTTAATAGATTTGGGATTCTGAAAGATCTCATTTGTAATTTAAAATGACTTGAACATTTTCAAACTCTGATTCTAGACTTAAAATAGTGTAAATGTTGTTTTTTTAAAACAAACTATGTTGGATAATTTTACTTTAATAAGACTCTCCTTTGGTTATAGAAGCCAGGCTAGTGGGGTGCATGTGCCCTTCAGTAAGAAGAGGTGTTTAGAAGACACTTGCTCACACTCCCAGGGCCTCTGTAAACATAACCCAAGTGCTTCCTGCCTGCCCCTTTGATTTGCTCACCTGTACTGAGTATGAGTTGATGCTGAAGGGACAGAGGCACACTAACCTGCCCCGTCAGCAGAGGCTGACGTCAAAACAGTCCTGTCTCTTGGAAGAACACGTGTGTGCTGCTGGGCACTGGGTGCTCTATGAAGAACTGGTAGATGGAGAGGTGGGAGTTGAGTTTCTAGCAGCATTACCACCAGGTCTTTCTTAATGTTTCCAGGATAAATTAGAGTATGGGGTCAGCTATTTTGATATAAAAATCTATAGTGGAAAGTATGTAGGGAGAAACCATTAGGGTAAATAATAGTATTTACCGGAAAGGCTTATCTAGGGCTCAGTTGATAATAATAATGATCTGGAGGCTGAGGCTGTAACTGCTTACAATAAAAAATATCCTATGGTTCAATTCCCAGCACTGAAAAAGTCAATAAAATACAAAAAAACAAATCAAGCAGATTTCTGTGTGTTTGAGACAACTTTGTCTACCTAGTGGGTTCCGTGCCAGCTATGGTGACATAGTGAGACTGTCTCATTTTAAAAAAGAAAAAAGGCAAAGCAATAATGACTTTGAAGTCATATATCTGCGAAAGTATCCTTTTTTTTTTTTTTTTTTTTTTTTTTTTTTTTTTTTTGGTTTTTCGAGACAGGGTTTCTCTGTGGCTTTGGAGCCTGTCCTGGAACTAGCTCTGTAGACCAGGCTGGTCTCTGGCTCATTGAGATCCGCCTGCCTCTGCCTCCCGAGTGCTGGGATTAAAGGCGTGCGCCACCATCGCCCGGCAAGTATCCTCTTTTCTACAGCCAGTTAGAACAGCACTGTCTGGTATGGTGACTGTGTTCTTTGCTGTTCAATGGCACTTACAGCTACTAACCACACGTAGCTGCTAAGTAATTGAAATATGGCCAGGAAAACTGAGGAGATAATTTTTTTGTTTTAAATAACTACAGTTTATTAAATATTGGATGTTGCAGATTTAGAAGCTTAAGTACTAATAATACCATAAATATTGACAGGATAGAATTATTTGGCTAGTCTTCATAAGTTTTGTTTTTTTTCCCCTCTTATTTCATTATGAGAAGTTTGATTTTGGTTAGTAGGTATGGTTTGAACTGAAAACTATTGGAAGATAGAAGTTATCACTTAAGATTAGGTAAAATTATGAAAAATATTTGAATATATGCTTCCAGCCTGGTGGTTTGCATTGAAGCTAGGAACTAGCTTCTGTTTGGTAGAGGTCTTTTTCCACCCACTTGCTGCTTTTAGGAACATCCTTCTTGTTATTTAAATCTTGTTTGGTTGGGTTGATTTTCTTTCTTTTTTTTTTTTATTTTAAAGCCTGTGGCTTCTATGTTTTCTTTTGGGGTGGGGCTATCATAGTGGCTTCTAATTCCTATGTTTATTTTTTCAGTAAGGTTTCCATGTTTCTGTCTTTCATATAGAATAAAAAATTCTTTTTTTTTATTTAGAAGAGAAATAGGTATAGTAAAATCAGATTAGCTAGCTCTTTCATTCCCCAGGTAGTCTATAGTAATCACAAAACTAGTCAATTTATTAGGCTGTGTTGCTGAGTAAACTGTTGTAAAGGAGGCAGGGGTCAAGTCACTTGTCTCATATATTACAGTGGCTCTCAGCATCCCCGAAACGCCTTCCTTCAGGAAGCAGAGTGCTTGAGTGCACCCCCCTTGACCTGCTGATATGTAGATCACAGCACCTGATGCTCCTGGAATTGCCGATCACTGTAACTGCTGCCCATCTGTCAATGAAGGAGCAGTTCCAGAGCTCAGACTTGGGGGAGGAAAAGTAATTAATGGTATGTACCTTCAAGGACCCCTCATATATAAACCAGCTTCTTTAACACTTTGGTCCATACACATGTGAAGACAGATTGAGGTTCATTATGAATTACTGGGAGGGACGTGTAAGATGACAAGCGTTCCAGGACTTTAGAAGTAAATGCCCTGGATTTTCTTGTTTATAAGAAAGGCCATTGTGGCACAGGGTTTTGAAAATTATGCATAGTTTTTCAGGATTCTTTTCTTTGAAAGTGGTGGGGAAATAAATGTTCTGTCAAACCTGAGACTTCTTACCGGAGGTAGAATGCATGTTTGTGCTTTAATTACATCCCTGGAAGGAGATGCGAGTATTTAATGATAAAGACTTTGTGGGCTCTTGAGTCAGGGCTGTTGGTTTGTATTCCAGGCTCTAAAGATGGTTAACTGAGAACAAAATTGGGTTCTTCTTTTAGTATAACTATATTACTGGAAACTCTCTTGCTTTTTTTTACATAGAATTGTCTAATTAAATATTTGAAGGCACTTACATGATTTGCACAGGACCCTAGGTTCAATCTTGAGTGCTGCAGGACTAATGAATATAAAGCTAGGAGTCACCTCCTTAGGGGTGGGTTCTATTGGGTTTCAGCTCAAATCCAAGTCTTAGTAGCTTTTTTAAATTCACAAACTGACCTTTCTCTGGGTACTTAATATTCTTTTTTCGCCTGTCTGTCTGTCTTGTTTGTTTGTCTGTCTTGTCCTGCCTTCCTTCCTTCCTTCCTTCCTTCCTTCCTTCCTTCCTTCCTTCCTTCCTTCCTTCCTTCCTTTCTTTCTTTTTGGTTTAAGTATTGGTTTTTTAGAAGTAGCCAGGAAGATTTAGAATCTTTAGGAGAGGTAATAATTTAACTTCTCTTGGCTATTGAACCAAAACAATTATTAACGACACCTCATTGCATGCCTGAAGAAACTAAGAGTTTGCTTTTGCAATATTTGTCTTCAAACATAGAAAATGATGTTTTAAGTGTCACACTGTGGGAAACCAGTAGGCAAATTCTTTGAAAATCAGGTAAAATGTATGTCTGTATTAGAGTAAGAACGTAGCAGATAAGTAGTTAAATACCTGTTCATATTTTTGGCAAGTTTTTAGCGGCCCCTATCACACTTGAGTTGAACTAATACACAGAAGCCTGAATTAGAAAGTACCTGCCACCAGAGAGGCGCTGCCTGCCTTTGTAGGTTAGTTACATGCTTTTTCTTAAAGTGAAGCTGTGCTACTGTTTGCTAAGTAGGTGTAGGCTGTTTTAGCTCTAACTTGGTAATTAGTACTTAAATGAGGTGAAAAATTACTGGTTTCTTTTATGTTTTACAGTATTTTAATAGAAATTGGTATAAGTAGAAACATTGTGTGCTTAATGAGACTGTTTCCAGTGTTTTAGGAATTTCATAAAGGAGATGTTGGTTACACGGTTGATATTTCTGCCAAGTAATGCCCTATAAAACTGTAGTTGCATGGAAGACACATGCTGGTTGTAAAAGTAACCTTGAATCAGATTCAGTCTTTGATTCTCACTGTAGAGAAAATGGTCAGTCACAAAAGGCATTTAGAAGTCAGAAGTGGCTAAAACTTGTCTAGTTTTATTTCTTATAGTTTTTAAAGTTGAAGATGCCTATGTAGGCTTAAACCACAGTTTCACTATTTATTAGGGTATAGTGCTGTTCCTCAGTCTCTATGGATGTGAAAACAGTATTCTCAAAAGCACTGAGCTGTATGTGTAGCATACATAACTGCTTTGTGATATGAGAAGTGATGCTATAAAACAAGAAAGTAAGTAGTTGACAGTATTAAATTACAACTGTTACGGCTTTTGCTTTCTTTAGGAAGTTATAGAATTGACCAAAGACCTTCTGTCAACTCAGCCTTCGGAAACTCTTGCAAGTTCAGACAGTTTTGCTTCTACTCAGCCTACTCATTCATGGAAAGTAGGGGACAAATGTATGGCAATCTGGAGTGAAGATGGACAGTAAGTGTAGAAAAACAACCCTCTAACTATAACATGAATTAATAAGATACAATGGTAAGATGCTTTTATTCAGCTTGGACTACCCTATTTTAATCATCTGTGTCGGTAATGTGATTTATAACACTAGTGTAATTCTTGGGTGGTTGCCATTAACAGCTTAATTTTAGATTTAGTTTAAAATTTGGGGAGAAGAGTGGTTTGGATTCTGAAGGAAAGAAAAATGAATGGCTGTTTTCTAAAATATTCTGACTTGTTTCTCCTCAAGTTAAAAAGTGAATGCTGGTAATTTTATTGCGCTCAAGTGCATACATTGAAATTAATCGTTTAAGAACTAGCTTTTCTGAATGAGATTAAGTATAGCGAGTAGATGTGTAAGGGATTTTTCTGGCAAAATTTTTAATTAGGGCTTTTGATGTCAGGTGCCTCGCTTTAAACCTCTCATGATTTTGCTAAGAGGGCCGGCCATTCAATTGCAGAAGTTTATTTTAGAGACATGATAATTGAGTCACTACAGTATAAGTCTTGTAGGCTGAGTACTAGATCTTTACTCACCTGCTTACAGCCATGATATCTTTGCAGGTGTTACGAAGCGGAGATCGAGGAGATAGATGAAGAAAATGGCACTGCTGCAATCACCTTTGCTGGTTATGGCAATGTTGAAGTGACTCCGTTGTTGAACCTCAAACCTGTAGAAGAAGGAAGGAAGGCAAAAGAGGACAGTGGCAACAAACCTATGTCAAAGTAAGCGACTTCTGTTTCCCCAAGACGGGCTGGCTCACTGTATGTCACAGGCTAGCTTGTAGCTTGTGCTCCTTGGTCTTACCTCAGTCTTTTGAGTATTTGGGTACTTAAGCAGCAAGTGCTTAGGTTACATTTGGCCAAAGTAACTGACTTTAATGTAGCATTTTAGGGTTTCCCATTTAGGTGCTTGAAGTAATCTGCAAAGATAACTCATTCAGGCTACGTTGGAGTGAGGTTATAACACTGTTTAACATTGTTTTACAGATAGGCAACATTGGATCAGTATGTGTGCCTAGGTAAAGTGGAGGCTATACTGATGTATTCAATAAAGAGGGCACTACACTAAGAATACTGTATTCCTGTAAGTCGGGTCCTGGGCTAAACCACAGTGGAGACTGCCTTGAGCCTTGTACCTGCTGAAGCTATATTCAGAAAAAAAACACATAAGGGAGTGTCTTAGGGATGGGGATGTAGCCTAAGTGTGGAGCCTTTGCCTAACAAGTATAATTGTACCTAGTACCACAAAAGTTGTTGGGGGGCGCATAAACAGTGAAGTATAGAAATTGTGAAGGGACATAGCAGTAGTTTTAAGGGGACCCAAAAAAAAGATACCATGGTTACCAGGACAGTTTCCATACGAAAATAGCATCTAAACTAATAACTTGAAACAAGGATTAGCAAAGTAAACAATGACATTGGATATATATGTTGTTTGCCTGACCCATCGCTATAGTTGATGGTAAACAAACTAACATATGCTTCGTGTGAAATAGCGCGTGACAGCCTTAGCCTATTCAATTAAATCTCTGAAATGCCTGGGAGGCACGTCTTATTCACAGAAAAAATGTGGCAGGTACAGAAGTAACAAAACCTTGTGGTTAAAAACCTGGGGCCAGAAAGTAGAAGTTATTAGATAACCGCAGTCAAGGTCAGCACTTGACAGCCACTTCTGAGTCCCTCTGCTTATTTGTGCATGAGTGCAACCTTACTGCCATCACTGCCTTGTCTTGTCTCCTTCCTTCCTTCCTTCCTTCCTTCCTTCCTTCCTTCCTTCCTTCCTTCCTTCCTTCCTTCCTTCCATAGCCAATAAATATGTCTATGAATTTCCAAAATTTAAGTTGCTACGTAAATGTTCTTGAATTTTGAAAAATACCATTTGTTAAAATAACATTTAAACACCTTGAATAAGGAAATCAGATTGTAAAATCTTGTTTAACCTAATTTGTTTTATTCTTGCCTTCTTATAAGGAAAGCCACTTAGCCTCATGTTGATGGTTATTTGGTACAGGGGAATCAGGATCTCTTAAAAACCTTTCTTTTCCTTTTGTCAGTTCATGTAGGCAAGCAGAGTATATTGGTAGCTTAGGCCCTGGTTCTACTTAGAATCCTACGTGTGGACACCCAGGGTTTTGCTGTTGGTCATCACAGAGAATGCTGGTTGTGCCACTCTTCCGATCTCTTGCTGTCTTCCTTCAGTGTTGATGAAATAGTTTATCTGCATTAAATTACTTCATACACTTTCCCAAGTGTCACATATATTTCACCAACTGTATTTTTAGAAATTGGTAGAGTTAGCCAGCCATTAAGGTTGATTTTTGTTTCTTTTAGATGGGTTTCATGTGGCCTAATCTGGCCTGGAACTCTATGCTTAGCAGAGGCACAACTTAAATTCTTGATCCAGCTGCCTCCAACTCCCAAGTAGTAGGGATTATAGGCATGAACGTGCATCAAATATTCATATTCCTAAAGCACAGCTGGCAAAAACGGTATAAAACATAAAAACTCTTGGTTGGAAGATTTGTTTTACAGCTGAGTGGTGGCTCACACCTTTAATCCCAGCACTCAGGAGGCAGAGGCAGGCAGATCTCTGTGAGTTCGAGGATAGCCTGGTCTACAAAGTTAGTTCCAGAACAGCCCTGGCTGTTATAGAGAGAAACCCTGTCTTGACAAACCAAAAGAAAGATTTGATTTACGTTGTAATAGACCTAAGTGGGGTTTTGTTCTTTGTCACTTCTGGCAAGTGTTGTGTCTGCCTTCTTTTATTAAAAAAAAAAAAAAAAAAAATGTAGTACTCAGTGAGTGGCGATGTTTGATTTCTATTTATTTATTGTGTGGATTCATGTGTGCACTACAACATGAGTGGAGGTCAGGGACAACTTGAAGGAGTTGATTTTCCTTCTGCCTTGTGGTTCTCAGGCTCAAACTCAGCTTAACTCATGAGGCTTGGCTTGGTGGCAGATGCCTTTACATGTTGAGCCATCTCTCTTTAGCCCTGTTTTTATTTTTGTATGACAGATAGCTCTGGCGTATCCCAGACTGATCTCCAGCTTGTCAAGGAGGACTTTGGACTTCTGATCCTCCTGTGACCACCTAGCATTACAGGCATGCTACCATACCCAGATTTTGGCATTGTTTTTTTTTTTTTTTTTTAATGAAAAGTTGTACTTTCGTTAATAAATTAGTATGTAAGTTTCACTTTTGCACCGTTACAAAGAAGTGATATTTTAAGTTTTAATTATTGACATTTATGTCCTGGTTTTCCACACAGAAAAGAAATGATTGCCCAGCAACGTGAATATAAAAAGAAAAAAGCTTTGAAAAAAGCACAGAGAATAAAAGAACTTGAGCAGGAAAGAGAGGACCAGAAGGTGAAATGGCAGCAGTTCAACAACAGGGCTTATTCTAAAAACAAAAAAGGCCAGGTTGGTATATCTTTCATCACGTTGTAGATCTGAAAGTATAGCTGTCATTACAATAACATCAAAATGAAGAAAGGAGGTATAGGTTTTCCAAAGGGCACAGTTTTAATCAGTTCTTGACTTAAAATTCTTTTAGGTAATCATTAGCCACTTTCTCTGATAAACGAGTTTATATCAGAATTTTTTTTTTTTTTAAAGGGAATTCTGACTTCAGAATGAGCAGAGTAAAGCGTGAGATTGTTTTTTTTATTTATTTATTTATTATGTATGCCCACACGCCAGAGGAGGGTATCAGATCTCATTACAGATGGTTGTAAGCCACCATGTGGTTGCTGGGAATTGAACTCAGGACCTCTGGAAGAGCAGATGGTGCTCTAAAGCACTGAGCCATCTCTCCAGCCCCCTATATCAGAAATTTTTAAGACTGTTTGGTGCCTTCAAACTTCGCAGAAAATATGCGGAGCTCTGCTTTTTTTTTAAAAACAAACTTTCATTTTGAGCATTTGTTTAAGAACGCTTTTAAGTTCTCTGGGTATGCTTTGTTAGTTAAAAAAAAAATAACTGTAGAATTCAGCTACTCAAAATAAGGATGACCATAGCTTGGCTTTTCATTGTTGTCCATGCTGCCTCAGGATGTGGCTCTGAAAAGCAGTGGGACAGAGGGCACCACAGTGGACCTCACCATCAAATTCATACCAAAATAAACAGTTCATAGTTTAGGACTTTGAGAATGAAAACCTACAATCTTGAGACAGATAAGCTTTATATTAGTATGCAGTGATATTTTCTACAAAAGCCATACATTTTGTAAATATTGGAACTTGAATGTATTTTAGCATTAAAGGTTGAGATTTGGTTTCACACACTGATCAGAACTGGTTTTCTTTTGTTCCCAGGTAAAGAGGAGTATTTTTGCTTCTCCAGAAAGTGTAACGGGCAAAGTTGGAGTAGGAACTTGCGGAATTGCTGACAAGCCTATGACACAGTATCAAGACACATCTAAATACAATGTCAGGCATTTGATGCCTCAATAATGAAAAAAACTGTTGGATTTCATCTCTGCAGGGCTTTACATTTACCTTTTTATTATATTTTTCTAAAGGTAAATTATTTGCTAGATAAGTAAGGAAGATACATTGTTGTCATTGTTTGGCTTTGGTAGAATGAAACTTGAAGACATTTGATAACTGCTCTCATTTAACTTTTCATTACTACTTACCACAGTTCCCTCAGAGTTTGTTGAACAAGGCAACTTTTCTAGGTAGATGCTGCTTAAATCAGCACTTAGATGACTTAGTGTACTTCAGGCCCCTACTTAACTAATGTTGAGTAGACATTTTGTAAGTCCTAATTTGGAGTTTTCGGGTGCTTTGCACTTGATGTATCCCAGCAGTTCATTGGAACATCATGGCAAAATGCCAGCCTGCTAAAGATATCTTCAGTTTGATGATATCCTGGCCATTGTCCAGACAAACCCGAGCATGGGTTAATTTATAAATGACAGGGTTTAGTTTGAGGTTTTTCCTTGAATTCTTTCCTGGGCCTGTTAGGTCACTTCCACAATTGACTCACCTTGTATTTTTTGGTCATTGAGTTTGAATTTTATATTAAAAAACAAACCATGTGTAGGATGTGCTCCCCTTCTCTCGTGTTTATTTGGTGTTTTGTATTGTTTTTTTCTTTGTTGATTTTTCACTTGTGGTAGTGCTTCCATTTTTGGGGAATGTGTAATGTTTATATGGGAAAACAAAAAGCTGATGTATAGCCCTGTATACAATGTAGATACTATTTTTGTAAAAAAAAAAAAAACCAAGGCTAAATTAATGAACAAGAGTACTGAATGTTTCATGATTGAATTTTCCTGTATTTCTTGTGCATTAATCTGACCATAATTTCCCTGTATATTATGTTCATGTAGCTGAGTTTGTAATTTTTATTAACTAGATCAAGTTGCCAGCATTTGTTGGTATAAGTGAGCACCAGTTATCCCAAGTTGAGTTTAAGCCAAAAACACAGAAAGAAAAAGGGTCTTCCTGTTACTGGAAGAAGACAATTTTTAGGGTGTGTGTTAATTTCAGTTTTGTATGTTTAACTTTAATAAATAAAGTGTTTTTAAATCTCCAGTGTGTTAACAAAGGGGTGGAATCCATGGCTGCCAGCCTTGGTGTAGTGAGCCTTAGTCTTGTACACAGAACTACTACAGAAGAGAACGCTGCGTCTGAAAAGTGTTTCATAAATCCCTAAGAATTCCTTCATTGGGTATAAAAAATTGAATCCTAAAGGATTAATGGGTGTGTATGAAACTTTTTAAATTAAATTTTATGAATTTTGACTTGGTAAACTAAAATTTTTCTGACAGTGGTAAGGTAGAATACTTTTTATGATTTTCTTTATAAATAACATGACAGAAGACATGGTTAAGACAGAAAGGGGGCTTCTTGGGCTAAGGACAAGTAGTATTTGCCTAGCATGTTTAAGACCTTTAGTTAGTTCCCCACTACCAGGGCTTGGGGGGGGGGGGGAGTAGCGGAGAACTCCTAAAAGAAAGTTTTAAATGATGTAGTAACAGTTGCAAGGAAATCCTTTGAAAACACAGTAAAATGGTTTGATACTGCCTTGGCATGCTAGAACAATAACTGAACCATTCTGCCTTAAATAATGTACCTGTATATCTTTTCCTTAAGGGCTTTGTCTCAGAAAAGGAATAGAAGTAGTTTTACGTTTGTTCTGAAAATAGGTGTACAATATAGAATCAGCAGCTCGTGTCAGAGATGAAATGTGGCTCTTTGGGCTATCGTAGTTTTCCATTGACGATGTTGGTTTCTTTGGACTAAACTAAAAGTTATAACCCAGAAAGATGACCTGGCTATTACATGCTAAAGTTGAAAAGATTAGGACCACTTTCCAAATAAAGTGGTTATGCTCTCTGTATTCTAAAATTAAGTGGGAACCCTAAGTGTAGCATGTTTTGATACAAACTTTTGAGGTTTTTTTTGTTTTTGCTTTTTGGAGACAGGATTTCTCTGTATCTTTGGAGCCTTGGTGCCTGTCCTGGAACTCACCTGTAGACCAGGCTGTCCTTGAATTCACAGAGATCTACCTGCCTTTGCCTCCCAAGTGCTGGGATTAAGGCGTGTGTCACCACCGCCCCACAACTTTTGAGTTTAAAGCTGAAACTGACAAACTGAAATTCAAATACTGATTTGTAGCTCTTTAAGTAGGTTACAAGTATCTTCTTAAAGCTTGATTAACTTGAAGTTGACCTATAATAGTCCAAAAATTAGTAGCCAGAAATTTAACAATACCACAATTAGCAAATGCTGTTCTAATTAACATGTATGTAGCAAGACCTACAGAGCATATCAGAAGAGGAGAGACTCGAACCAGACTGCTGTTGGAACCCTGACTCCACTTACTAGCTCTCTGTAACTTTCTTCAAGAATCGGGCTAATACGTATTCAGAGGGAGGGACACTATCTGACATAGATTGACACTGTAAGGGTGCCTGCCATTTACTGTGGAATGACGGTGACTTCCTTTACTCAGAGTTGTAGTGCGACCATACATGATACTGCTAGTGAAATGTCATCAAGTAAACCCTGACTTCATTTCTACGCTAGAACACACTCAACGGGGATGTGGTGACGCTTCTAATAAAAACACAAGCAGTCTTGCCTGGGTATTATTCCAGACTTGCCCAGGCCAAAATAAGTCTGCTACAAACACTGTAGGTAATTTTGCTGTGCACCCTTAGCTGAGAACGAGGCTGTAGGTTAAATAAGAACAGCTTTGGTTTCAGAAGAAAAATTGAAAGCATATTTAGTGGCTTTTTTTTTTTTTTTGGTTTTTCGAGACAGGGTTTCTCTGTGGCTTTGGAGCCTGTCCTGGAACTAGCTCTTGTAGACCAGGCTGGTCTCGAACTCAGAGATCCGCCTGCCTCTGCCTCCCGAGTGCTGGGATTAAAGGCGTGCGCCACCACCGCCCGGCTTAGTGGCATCTTTATTAGTCTAATTATGAAGACTAGGTACCAAACCAAAAGGCGTCAAATTATTCTAACTCAAGCTTTAAAAGTACTTGTTGGTGTGTGTCCATCCAGTATAGTTTTAATGTGTGCTGGGTTTATTCCCTTGAAAATACCAACGGCTACCTCTCTTAAAATAACAGGACAGATGACTTTCTTACGACTTGGGTTAGGAGTTTCTAATTTACAACTAGACATTTCAGAGGTGAATAATATGTTGTACATCAGCCAAAAATGTACTCAGAGTTTGATTTGGCTTTTTGCCTAGCTTGGATAATAACTGAAATATTAAAATGGAAGTATGTTTAAACCAACAAAGTTTTGTATTTGTTTAAAATAATTATGGAGGTTCAACAGGTATCTGTTCAGTCGTATTATTTGTACTATGGAGCAGTCAGTGTAAGCAGTAATTTATAAATCCAAGAATATATGTAAACATTTTATCTAGGATTTCTGACTTGTAAATTGAAGAATTTTTGCTGCAATGAAGAGGGAGCACACCAGGCAATTCAAGAGCTTTAACAAGAAACAGTAACCTTGTTCTCTTTCCTGTTACTAGAAGTACACAGTATGTGTGTAGGCGAGATATAAGTGATTCTGAAAATGATACTACAGATGGGACGCTGTAAACACTTGTCCAGTCTAGCCAATGTATTCGCAAAGACACTTTCCAGGTCCTTTTCAGCTTACCTGAAGCTGGTTCTTTGTGGCTGAGTACAGTTCTGAATAGGTCTAGTAGCTGACAACTGAAAATTGAGTTAACAACACCACCAAATCTTAGACCTTAGTCGTTTAGTTCCCACAGTAAACACTGGTAGCTAGCTTCTGTGACCTTAGCAGTTTATCTTAGGAACACACTGTGAGTCACTGGAATATTTAATTTGTGTTACAGATTAGTCTTTTAAGAACATAGCTAAATGAGCTATGTTAAACTCATTACAAAGGTTGGCCTTTTAAGAGCTACTTTGTTTCTCTGCTTGAGGCCCATAGCCTCACTTTGCTAGTTCTGTTCTCCATGGTGAAACCCAGAAGCTCGTCCCTACGTCCTTCAACCTGTGTTTACTTTATACAGGTTTTTTAAAATATTAATTTATTATGTATACAATATTCTGTCTGAATATTCTGAAGGCCAGAAGAGGGCACCAGACCCCATTACAGATGGTTGTGAGCCACCATGTGGTTGCTAGGAATTGAACTCAGGACCTCTGGAAGAGCAGGCAGTGCTCTTAACCTCTGAGTCGTTTCTCCAGCCCCAGGTTTTGTTTTTTGAGACAAGGTTTCTCTCTCTGTAGTATGTGTTCTTTAGTTTTGTAGGAACACACTATGTAGACCACTAGCCTCAGGATCTGCCTGCCAGTGCTATTTTGAGGCTTGCACCACCACATCCAGCCTAAAATGCAGCGGAATTTCTGATGACACCCTTACCCCCCCCCCCCAAAAAAAAAAGGATTCAGGCTTGGAGGAAACACGTGACTCCTATATCCTGGAAATTAGAATTAAATCCCAAGATCAGCTGCTAGGCTACTCTTTACTAGGTGGTAGCTGTCCAGTTTTTCATCACTCAGAGTAGCAGAAGGAACGAATACCCCTTTGGTTTTGCCTGCAATTTGTTCCTCCAAAAGCAGTTAGGTTTGTTTGGCCTGACTTCCAAAGTATGAGATACTTGTCTATTCACAAACTCTGAGTTATTTTTTAATGTATGCCTTAGAAACCCTTTATGGCTTATGCTACATTTTCAAAACAAAAACAATGCTGTTTTTCTGTTTCTGTTGTGAACACCTAAAGTTCAGTTATTGCCTTGGCAGTGAAATGTCTAAGCATATTCCACGATAAAGAAACAGAAGAAACTCTATAACTTAAGTCTTTTGGCCGATTCCTTTTATCAAGATGCCACCATGTAGCCCAGACTGGTCTCTAACTCACTGTATCACAGAAAATGACTAAGCTTTTGATTCTCCTGCCATCGCCTCTCAAGTGCTTGGATTACGGGTCTGCATCGTCCCACTGGTTTATGGGATGCTGGGCATCAAGCCCAGCGGTTTGTACGTACTGGCATTTTATTCAGTCCAGTCGGCAGTGTTTATAAAAGTATAGTGTTTTACTTGTGCTATTAGTGATAAATTATGGCTGAAAAAGGGTAAAACAACCAAGTAAAATTGTCTTTAGTTAGTGTATTGGGTGGACGGGCATTTACATAAAGCACCCGGTTCAAATGGGCGAAGCCAGAAAAGCAATTTACTGTCAGATCTGGTGCACAGATGACAGTTTTCCTTTATAGCCGAGCATATCACTAAATATTAACTGGGCACATTCAGTGATGCAGTGGTCGTCATCACTGTAGAGCAGACTCAGCCTCTGGTCGGGTTTACAAAAACATGATCACTAAAATGCAATAAGTTTATTTTACATAATCTTTTTTTTTTAAAAAAGCATTTAAGAAACAGCACGCCTTTAATCCCAGCACTTGGGAGGCAGAGGTTGGTGCATCTGAGTTTGAGGCCTGTAGTAATAGTAGCGGCAGGGCTTCTTCCCGCCACTCCGGCCGCCTCCGGCTAGCTTTACCCGAAATAATTACACGGACACTGTATTCTTTTAATCACTGCTTGGCTCTTTAGCTCTAGCCCTTTTCTCGGCTAACTCTCGCACCTGGACTAACCCATTTCCAATCATATGTGTCGCACCCCAAGGTGCGCTTACCGAGAAGATTCTAGCCTACGTCCATCCTGGGTCGGAGCTTCATCGCGTGTGCCTCAGAGAGCAGAGCTCTGGCCTCTGCCCGCAGGAGTGGAGCATCATGTCTCTCTGAGGCATCTGCCCCTCAGAGGAGAGCTGTCGAGTCTCTGAGCTCACTTCCTCTTCCTCCCAGCATCTGCTCCTCCCACCTATGTTCTAACCTATCAGGTCAAGCAGCTTCTTTATTTAATCAACCAATGACCTTCCTCCATCAGAGGCCAGCCTGATCTACAGAGCGAGTTACAACACAGGCTCAGAAGCTACACAGAGAAACCCTCTCCCAAAACACAAACAAATTAGAATATAAAAATTTTAAGCCAGGTCTATAATCACATCTATTTGGGAGTTTGATGTAGATCATTTGAACTAAATACAAGTTTAAGAAACAGGACTTACTTTATTTTCTGTAAAATTGGGTCAAAATAAAATTTGACATTTAGGGATGAAGAAAATAGAGATTGCATTCATTAAAAAGGAAAAAAAGGTGGATAGTGCTGAAAAGATAGCTCAGTTGACAAACTATTTCCCTTGAGAGCAAGGGACCCGAGCAGAATGCCTAAACTCCACGTGTTTTGAAAAGCTTGAGTGAGCCAGGCATGGTGGCACACATGTTAAATCCCAGGACTCTAGGAGGCAGAGGCGGGTAGAGCTGAGTTCTGGGCCAGCCTGGTCTACACAGTAAGTTTCAGGATAGCCAACAGTGAGACCCTGTCTCAGAAACAATACTAAAAATTTAAAAAGCCAGTAGGCTCAAGAAGGTTGGAGAATAAATAGATGGCTCAGCGGTTAGGAACACTTGCAGGTTCTTCTATTCTCAGCCTCCACACAGTGCTTCACAGTCGTCTGGCTCCACGGAATCTGATGCCCTTTTCTGAACTTTATGGGTACCAGGCATACCTGTGCAGACATACATGCAAGGAAACACACGTACACACAAAATACATACATGCGGAGTGTTAATAATCCCAGCAGAGACTGGACTGGGGCTTGCTACCCAGCCTTGTCTATTTGGTAAGTTCCAAGCCAGTGAGAGGCAGTCTAAAAAAAAATAATAATAAAATAAAGATACGTGGTGCTTAAAGAATGATTGATGCCCGCGTTGTTTGGTACACACAGCTGCACATACCCTCACACGTATGTACATGATAAACTCAAGGTTTCCTTTTAGCACTACAGCTTTCTAAGGGCATGGAAGAATACCTTAAAGTTAATGAGGCAGTGAGATCTGCAGACTTTTTGCATGTGGTAGCCAAAGAGATTCCCAAGAGGACATCTCTGTGACGTTTGAAAGCCACTATCATGCCAGGAAAGTACTAGTTGGGGAGGATGGGAGGAGGTGAAAATTTTTAATAAAAAATATGGAGGTACTTGCCGGGCTGCAGAGCTGGGTAGACACTTCTTAACTGTACAGCAGCAACAGGAGCTGTCACATACTACTATTACTTCTAAATTTCTGATGGAAAAGCAAAATGTACTTAGGAGATAATTACCTAAAGATGTGGGCACTCAAGTAATTATTCCGCCTTCACAGATAAGGTATTAACAAAAATAACTCGAGTATTATTTGGTTTTTATTTCTTGCATAACTTGGCTGTAAACTAATTTGTCTTTTAAAGAGTTAATACTTAATCACACAACCTACCCGCGTCCTCCCTCCCCAAGAGCAAACCTGGGGAAGTAGTGTTGATGTATGTGTAGCAGGTTCATAACAAAGGCTTCACAGCCCACTGTCCTGTATATACAGAAAACAGCAGCACATAAAGTTGCCTGAGTGATGTTCCAAATTCTTGTCCTGGACTGAAAATGTCAGTCATCTTGGGAACAGAAGGATGAAGCTGGCTGGGTGTGAGGATGCACGCCCTTAATCCCAGCACCTCAGTGAGTTTGAGGCCAGCCTAGTTACAGAGTGAGTTCCAGGACAGCCAGGGCTACACCGAGAAATCCCACCTCTAAAAACCAAACAAAACAACAACAAAGAATGAAGCCATTTAATGGCTTCCATTTACTTTCACTAAGAGAAAACCCAAAGGTGTCGAATACACAGCTGGGGGTGGCTGGGAGGGGGGATCTAGGCATGCAGTGTCTCATATCTGCTTCAGAGAACTTCACCCAGACAGCACAACTGAGAAAGAAGTACTTTCAGAGGCACAGAAGGAACATGGGTGAGCAGTGTGTGCTGAGGCCTTATGAGAACAAGATGGTACAGCTCATGTAGGAAACAAGCTATTCACAAGAAGACAGTCCTGACATTAACACACAACTCAACTGCACTGCTAAATATGGTTGTTTTTATTTTCTTTTTCCTTGCCCAGCCCTATCTAAACATAAAATAAAACTACAGGACTGAAATTATCAACCCATTAAAATCAGCAATAAGTTATGAAAATCATAAAGCTTTTTTTAAAAGTAATTAAGGGTAGTTAAATTATTTAAAGAATACAAAGTCCAAACAGCTGGGGGTAAGGTCTCCAGAAAGGCTTCCCAGGGCCAAGCAGAGGCCCAGAGAAACCTCAGAGTTTGAAAGACAAAGGGAACACATGACATCAAAGTGCAGGCTAGAAAGTTCACTTAGAAGATAACATTTCTGAAAAGATTGGTAAGAGCAACAGTAGCACCTGCACAGTGGGTTCGTGAGGAAGGAGACCGCCTGCAGAAAATGCAGACCTTACAGTAAATGAGACAAGTGCTGAACTTAACTATGTTAACTATGATAGTATGCCTACTATGGATAGCAGATGGTTAGAAGCTGGTAAAGGGGAATGATCCTAAAAGAAAACAAAAACAGCATTGACCTTTGTCTACCCCGCCCAGACCTCATTCATTCTGTGCACTATAAAGAGTGAGGTGTGAGGTGTTTTATCGTTATCAAATGCTGCATCAAAATAGATGATTTTCCCCACGTGTTTTTTCCACTATAAAAGACATCTATGTTTACTTATGGACAAGCTTTAAAAAGATGCCATTTTGGTTTTCAACACATATAAACAGTTATCAAAATCTCAAATAAAAATGCTGCCGTGGCTCAGACCTTGGCCTGCTATGCTGCGTGCACAACTCTTCAGATCGGCGCAGACACAGAGGCACATGGAGCTTTTCCTTCTGTGACACAGCTGTCATGCATGGGCTGCCCCTATGTTGCTGAAGGGTGCGAGCGGGCGGTTGGGTGCCCTAGTGCTAACAATGCAGGTAAGGTTAGCTGGCTTAGCATGGAATCCAACAGAAAGCTGAGCTGCGTGATGATCTCTTTCGAAAGGCTTCATGGGAGTCTCTCCTTCTGTAGAGCACGAAATGAGCTTTTTAAAAATTCATTTTTTTTTTAAAGAATTGATCATCCACAGGCTTCATGATAAACTGAGGCTGAGTTTTAAGAGCTCTTTAGCTATCCAAGATTAATGCCTGATTATCCTGCCTTTTCCTTACTCTAAGTCTGATTTTGTTTCTAGGGCCAAGAAGCTCAGGAAGGGTTCATAACCCCACCCTTAAACATCTACTCAACACAGCGTGAGCAAACTAGGAAAGGAGACGGAATCTCCACTGTCCTCTTAGAAGTCAACTAAGTCAACTCCAGATAATTACATGTTTCCAGCTGCTGTTAGGAACCGTATTCTTTCCAATATATGAGTATTTGTTCTACTGGGGAGGCTCTACCCCACTTTTTGTTAAGTATTTGCTTAAATACAGGTCTTCTGACCCTTTTGTTCAAGTATGGTTTTGTTTAGTTTTGAAGGAGACTGCGTCATGAACCCAATTGAAGAGACGGTACTGAACTGGCCCGGTGGGTGTGTCGCCCTGCACTGC
Source organism: Microtus ochrogaster (assembly GCF_000317375.1). Classification (NCBI taxonomy): domain Eukaryota; kingdom Metazoa; phylum Chordata; class Mammalia; order Rodentia; family Cricetidae; genus Microtus; species Microtus ochrogaster. Next base: position 80,714,180 of record NC_022015.1, on the reverse strand, counting down.
TGTCGTGCTGGGCTCTAGGACGTGAAGGAGAGTTTGACACTGGCACTGGAGTAACCCTCGTCACTCCCAATACTCTGCAGGCTGCTGTGGTCATCAATGTCACTGATGCTGGTGGTGCTTATATTGTCCACTTCTCCATGGGAGAACTCTGTGCTTTCAACGTCCACTTCAATCTCCTCTGCAAAAAGGAAAATGGGGGGAGATAGGGACATCAGTAACCATACAGTGCACTTTTAAGAGTTAAAGGTTATTCCGTGAGGTCATCAGAGATCTCTTCCACAAAGGGGAATCTAGTATACAGAGGTGGTCTTAATTTAGCAGCAAGTTTCCTAAAACCCTTTGACGCCAGGCCGTCTGGACCTCCCGCTGAACGCCTTGGCCTTTTTGAGAATTAGGACTTAATATTAAAAGATCCCAACCCAAGTGGTTTAACAACATCTGTTTTGCATTAAACCAAGAACTAATTCACAGCGTTGTTTATTAATCAGGCTTGCTTTAGAGGAGGAGGGGGAGGGAAAATAAAATTAAAGATAGAAAATGTATGCTTATGCATCCAAATTTTTGGTGGTATCACTCTACAGACGGATCTATAGATGTCTATGATTCATTGTAAGGAATTCTATATATTTAGAAACAAACATAAGTCAACCATTAAAGTGTGAGAGATTTGCTTTTGATTTTCTTGCATCAAGTACAGCCTCAAACCATCTCCGTGTGTGTGTGTGTGTGTGTGTGTAAAAGAGAGAGAGAAAAATGCTTGGAACTGAACCAAATGCCTCAAGACAAGCAAGTGCACAGTCCTCAAATACAACCTAAAATACATGGTGCATAAACCTGGCCACACTCATAATATACATTTTAAAACCAAAAGGAAGTCAAATATTTTTTTCTCATAGAAGTAGAATTAAAAACTCAGGACTTTTCAATACTCTTCTTTCTCAAAACCTGATGATTTACATCCAACCATAAAGGAAGAACAGCATAACGCTGCTGTCTGCTGTCATCACTAAAGGGTACACACGCCGTCCTGTACTTCTGAGTACATGGGGAAATTTCCATCAAAAGGAGAAATCAGTCTTAAAAAGAAAGAGAGAGAAGAGAAGAGAAGAGAAGAGAAGAGAAGAGAAGAGAAGAGAAGAGAAGAGAAGAGAAGAGAAGAGAAGTGAAGTGAAGTTGAAGCCAGGCGGTGGTGGTAATCCCAGTGCTTGGGAGGCAGAATTAGGTGGATCTCTGTGAGTTCAAGGCCAGGATCCAAAGCTACAGAGAAACCCTGTCTCGAAAATCAAACCAAACAAACAAAACATTGTCTAACATTTTAAAATTCTCAAGATTTCTTGAGTTCTACTTTCTGAAATGTCAGGTTAAATATCATCAGAATTCAACTGGGCATTAGTGGCCATGCCTTTAACCCCAGCACCCAGAAGGCAGAGGCAGAAGGAACTCTGAGTTCAAGGCCAGCTTGGTCCACAGAGTGAGTTCCAGGACAGTCAGTGCTACACAGAGAAACCCTGTCTCAAACATCAAACAACCATCAGTATTCCGTTCTGGGGGTGTGGTGTAGGGCTGAAGGTATACACAGATCAGGAAAGTTCAAACCTTTCTTGGGTGATTTCTGTTCTTAATTTTGTCAAAGACAAACGTTCTAGAACACATGGAAGAGAAATTGTGTGATACTCTAAAATACACAGATAAAACTTAGTATCACAAACAATAAGACATCAGTCTCTCTCCCTGACAATGAACTGAAGGGCACAGTATCACTGCTGTGATGTTTTCTGTCCTCAATGTATACACTCAACCTAATAATTTGAAAACACTAAAAACGATTTCTGGGCCTGAAGAGATGGCTCAGCGGTTAAGAGTACTGACTGCTCTTCCAAAGGACCCGGGTTCAATTCCCAGCACCCATATGACAGTGCACAGCTGTCTGTAACTATAGTTCCAGGGGACCTGAGATTCATGGCAAAACATCAAAGAACATAAAAACAAAAACAACCAAAACAACCTCCTCCCCCGCCCCCCCCAAAAAAATTCAAACTGAAGTATGCTCTATAAAGAGACTGGCCAGTGTCCAAAATACTTCAAAAGACATTAGTGGCAAAATTAATAAAATCTGGATAAAGCCTAGCATTTTCTCAGTGTTAGCATCTTAGTTTCAGTAACTGTGAAAAGGAACTGAAGAACTATGTGTTTTCTATAAGTCTAAAATTCTCTCTAAGCGGACAGTACAGACACACACGCATGGCAAGTCTGTAGCAGACAGTGTCTGGTGCACACACCTACAGCTGGGAGTCAGGAACGCTGCTACGGGAGAGTTCGCTCCTATCGACTTCACACATGCTACACGGCGGCCTCGGTCTCCAGCACCAGGAGAGCAAAAGCTAGACGGCGAAGGTGCCTGCAGGTCAAGGGATGCTGCCTACCTCGCTCTGAGTCCGAGCGGTCGGAAGAGATAGTCGACCCAATGCTATCCATTCGTATCCGCTCCGTCTCTTGAGGACCCTGCAGCTGCTCCAGTCGCCGCTTTAGAAATCTCTGTTCTCGTTCCAAGTTCTCAAGCTGGTGCTGGCTCTTCCTTTCAGCTTCTTCAAGTTTCTAAAACGATGAAATTTTATTTATTTGTGTATAGTCCAGTCTAAGGCACTAAAGCTGATTTTTGCTTAACATTGTTCTTTGGCAGAGAAAATATGAACAGATATCTATCTACACACACATACATATTTATGGGTATTTATGTACCCTTGTGTATATAAATATGGAGAAGCACTTACTGTTTTAAACAAAAAAAATGTCCTTTTTGTGTACAAGTGCTGCATAGACTACTTGATTGAACAAGAAGGAACTATAAAAGTCCATGAGGTAACCTTCACAAAAGAGAAACCTCCCGCAGTGTGGTATCTGATGGAAAAATACTGAGAGATACGCCAGATAACGTCATCTCCACAAGAGGGCACAGCGGCCTTCCTTCTGGGTATCAGAAAGGTAATTATTATTGCCCTGGTGTTCTCAGGTCTAAGTGGTCACACTGTCAAAAAAATAATTTCAGTTAATCATGTTACGTTGTTCCATCAGATCAACTGGTAAGATTTTTACAAAGGTTTCTCTCGAGGTCAGTGCAGAAAGAGGATCATCCAGAGAGCTGCACCCAAGCACGACTAGGAATCACTGCTAATGATTAACCCAGGCCCCGGAGACTGGGGCAAAGCTGGAAGTGGACATTCTCACCTTGATGTGTGCTTTGGCTTTGTTGAGCAAACCGAGGGTTGTATGCCTGGTGCAGTCTGGACCCAGTGGGATCAGAACTTTCAAGCGTTCTAAACACAGGCGCAGGTGAGCTCGTCTAAAAAAGACATCATCAAATTAGCACAGCCTGGGTATTCCACTAGACACACACAGTCTACAGAGTCATTTTCAGTTAGTCAACCAACAACCACATCTCACTCCTAACTGTTCAGAGTACCTGCACTCACAGGGGTAGGGGGTCCCTGATTCCGTCCCTGCCACTCTGCCCTTTGTAGACACAGTTACTTGACATTATCACCTCCCAGGGATTAGTTTTTGCTCTAGTCCGTTCCATAAACTCCCTACTGTACTACTAACGTGAAAAAGAAGATTAAAGCACTAGAACTTGACTTGAGTGCCTAGAAACACAGGCTAGAGCAGGGTTCCAGTATGGCACCTCAAGGAGATATAAAATGCACCAGGTTCCACTTCCTTCCACCTTCTACTCACACACGCACACACGCACACGCGCACACGCACACACACACGCACACACACGCACGCACGCACACACACGCACGCACGCACGCACACACACACACCCACGCACGCACACACGCACGCACGCACACACACTGCTCGGTAATCATAGCCATCTTATGGGGTTAGATCTGTTTATATAGTAGGTGGAACCACACAAACACTTCCTGATGGCCAAAAGTTTCAGTACTTCTAAAGCGGCAATTTCACATGATCCGGCATGATGGAGACAGCGAAGCTGCGTGACTAAGTAGGTGGGGTAGGTGGGTTTTACAGTCAACACTGAAGTCCTCCGTGTCCTATCCTGAGTGGATTAGTACCCATCAGCTAAACTCTCTCTCTTCCATTCTCGTGACTTATCCTGGTTTTCTACACAAGGAAAAGGGGCGACAGAATTATTTACTTAAAGTCCTGAATTCTCTGACAGACCATTCTCTGGGAAAATCAGAGGGAATTTTTCCTGAATATGCTATCAGAGAACCTCATGGATTTGCCTTCCTGAACAATAAGCAAGCACGTAACAAGGACGTGAAAACACCACTGCTCTCCCTGAGCCTGTGCTCCACCTCCCCAACAGTTCAGCAGTGTGCAGGGTGTGGACTCCTTTGGGGCTGGATCAGAATTTTTTTTGCAACAGCCTGAGAAGCAGGAATAAAGTGAGCCCTTACTTTCCTCTCAAAGGAGACTAAAATGGTTTCATTAGCTCACTGAGTTTTAATACAACAGCATCAAGTGAATATTTCAAATGTAGCAACTCAAAAGAGGAATAAGAAAAGGTGATGTGTGGCCATTATGTCCCCGAGAGTGAGGATGATTGAGGGTAGCGAGGTCAGAGGTTGGGCTGATGAACTGCCAGGACTATCTCAGAGCCCACAGACCCAGCTACAATCTGAACAGATTCCAGAACTCATCATGTTAAGTCTAATAACTGATGCCAGGCTGCAACTGGACATACTTAATGTAGATAAAGCAATGTCTTTATTTCTCCATGTTTAACCATTTTGAAGTACTAACCCTAACTCTCTCAGGTGAGGAGGTGGACATAGTAAGCAGACTAAAATCCAGATCAAAACCACATATGTGGTGAAAGTGCCTCCAAACGCTTCATTAGGGTGGCTGTGGTGTCTGCCTAGCAGTATCTTCCTATGACCTGGCTCCAGGGAGCAATGGAGGCTGCTGCCTTTCTTAGTAATTAGAGGCTCTGCTCTGAATTCAGCCTCTTCATAAACAGAGCAACTACTAAAGTTAAGGAAGCATGTCAGAGGAGTGGTGATGTGGGATTTCCCTCTGTATGCTGTGATTACCATTAATAAATAAAGAAACTGCTTTGGACCTATAGCAGGGCAGAACTATGTTCTATGCTGATTTAGAACAGGGCAATTCATACTCTTGTTTCATCATGCTAAGTCCTCCGCTGAAAATAACAACTGGAAGGGTCGGTGTTAGTCCCAGAACATCAAATTTAAAGGGGGAAACCAGGAAGAGGCTAATACTAGCAGGTTTAAAGGAAGAGTTGAAAGGCGCCTTCATCTTTTCCCTGCCGTGTTCATTTTGTGTAGCCAGCACCATGTCACACATTTATTGATAGAGGAAAGCAAAATAACAACAACAGTAATAGTTTAAAATAAATGAAAACGTTGACGGGTTTTTGGTCCTGACCCCAGCGCGTCCCACTTAACCTCACTCACTCTGGATGAGTCAAGAAACTACCAAGCAAACAATCTAAATTTGGGGGGAGTTTACTGGAGGACATGGCAGGCCCTTAAAAGGAGGTGAAACTTGGTTTTGGAAATGTAAGGAAATGAATCTGTCTATGAAGAAGCAAGGATTTTTTCAGGTAATTACAGGGGAAAAAGGGACCTAAATAGACTGCTTCTCTGGGCTAGAGACAAGGGTGGGTGATAAATGACCACCAACAATACACCAGACCCTGGTTCAATCCCCAGGGTTGAAAACAGCTAAATGATCAAACAAACAAACAAACAAAAAAAAAAAACAAAAACAGAAACCTATCTAAAACAAACCCTGTAAGCTGATGAATGCCTTCGTTTCTTTCATGAAAGAGAAAACAGCTGAGGTGGCGTTCTATGAGGGCATACCAACTAAGTTTAATAATCTCGGAGTTTATTAAATTACTTAAACGTATTAAGTAATAAACCAAGAGAAAAAGTTTGAATGAAGTTTGCCCAAAATGAATAGAGAAGGCAAAATTTCATTCTGAAAAAGGTTTTCATAGCCATCATTTCTTCAGTCACATAAATATACTCCAAGATCAACATCCACCAAGAAAGCATACCCAGAAATGCCATGCCCACAGGTCAGGGACACCATTCTCCACACCCGAGGAATTCAGTTCTCCAAAGGAAGGGTCTGCATGAAGGCTCACCAGTGAGCCAGGCGCATTCCTAAGGGAAGAGGCATGTCTGTGGACGCTAAATACTACTTCCTCGAGTTTCCATACTTGAAAGTGAAATAGGCGTTTGTAAAGAAAGCAAGGAAGGTCTACTGGCCGTTGAGAGCCACCAGCTGACCAAGAGGGAGCAGTGCTTTCCAGAATCCCACATGTCTACTGCCACCCCTTCTAAAGCAGCGGGTACGCTCCGCTTAGAAACCTAAGGTGAGTCAGCCCTTCCTTGCTGTTTTTCTCTCTACAGCAAATTCTGAGAAAAAGAACCTCACAGCCACTCTGTCCACTTACCACACTGCCTCTCTGTAGCCTTTACCCCATGTCTCTGTGGCTAACTAGATACAGGCTCAGCCCCAAAGACCTAGACAGGCCTGTCTTCTGATACCATCTGGTCTTTCCCATGTGACCTCAGAAACCTCCTGTTAGGGGTTGCCAAATTGTGGGCCACAAGAGACACAGAAGGTCTGGTTTGATTTGCAAATCCAATACTCACTGAGGAAAACCAAACATATAATGATGTTTTTCAAAACCTCTAAGAAGAACTGATATCCAGAACCACGTTTTGTAAAAGGTATGGCCCTGCGCGCCACACTATAAGATCGATGGAATTAGACTTGATGGAAGATGTTTTGCTTTTTGTTGTTTTTTCTTTTAATGTTAACTTCCTGGTTAGCGCTCACTGAACTTTCATTTAACACTGTTAACTATAATGTTTAAGTTGGCATGAATGACAGTATACAGCAAGGCTGGAAACGGATACTGCCACAGGGGCCGGCGTTTGAGGAAAACCCAGTCTGCTAGCTAAGACTGGAAGCTAATGGAGAGATTACAAACACACTCCTATTTTCAAAGATGCTTTGAAGTCAGATTTAAAGTGAGATTTTTCAAGTAGCAATTCCTAGCCAATAACTCTATTAGAAAAGCCTATCATGTTATGTCTTCGGTGCCTGCGCCCTCCCGTTCGCCAGTTCTATCCTCAGACACCAGGACATCTCTCTCGGGCGGTCCTTGGACTTCCCACAGGTCAGGGAACCCTGATTGCTCTTCGAGCTGATGAGGGAGGGGGACTTGATCAGGGGAGGGGGAGGGAAATGGGAGGCAGTGGCGGGGAGGAGGCAGAAATCCTTAATAAATAAATTAAATAAATACATCTAAAAACTAAAAAAAAAAAAAAGAAAGAAAAGAAAAGCCTACCAAAACTGCCCACACCTTCAAAATGGACAAGCCCCTTACAGGAAAAAAAAAAGCAAAACAAAACAAAAGAAAACAACAAAAAACCAGTTGGCATCTGTCTGCCTTTATTTTGGCTGGGTGGGATCATTTTCCCCTGAAGGAACCAATGTCTTTTATGACAATCCTTGTGTGAACTGCAGTCCTGAACAGAGCATCACAAAACAAACAGGGCGTTTTAAAGGGTAGGTGCACCAACTAAAAGCAGCACATACAGGTGGGGGAAGAAAGGATCCCCTTTCAGAAAACAACAAGAAAATAAAAAACTAAACAACAACAACAACCATGATGTGGTAGTGGTTTTGATTCTGGTGTTTCCTGATTCCTCTCTAGAAACTCCAATCCCCCTGCCCAACAGTGAGAAACCTAACCCTGCTGGCCCCACAAACAGTGCTGGTCGATGCCCCGGGAGGCACAGTCCTTCATTCTTCCACTACGGGATGCCGAGACTCTGCCAAGTAACTGCATCAGAATGGAAAGCAAGCGCAGGGTAGGGACAGCGCTCGTGTTTTCCTCACTGCTGAACGTTACGCAATGGACCGGGAGTCCTCCCGGGAGCCGCATTCTTCAAGCTCGCTGGCCAGCGGCCAGGTTCATCACTCCCTCCACGCTCCTGCATATGACAGCCGTTAGCTGCTATCCTACATATTCTATAGACACAAGTTTCTCTATAATTTAATGTATTGAAAATCTCTAAAGATAGACAAAAATCTGTCTGCTTACTCTCAAAACTAGCATTAAAAATGGATCCAGATAAATCAAGCACACTGCTTTCTGCTCATGAATTTTATTTATGAAAACATATATGATCATATTCTGTTCACCTTATTCTGTTTATGAAACAAGGATGCTCGACAAGCTGCTCCCATAAACCAGTATCTGGTGACTGTGCTTCGTCTACAGCTCACGACTCCACTGTACGCCCAGGTAGTAACCTGGCAAGTGGTCTTTCCCTAGTGTGAGACCTGACCATGGCAGCCATGGGGCTCAATGACAACAAAAGAGCTGGGACCCTCTTCATACTTTTCAAAAAGAAACTGCCTTTATTTCATATTCTTCTCAGCTGGTATCATAAAATAGCCACAAAAGTATCAACAAGGGTCACAAATGAAGTTCACACACACACACACACACACACACACACACACACACACACACCATATTGTTAACTTTGGCATGAAAGGGCTCATCTATATACTGGAACCTGAAACGTAGCTGGACTAGACACAAATTCATGACCTCTCTGTACTCCGACCCCTAGCCCACTAAGAATATCAACTACACCTACCGGAAAACCTTTAAAGACCGCTTGCTCACAATAAATCTAAGTAGTTCGGAGGGTGGGCTATGCACACCCCTGGAGATATTCCTCATTGAGCCAGAGGGTATCTGAAGACCTAAGGTTAAATACGGTGTCTTCCAGAAGTCATATTTTTCTTTAAAAAATCTGGGAAAACATTATTTTACATACAAATAAGTAGACCCAATCCAAATGCACTTAGAAGAAGTCGGGCCGGAGAGATGGCTGTAAGAGTGTTAGCAGTGCTACACCGCTCCTGCGGAGGACTGGAGTTCAGTTTCCAGCACCACCACCTGCAACTCCAGCTCCAGGGAATCTAACAATGTCCTCTGTCCTCCAAAGGCATCTGCATTCATGTGCATATCCCCCCACACAGAGAACACACATATATGCACAATTTAAAAATTTTAAGACGGGCAGTGGTGGCGCACGCCTCTAATCCCAGCACTCAGGAGGCAGAGGCAGGCGGATCTCTGTGAATTCCAGGCCAGCTAGGTCTACAAGAGCTAGTTCCAGGACAGTCAGGGGTATAAAACACAATTAAACTCTCTGAAAAACAAACAAACAAGCTAAATTAAAAACAAGCCATCAAGCATCACATTATATCAAATATCTAAGACCTCAGAAATCTGTGTTCAAAGTAACGCTTTGGACTTGAGAATGTCATTTCTGACCAATGGCTGAGATTACGTATCTCAAAGATTTGGAAAGCAAAGAATGGACAGGGGAGCAGTGCTAAGAAAAATGTGAGAGAGAGAGAGAGAGAGAGAGAGAGAGAGAGAGAGAGAGAGA
>NC_022015.1:80698617-80704589 GCF_000317375.1 Microtus ochrogaster | reverse complement strand
GAGAGAGAGAGAGAGAGAGAGAGAGAGAGAGAGAGAGAAATGTGTAAAGGAAGTGGTAATCTGAGCACTTGACAAATTTATATGTAGGCTGGAACTCAGAGGTAGGGACCTCAAGGGCCAGTGTCATCCCATCAGGAAGCAAGCCCCACCTGCCAACAGCTGAGTTAGAAACTATAAAGATCTTCAAAGTTGCCAACAGCAATCTTTGCCCCTTTGAAGATGCAGTTTTGCTCTCTACTTCCTACCTGCAGCCACATTTCCCACACCCATTCCCTTGTGGATCTCATCCACATCCAAGCATGCTTTTAGCCCTGCCCACCGTCTGGACTGCCTCTCTCGCCACTGTCCAAACGGTGGGCACTTAATACAATTTTGCTTTTCAAATCTTGCTATGTAAACCATGCTGGCCTCTCAATTCCTGAATGTTGGGATTATAGGTGTGTGCAACCACACCCAGTCATCTGTTAGAATTTTCAACTCACAGTCAAACTAATGTTTCTTTCGTGAGACTTTCCTTTACATATGACTTTAATAGTTAATACTAGGGTTCTGTATTAATTATACTGCTTTTTTAAAAAAATATTTACTTATTTACTTATTATGTATACAATATTCTGTCTGTGTGTATGCCTGCAGGCCAGAAGAGGGCACCAGACCTCATTACAGATGGCTGTGAGCCACCATGTGGTTGCCGGGAATTGAACTCAGGACCTTTGGAAGAGCAGGCAATGCTCTTAACCACTGAGCCATCTCTCCAGCCCAATTATACTGCTTTTTAAGAGATGTATTTGTATGTTCCCTGAATGTGTGTAGACGCAACACCATGTCTGTGCAATGCACACAGAGGCCAGAAGACAACATTAGAGTTCCTGGGTGGGTCTGCAGCGACAGACCATTGTGACACAGACCCTATGGACGCTGGGAACCAAAGCCCAGTCCTCTCTGCAAGAGCATCAAGAGCTCTTAACCACTAAGCCATCTTTCCAGCCCCAATCATATTATATTCTAGTGATATTAAATTTATACTTTTTATTATTTCAATTTTCCCAATACTCAAGTGAGCACATAAAGGGAGAAGTAAACTTCTAGTACACGTATGTAGATCCCTCTCCCTCACCAAAGTTGGCCTAGTAATCAATTCTAGAGTCTATCAACAGTATAACTGGATGTTAGGGCAGCATTTGTGAGATTTGCTTCTAAATAATAACACTGATGCAATTATAATCACTACATGCTAAGAAATAAGAAACTGACAAATCTTCAACCTGATTAGAGTTGATATCTCTTTTAATAATAGTAGAAGGTTGAAGAACAGGACTCATGATGGGGGCTGGAGAGATGTCCAGCAGTTAAGAGGGCTTACTCTTCTATTAGAAGACCAGGGGCTCATATCCGCTCAAAGGGCTCCAATGCTCCCTTCTGATGACTGTGGGCACCCATATTCATACTCACGTTTTCTCTCTTCCACATACTTTCAAAATCACACCCATGAATAGGTTAACTTTATCAAAGTATTTACAGTGATAAGAAGCTAGCACAACAATGCCAAATGAAATTTAGAAATTAAAGTTCCATTTTTGGGTCAATTTCAAGTTTTTGACTTTATAGTTTTTAGAAAGCAGAAAATTTCTTTAAAATTTTGAGTTCGAGGGCTGGAGAAAAGGCTCAACTGTTACGAGCACTTGCTGCTCTTGCAGAGGATACGGGTTTGGTTCCACGGGCACCAGGCATGCATGTGGGCACAGACATGCGTGCAAGCAGAACACTCATACACTTATATTGGAAATACATTTTTAAAAGAATTTTAAGTGCAAGTAGTAGTAACAATTACAAGTATAATGGCCAAAAAGCAATCATGAAGAAAACAAAATAGAAAACAAATAGATTAAAAACCTAGGTATAAGGAAAAAGTCAAAAAATTCATATTCAGTGAAAGAAAACAGTAATAAAATCCCGACAGCTTTCATGTTTTGTTCTAGACAAGGTCTCTCTATATAGCCCTGGCTGTCTTAGATCACTCTGCGGCTGGCCTCAAACTCAGAGATCCACCTGCCTCTGCTTGCGCACCACGACATTCAGATGACCTTATCTTTACACTGAGTTTTCAAGACTAGCAGGTAGAACACACAAATGATTGCTTCTTGTTAAATGTTCTACATTCATCTCTAAAGAAAAGTTAGCTTTTTTCGTTTTTTTTAAAAAAAAAAAAAAACAAACCAAAAAAAACAAAACTGTGACTTTTGTTCCGTAGATGGGCCTGGCACTCACTCACCATCTTCACCACCATGCCAGGCTCAAGACCTCATTTTAGACAGCCTGCCTCACTCAGGGGGAAAAAATCATTAAGATCTTGTTCTAGAAGCAAATGCTCTTCACTGGAAATCCCAGCAGGAGCCTCCAGCGCTTAAGACGTAACAAGAACGGCTCGCTCATGTGCACTCTGTGCCCAGTCCACTTTCTATGCCTTCGGCCTCTCTCTACCTGTTTATAAGGATTTGGGGTTGTTGGGTTTTTTTTCTTTTTCTTTTCTTTAAACAAAAACAAAACCCAGCTTCATCATTCATTCAGCATATTTCTCCAGTCACACAAGAACTTTCTGTATTCCAGGTTTCAAGGTCTGGGAAAATAGGGCTACATCGCTGGAGAAAACAGTGGCAATTTGTTCTAAATACAAAATAGCTTATTTTCTTTTGGCAACTCTCCAGGGTTTCAGGGGAGGGAAAGGATACTACTCTCTGGAGGGATCAGGCTCCGGACCTGGACTACTGTCAAAACTTAGCTGTGGGTGCGAGAGATTTTTTTTTTAATTATCTTTCACATCAGTTTGGAAACAGATTAAAGACTTCTGCCTTATTAACAGTTTTCTATTCTTCAGTCTTTTGTGGGTGTTCATCCCTTTTCTGGCAGCCCCCATTGGCTGGTTTAATGGTACCAAGGGGCTGAGCAGTATTACTGTCCAGAGGAAAAAGCATTCTCTCACAGGGACTGGGAAAGCAGTCTGCAATCACAACAGTAGCTACTTGTTAATTTTCTATTTGAAACACAGTGATGTCAATAGCATTGTACCCTGCCAGCAACCATGGGGTAAAGTACATTCTGAAACCAAAACAAACTTCCTACGTGCTGGCAAATCAGATGGGAGACGCAGAGATAAGCTGCTGTGAGACACAAGATGCTGCGAGAATTAAATCTCCTCCACACCAGCTCATGGCAAACTCTCACAACGAACCCCACTCCAACCTAGAGCCAGGCACAACCGCTATACTGCAATCAAATTGCCGTTCAGGAGGCAGAGAAATGAAGTCCAATAAAGTGGCGATCTTATACTTCACGATTTAACCGTTTAGAAGCTAAAAGTGACAATGGAAGCCTGGAAGCCTGTGTCCTTTGGAATGGCCCCATTTCTCAGATGTGTTAGTATAACAGCTCGTTTTAAGGGGGTATATAAACGCAGGAAGAAAGACATGATTTATTAAATGAACAAGAGCAAGCCTAGGATTGACGCGTCCCCAAAATGTGGATGTTTAGTTTGCCCTGAGCACGAGGAACCTGAGATGGAGAGAGCCGGGTGATTCGCAGGGGGAAAGCATGCTCACTACTAGCAGATGGCAAACGGTTTGACACTGCTGGACACCCGCCAATTCAGTTAAGCTAGCTCGGATTATTTTTAAAGTCCCGTTTTATTGTAATTTTCCCCAAATCAAAACGTTGTGGTTTGTTTGGGGGAGGGGAGGGGTGATGAAATTTAGGACAGGAAATGGACAACAAAGAACAAATGTTGGCCAACGTGCTTTGCTTCACAAACTTAAAGCATTAACAGGCCGTTCAGAACCTCTGGGAAAGTAAAGCTCACAGAATGTAAGATACGCCACATCTCAGTAATGACACAGAACTGATGTTTTGATACATCATCTTATTTCTAAATTACTCCATTGTCTGAGTTTTGTCTTTCATTACCCTACGTCACATGTGTGTCCCTAACCACAGAGCCCAAATGAACAGTAGTTTCTGAATTTCTTTCGGAGGTAGCCTAGCATAGCAAAACACCTGGCGCCAAGCGGGACCCTTTGGTGAAATTCTTCAGTGTGTAGTAGGGACTGACCAGCAAGTCCTTCTAAAGCAAGCACAATGGAATGTGCCTTAAGGACTGTACCTTTTAAAACTGGTATTTTTAAACGCTTTCTCTGAAGAGAAGAAGGTTCCCTAAGGGACTGAGCCAAAGTTGCTGACTTAAAGCACACGGTCACAGCTCTGTATCTGAGCTGCTTCTATCTGCATTTGTCTGAGTCCAGTCAGACTCTGCTGGAAAAGCTCATGGAGTATAAAGTGAGAGAGGGACGGGAACTCCAGGACTACCTTGTGTTCCTCCACGCTTAGCTCAATGTTGCTAATTTTCCATATACAATTTGCTTTATCAGTAAGATTTCCCTGGTTTTATTTACTTTTAGTCGACAGATAACTGCACACGTTGATTACATCAATAGAAGAATTCATTTAACTCCATGGATCTGAGAGAAAGAGAAGCCAAGTGGAGGGGAACTTGTTCCGTTAGCTCTGACAGTGAAAACGCCGTGATCTATCACAGCAGATGAGAAGACTACCAGGGCTGCACACCGCTACAACAAGAAGTAAAAACCGCTGTCCAACCAGAGAAGCCGATTGGGCTTGGAGACTATGCTTGCCAAACCTGTCTGCATATATTTCCTCTCAAATAATGAAGGGTCAAAGGCCTGAAACAGCATTTGGGGTCACCAACATCTGTTATTCGCAAAAGATATGGGCAGGATCCTTTGAAATGCTGAAATACTCAATATTTATTTATCCGATTTTTCTTTAAAAACACCAGAATTTAACAGTGCAAGCCAAGAAAACCACGCTCACTCCTCATATGACCCAACATACAGCAATAAAAAATGCTTTCAAGAGCTTTATGAGAACTCAGCATCCAGCTGTTCTAAGGAAGAGTCTTCTCCTTTGCAAGCCTCTCGGCTCTACCTAACCTGTGCTATAACCTGTGCTATGTTCGCCTGCAAAGGCGGAATTTTTAATTGAAAAGGAAACTTACGGGGGCTAGAGAGATGGCTCAATGGTTAAGAGCACTGACAGTTCTTCCAGAGGTCTTGAGTTCAATTCCTAGCAACCACATGATGGCTCACGGCCATCTATAGCAGGATCTTCTGATACACAGGTGTGCAATATACATAATAAATCGCAAAACTTATTTTTTTCTAAAAAAGAAACTTACTTGGAAGAGACTGAATTTTCTCTTTTTTAGTTTTACAAAATACAAGGTGTTCTATAAAAGAATAGTTGTAGGGGCTGGAGAGATGGCTCAGCAGTTAAGAGCACTAGCCAGAGGTCCTGAGTTCAATTCCAGCCACCACCAGCATCTGTAAAGGACTAATTGTGAACTGTGCTGGACTAAAATGAGCCAAAGAGTTTAAAGACATATAGGCATAATGACCCTACTCATAGTAACAATCCAAACACTCGAGAGCTTTGCTCTTGTCAGTGGCACCAGTGAATGGTACAACCCAGAGAAGCTTCCACCTGGCCATGACCCAAACGTTACACACACCCATCATCTTATAAAGCCCAAAAGTGTTGTTTAAATTTGTTTTTATTTGTGGTTATAAGATCCTTTATAGTTAACATACATAAGTAGGACTGTCCTTTTCAAAAAAAAGAAAGAAAGAAAAATCTGGAAATTTTTCCTTTAGGTTGTAAAGTTTCCTAAAGTTTAGACATGGTTTTGGTGAAGAAATCTATGTGTATTTTACAATTTATAAATTACTCGCATATTCTAATTTAGCCTTTGCATTTCCAGATTATGAAATCTTTCTCATGTAGTTTTAGGGTCTTTCAAGTGAGCCAGACTTGCTCCAATCACTTCTGATCAAAGTATTGAAAAGCAGAGCATTCTGTGAAGTGTGTGTGTGTGTGAGGGGGGGGAAGGAGAGAGGGAGGCAAGG
>NC_022015.1:80695654-80698517 GCF_000317375.1 Microtus ochrogaster | reverse complement strand
GAGGGAGGGAGGGAGGGAGAGAGAATGTGCATCCGTGTGGGTTTTTGATATTACATCCAAGGCCAGCACCAGTTCTTAGGCAAGCTTAAGACAGAGGGTTGGGCGTGCTTTTAAGTTACAAAGCCTGCCTCAGGCAGGGCATGCTAGAGACTCAAATGAACATCTTCACCACTCATCTGAAACAGAATGGTGCTTAAAAGACTTAGGGCCCTGGCAAGTTCCCGTTACACATGTTGACCTCATTCTGTTCCAACACTGCCATAATTGTTAATCTTACTCCTGTAAGCCCCAAACAGCTAAAATCTTCAAGTGGAGTGTGGCAATCTCAAGTTTTTGTTTATTTTCACAAGGCACTTGGGTCTTCACCAACATCTGCACCACAAAGAGAGGGAAAACTCTTCACGGGACAACTGTAACTATTAAAAATGGCACTGCGATCACCTGCACGGAGGGAGTCTCACTAGAGACACAAACCACACCTGAGGACGAGCCCCACACCCACTAGCAGACGGACAACACAAAACAAGCTCCATGGTATTTTTGGACTTTTTTTTCAGTTGTTTCCTCCAAATTTACTTTATAATTGGGCGGATACAAATTAATAAACAGAAATTAAGCAAGACATATGTAACTATTTAACAGAACCCAATAATCTAATTTCAGTATTTTCCAAGTTCATTTCTAAGTCTTTCCATCATGGGGTTTGTTGGGAAATTAAGCAACATATGAATGCTTCCGCTGGATGTCAATTGACTACTTATGACATAATTTCTTCTAAAATGCAATTATGAAGAACCTTCAAGAAATTTTTCCATGTGAAAAAGTCCCAGTCAAATACTCAGCACCATATAAAGAATCACTTCTGACTGGTCAGGCGGAGAGCACTGCTGCTCTTCATTTTCAACTACAATATCATGGAGTCGAAGAACAAATCACCTTGAGAACAGAAGGAGAAATAAACACATGCTAAATGGATAAAACATTTTTTTTCGACTCCTAACACTTTGTTGGGGCACATCTATCTTGCTTTCTTTTGCCTGTATGTCATGGCCTCTAGATTTTGTGTTTTGATGGGTTTTGTTTGTATGAGCCTGTGTGTGCACGTGTGTTTATATGTGTGTTGCTACATTTCTATGCTGTTTCTTTTTTTCTTTGTTTTGTTTTATCCTTGTTTGTCTGTTATTTTAACAGAAAGAGAAAGAAGACATGGAGTTGGAAGTGTGGGAAAGAATCTAGGAGGAGATGAGAGAGGAGAAACCATGACCGAACACACTGTATGAATATAATTTTATTTTCAATTAAAAATGGCACTGTATAAACTTGGAGTGGGGATACCATCTTTAATTCCAGCACTTGGGGGGCTGTAGAGAGATGGCTCAGTGGTGAAGAGCACCGGCTGTTCTTCCAGGGGACCCAGGTTCGATTCCCAGCACCCAGATAACAGCTCACAACTGCCTGTTCCAGGGGATCCGATATTCTCTCATAGACATACATGCGGGCAATGCTCATAAAATAAAAATACGTAAATTATAATCCTAGCACTTGGAAACTGAGGCCCGAGGAAGACAAGTTCAAGGATACTGTTGACTATAGTGAGACCCTGTCTCAGAAAAACAGAAGACTATTTGAGCTGCCACGGACACAGCAGGGAAGCAATATAAACCAGATGAATAAAAGGCTGTACCCTATTCTCTGAAAACACTCAGGCGCCCGTCTATCTTATCCGTGCTGAACAGTTTGACTTCACCTCAGAGCAAGGGACAAACTACACTTGAATTCAAACGGACATACTGAAAACCCAAGACCTGTTCTAGTAAACTACTGGAATAGTAGGCAGATCACAGAAATCAGCAAGCGTGACCAGGCTGTTCACACCAGCCGGAGTCCACAACAGCCCCACAATGAGCTTACCTTAACTCCCATCTGCCACACTCGCAACCCAGCACCTAATTATATTCTTTACAGGGGCTTTGTAATAACATCTGTGCTCTACCTAGTTAGGTTATAATCAAGAGCAGGACCCAGGACTTGTTATTTCGCTCTCCCTAGTAACTAGCAGAGTCCAACGCTAATAAGTACTTGTCGGTGGATTTGTAATTACCTCGAGGAGTCTGTCAGTGCCGGGAACTAAGCACTTCAAATGAACTCCTCTTTCCACCAGAGATTTCCAATCAGAAAACTCCATCTTGAGGTTAATGGTACACAGGAGATACCAGCACAGATATGTGACAACTACTTATTACTAGTCGTCATAGATTGGTGTCCAAAGGAAGTTCAAAACAAACCCAAGGAGTTAGGGGAAAATCTTAAACCTGCATTTTGAGTATTTCTTATTTTCAATGTAAACTGGAATGGGGTAAATAGGAATGGGAGACCAAACTGTGTTACTCTGGGAACAGAGAAGCTGCTCTTTCCCTGCTGCCCATTGCTGGGCCTGCAGAACACCCGGCCCCTCTGGACCCCATGATTCCGGACTCTATCAAGGGCACTGAGAAACCCTGGATAGTAGGCTAGGCTTCACAGGAAACACGGATTCATTGTACAAAGTGAAATTCAGATGTTTGTAATCCAGATTTCCAAAATTTAAACAAACAAAAAAAAATCCTAGACAGAGCTGGGCAGTGGTGGCACATACCAAAGCCACAGAGAAACCTTGTCTTGAAACCCCCCCAAATTAAATAAATAAATAAACAATCCTAGACAGAGATAGAATGGTATAAAGTAGTTTGTTGTTTTGTTTTTTTGAGACAGGGTTTCTCTGTGTAGTTCTGGCTGTCCTGGAACTAGCTCTTTTTTTTTTTTTGGTTTTTCGAGACAGGGTTTCTCTGCGGCTTTGGAGCCTGTCCTGGAACTAGCTCTGTAG
>NC_022015.1:80690562-80695254 GCF_000317375.1 Microtus ochrogaster | reverse complement strand
AGAGAGAGAGAGAGAGAGAGAGAGAGAGAGAGAGAGAGAGAGAGAGAGAGCGCGAGCGAGCGAGCTCTGAACAGAACTCAGATCCTCTGGAGGAGCAGTACATGATCTTAACCACTGAGCCATCTCTCCCCAGCCCAATAACTCATCTTATACAAACTTATCTATCAGTTCTTAAAGGAGCCAAACACTTACTGCTGTTAGGCTAAAAACCGACTTCAAGGCCAACCTATGCTACATAACTGAACTTGGCTAAATTAAAAAAATAGAATAATGTGAAAGAATGTGTATTTTTGTAAGAGCAAAAAAAGATGGGTCTTGGTTTTTATGCCATTTATAGTAGAAGTCGAATTATAACTGAATTCTTGGTCGGCTCTACCAGCTGAAACATGGAGGATGCACCACGGCATCTGCAGCAGTGTCCACTCGAGAGGCACTGTCCCGTGACACACACCCACTTCCGCAGTCACCACGTCTTTCCTAAGTGGGTCATTTACCTAGAATATCCCATGGGGACAAACTGTTCTCTCTGAAGCAGGAGTGGAAGGGGAAGATGTTTGCAGGGCTGCAAGCATCTCGCTTTGTGTCTTCCTAAAATATTTTCTGTCTCGAGCTGCAGGATTCACGAAGAAGAGGAGCACGAGAAGGAAGAACAGGAGGAGGCACAGCTAAATTTGACTTGACATTTAACTTCTTCCTCTTAATCTGACAAAAGACGCAACCTGCTACAGAAAGTTATTACTTCACTTGGGTACCTGTTAGTCAAAAGCACCTAAAAACTGAGTGCAAGGTCCTCGCGTTACCAAAGCCTGTGCTCACATAGGGTGCGTCCAGTCTAGAAGGGAGGTGTGTGCTCTCTAAAGAGACAGAGTCGTGCAGATGACAAGTCAAAGAAGTGACATAAAAGGGAACTTTCAAGAGTTTAGAGGCCGTTATGTATGGTCAGGACAGGGTTTCTGAAAAATACACTGTCTTATATGTGCCTAGATGGTAGCGTGAGTGAGTTCTAGCTTGGGGATTAGGAAATCTAGGCCTCTCTACCCCAGCTTTGCTATTCATCAGCTTGGGGATTAGGAAATCTAGGCTTCTGAGACTAGTGTAGGCCAGATCAGTCTGATGATCTATGGAGACGTATGGATTGCTTTGCTATCGTTGCCTTTTAAAAAACCT
Organism: Microtus ochrogaster; assembly: GCF_000317375.1. Lineage (NCBI taxonomy): Eukaryota > Metazoa > Chordata > Mammalia > Rodentia > Cricetidae > Microtus > Microtus ochrogaster. The sequence goes on along the minus strand of NC_022015.1, from coordinate 80,694,087 downwards.
TCATACACACACACACACACACACACACACAAAACACATGCACACTTTCACAACTAAGGTGTCCCTGCTATAAGAACTCCAACCAAAAATAAAGTCAACATGGTATTTTCCCCATTAACAGGAGTGCCAAGGTGACACGTATCTCTTTTGGTCATGCACTTTCCTCAGACATTTAATTATGCACAAATAAATAATTTTGCTTTGTGAGACAAACATGATAAAAACTACAGAAACCTACTCTAACTCTGCTTTAAATACTATTAGTTAAAGCATTACTGAAAGTTCAGCCTAGCTAGTTTAAGGATTTCTTCCTAATAAGACAGGTGTTCTTTTTCCCAGAATGTGCTTGCTGTGCATAAAAGTATACAGTATTTTTTTTAAACAAATATCCTACAAGCACACAGAACCTGCAGCTAAAACCAAATTAAGAAATGCTTTTCTCACCAAGGAATCCTCAACAGTCGGATGAGGGCAGACCAAAGCACTCACTGTTGAAACGACTGTATCTCTGGGCTCTAGAAATAAAACTCTAATTTAGCAGCATGCATACAGAGGGTCAATGTCAAAAGGGAAATCAAGTTTATCTAAATGTCCGTGGGACATGATAGAGTCCAGAAAAAAAAAAGTACTCATTACCATGACCAAACACTTGTGGTACACAGAACACATCAAATATTCTAGCGTGCCTTTAATATCTCAGCACTTAGGAGGTAGAGGCAGGCAAGTGGCTCTCTGTGCTCCAGGCCAGCCAGGGTTACAGACTGAGACTGTCTCAAAAAGATAAAATAATAAAAAAATAAAATTTTAAGACAAAGTTAAAATGATTTGAGATTTTTATCCTTTTACTATATATACATGAGTTTTCTTCATAAAAATGCTTAACCATTTGCAAACAATAAGAAATGAGTAAGATCTCACAAAGCGTAAACTTTATCAAGAACACCGGTTCCTTTTATCTATGTCTGGGTCCTTATCTGTGTAGTACACAATATCACAGTGCACAGGAGGAGGCACCAAGCATCTCAAAAAAGAGACTTGTTTTCTGCCAGGTAAAAAAATCCCAAAAAATGTTCCCACTTGTAAATTTAGATCATATACTTTGCTTACATTTCAATAATTCACTAAATTTTCTATTCCCCTCTATGAAATTGTCACTCATGCTGAGATCTCAAGAGTATTTTATATATTCCTCAGTTTTCCTTAGTAACTATAATTTGAGACACTGGCTGGGTAGATAGAGTGCATCTGTACATCTGAGCCCAGGGCCTCACGACAGACAAACATTCTACCACTGAGGAGACGTCTAAGGTTGAGACTACACAGTGACAGAACTAGAGGAAAGGCTTCCCAACAGAAGAAACAAGCACAGTGCTTCTGTGGGGTGGAGCACAGGAGACAGGGACTCCTATGGGACGTTAGTCACGGGACTCGCAGGCCATAGGTTTTATGTGATTTAATTAGGAGGCAGTTGAGGGGCTGCACACAGAGAAATGCCACGGCCCACAGCATACTCGGGAAGCCCACACCTGCTGCTCTGGGACTGGACAGACACCGAGCAGTGGCAGGTAACAATACTCTGAGTACTTCTCATCCTGTCCTCTTCCGTCCCCAGACCTTTTACTTCACGGACCATCTCAAAAGCACCAAACCGGTCTCCCATCTTCTATAGCTACATTTTATTTCATCATTAATTACTAATTGGTCTCATGAACCCAAGGCTCGCCTCAAATTGGCTACGTAGTAGGGGCTGGCCTTCACGTCCTGATAGGACAGAAATCTTAGGTGGGCAACACCAGCTGGTAGGCCCCTCCTCTGTCAATGCTCTGGTCACCCCTTTATCCTCCCTACAAAACCTCAAATCCTCTTGGTTGGGTAATTATTTCGGTGGCACACTTACTTAGCCTGGGGCCCTGCAGTTCAATTCCCAACACTACAAGAACAAACACAAGCCTCAAATATCACCGCCAACCAAATGAAGTACAAGCACCACCCCACAGCCCAATCCCACACTGCTTTTCTGGTCTTACCTCCTATTAGTAATGTGACGGACTCTGCTAACCCACCAATCAACGTGATCTATTACTTTCTGGACATAATTTTTATTGCATATGCATATGTGTATGATGTATATGACAGCGTGGGCTACAGTGCATATGGGAAGGTCAGAGGGTAACCTGTGAAACAAAGTCTGTCCTTCCACAGTGGATCCCGGGCTGGAGTACATACATGTAAACTGTCAGATTCGTGCCAGGGTTGGAGAACACAAACATACACACTGTTAGGTTCGTGCCTGGGCTGGAGTATGCACACATACACACTGTGCACGGGAGGCACGTGCGTACCCAGCGAGCCATCTCATCTGCGCACGGGCGGAACTTTGCGTGCCACCATCCGGCTTCTGTAGCTCTGTCACACTGACTACTTCCTACGGTGTCACGGCTCAGCACACATTCTTCCTGGTGATACAGGGGTGTCTTTTACTACAGCACACAGCATTTTGACGTCATGATCGAATTTAAACAGGTTTTGCGGTTCTGCATTTACAGGGTTTTCTACTCTCTTCTCTGGCTCACGAAAACACACACTACTCATTAGGCTTCAGTTTGAAAACACTGTCGGTGCCCCTTTCCAGACATTAACAGGTCCCTAAACTAGATCACAGCATTAGAAGATAAACTTATGAATATCAAACCATGATGACTTTAACCTTAAGGATACAGAATAAAGTTTAAATCATATTTTTCATTTTATGTACCACAATGCCAGGTATTTATTAATCGTCACTTAAGAGAAAGTTTAATAATAACATAGCCACCATATTAGCCAGGGTCACGGTCAGGATTGCTTTATGTTCACATCCAGCCTGTTTCAAATGGTAATTGTGATGGCCAGAATAGCCAGTTTTCAATACTCTATGACCCTCAGTTTCTGTTTTCCTACGTCCTAGAATCAGAACAGCCCTGTGAGATGGGGAGCAGAGCAGGGCCTCCATAAGTGTTTACATCATCCTTCCCTCAGGGATACGGAGGACGCCTTTACGTACGGAGGACACCCATTACCATCCACTGAACTTAATTCTCTTTTATCACAGCCACGGAGGCATTCTTAGTCCAGTGTCCTCATTTGGCCCTCCCAGCTTTGCCAAAGCGGTAATAAGGGTGAGCCTTGTGTTTCAGCTGAATGGCATCTCCTAAGGTTGAATGGCCTCCCCTGCAGTCAGCACTAAGGTACTTGACCACTAAAGTCCTGCTGAAGTTGTTGAATCTGCAGAAAACATCACCAGTAATCTGAGGTAAGGAAATGAAAACCCTATGAAGTGGCATCCAGACCTGCACTAACAGTCTCTTCTCTGTCAAAAGACCACACTCATATGTAAGCCAACAGACAAGTAAATCCCAATACCTGGATCTCAAAGACTCATGAAGTTTACCGTGAGACAGTTCACACGGGTTCCTGAGGAACAGCTTACCACGAGACAATTCACACGTGTTCCTGAGGGACAGTTTACCATGAGACAATTCACAC
>NC_022015.1:80683247-80690437 GCF_000317375.1 Microtus ochrogaster | reverse complement strand
GAGGGACAGTTTACCATGAGACAATTCACACGGGTTCCCGAGGGACAGTTTACCACGAGACAATTCACACAGGCACACAGGCTCTTGAGGGACAATTTACCATGAGACAATTCACACAGGTTCCCAAGGAACCATTTACCGTGAGACAATTCACAGGGATTCCTGAGGAAAGTGGAGCCACTGAACATGCGAGTGCTGGGCCTGTCAGGGCCTATATGTAGAGACAACACGACCCGGGACGTGCTCTGCGTCAGCTCAGCACGCCCTCCTGACTCAGTGATGCCAGGAGGAAACCAGTTCCAGAGATCTCCCCAAGTGTCCGAGCTACTGAAAGCTCCGGAATGAGGGAGCTACAGGTATCTGGGAATGGTGATTTGAACAAAGTACTACAGGGGTCCCTGGCCCCAAGTCTCCACTTTGGGGCTTTCAGACCTAAGACTACGAACCTCAACATTTGTTAGCTATTATCTCTTCGAGGCCAGAAGCCAGGCTTCAGCAAGCTCAGGGCTTTAGGAGAACCGCCTGGAATTTCCCTACTATGTGTTAACATTGTACACCATCTTCTGTCACTCCCACTGCACTGGCCTCAAGAGAAAACACCAACTCAGAGAGCTTTAGGTCGAGATTTTAGAGCAAACTAAAAAGAAAACATTTTTTTCTGACATATATATATCACACATATGTATATGTATATATAAAGTGGCAAAATTCAAGAATACAAAATTACTCCAGGAACGCCTTTTCCAGACGAAGACAGGCTGCTTTGCTGCTCTGACAGACTCATTTCCTCAGTGAAGGGTGCGTTCTAAGGCCGCTGACCTCAAAAGCCTCAAAATCCACAGTGACCTTTTTTAAATTAACAGTGTAAATAAAAACTGTGCCCTGGAAATAACAACTATTAAATAATACTTGGTGGGCGCTAAAAATATCTAAGAATACAGGCTGAGCTTTTAAACGTTCTTGTGCTGTCTTCCCAAGAAACACCCCCACCCCTGTAAATCTTCCTATGTCTTGCTCAGCCACAAGCTGGCAGCCTTCCAGAGGAAAGGCATTAAGTATTCAATTTGATTTTCCTTTTGGTATTGGCCCTCTCGTGCATGCTGCTACCTTACAGTTTTGTTCCTAATGATAAGAAGCCTTTACGGCTGGCTGTGTCTCGGAAAGGTTACTATACCACCTTTCAGTGGTGGCCCAGGGAATGGGGAAAAGAATAAAACAATCAGACAAGCGGCAGCATGAAAGGGGGAAATAATCAGAGAAGAAAGAAATGAAGGCTGTCGGTCAGCTTTTGCGAGACGGCCAGCAGAAGACCATGGAACATGCCTTAAGGTTCCAGCCTGAGCCTTCTGCAAAGCCATCCAGCATCGCAGCAGGACAGAGGACCAGACAACTCGCAGGGGGTTGTTTACACGAGGGGTAAGCACCACCTTCGCATTTCTATGCTGTGGTGAAGCCAGTGATGATGTACATTAATAAATAAAATTTACTCAATTCTTTCAAAGTCCTTACCCACATCGTTACCAAACACTGTCTTGATGTGTGTTAAAAGCTTTTTGCCAGGTTTCTAATGAGAGCCACATCCATAAGGAGGAAATAATTACAAAATCCACTTGTTTAGCAATATTTAACTCATGGGGCCCAAGCAAGATATATTCTAATTGTCTTATTGTTTTGTTGCTTTTGTATTATTTATGCATTTGAGTGTTTAGCCTGTATGTATGTATGTGTACCATGTGTGTGCCTGGTACCCAGGGATGTCGGAGGAGGGTGTCAGATCCCCTGAAACTGGAGTAATGAGTGGTTGTGAGAGCCACCACGTGGATGCTGGGAACTGAACCTGGGTCCTCTGTGAGAAAGTAAATTCTCTTAACTGCTGAGCTAGCTCTCCAATCCCATTTTGTTTTTGAGACAGGATATTGCTTGAAGTAGACCAGGTTGTTCTTGAATTTATTACACAGCCCACGTGAACCTTGAACTCAAGATCCTCCTATGCCTCAGATTCACAGATGCTGGGGTCTTTAGATGTGTGCTGCCATGCCTGGCACTCCATGCTCTAAGCTTTTGTTTCATTTTATTGCACTGTCACTGATGGAACCCAGTGCCTCGTGCACGTGACCATCGCTCATGCTCATGTGGAACCTCTTGCTCACTCACTGTCTAACAGAGCCTTTCAAGACCCCCTTCAAATGATAAGTGACCGTCCATCATCGTACCCAATTCTCTCTCTCACACCCACAAAACCTGAGTTCCTTAAGGACCAAATAAATGGCCTTAAACATCCTTCTCTGTTCTCAGCGAACTCCCCAGTGTGTCCGGCAATGAGGCCGCACAGTTCTGATCGGCAAGCATTTGCTGAGTGGATGAATAACCGGGCGAGCAAAGCGCAAAGATCCAATGCACTCAAGTCTGTCACTTTATTACCTAATCCAGAAACACAATCCTTTAGCCAGACCATGTTTTAAGCCATGAACCTATCCCAGCTAACTTGTTCTCAGAGACAGAAAGGAAGCCATCCCACAAATTCAAGTTCAAATGAGCTCAGTACCATGCTTACTTCTTAAATCACCTTTTCCAGAAAATACAATGTATCACAATCGATAAACTTACACATCTTAAAAATAAAATAACAACTATCCATACACTGTCAACCACTTTCATTTCTCAGGTAAAACAGCAAGTTTACTTTCAAACAAATACAAGCTGCACTTCATCACTGACTCACCGGTTCTTTTCCAACTCATTGTGTGTAGATCTAAAAGAAGAAAAAAGAGAGAGCGTTAGCCAGGCTTGTTAATAAAGCCGCAAGGCACCCTGGGGGATTCATCAGCAGTTTACCACAACCAGGGAGTTCAACACAGCGTTCAGACTTCTATACCTCAACTCAGCTGACCTGAGTCGTTACACTTGCCTCAAATGACTGTTACAAGGGCTAACAAATCTATGCTAAACAGCAAAATATAGTGAGCTAGTTAGCAAGAATCACAATTATGCTACATTTGTTCCCTTAAATAAGTGTGCTACTACTGTAAAAGCCCAGAATTTAAAACATGACTTTGATAAAAGAGATTTTAAGTTCTTGTTGTTAGGACTAAAACTTTGATCATTTTACGTTGTGTGAGTGCCCGTGTTTCCTGTAGTCCAGGAACCCTCAAACTCACAGTGTAACTGAGAACCTCCCAAGTGCTCGATTACAAGCATGCCCGATTACACCTGGTTTTATGTGGCACCGAGACCAAACCCACACTCTCATGAATGCTAGCAAGCACTCTCCAGCAGCTGAGCTACAATGCCTCATATCACTTTACGTACCCTTGTTAATGTCAAATGCTTTCAAAATAATACCTAACTGACTGTTTTAACTTTATCCCCCTCCCTATGGATTATTTAACAGTAGATTCATAAATCTTAACAGGTATTTTTGTGAGCCTCACAATCTGTGAGAATTGAGTTCCTGAGTTCAATAGCCAGAGGACTGAGTATGTGTCTGTCTGTCTGTCTACCTTTTGCTTTATTGGCAATTAAAGTTCCACATAATGAAAAAGACTGACACTCATTGCAAAGAGATTATCTTAATAGAAGCACTTCTCCCTCAAAAAAGAAAAAAAGAATCTTAGACTATCTCAAGAGTTCAGCCAAATGAGCAGCAAATGTACGTACAATTCAGGCTAAAGAAACCATAAAACCAAACAATCTGGACCTTAAAGCTCAGAGCTTAAAGTCTACCACTCTACGTTTATTCCCTTTAGATTTTTTTTTGCTTTGTGTGAAATGCTCAAGCAAAAACGTGAAAAAGGAAATGGTAGGATATAATTATTTACCCATTACTGATGTTGTATGTGTGTGTACATGTGTGGACACGTGTGCCGTGGTGCACACGGAAGCCAGAGGGCAACTCTGTGGAGTAGGGTTTCTCCGCCCACCTTTATGTGGGTGCCAGGCGTGCACAGTAGAGATAGCTCAGCAATTCCCAAAAGGCTTGGTTGAGAAATTTAACTTCTTAAAAATCCTTCAAAATCAACGGTGAGATTTCCTGTGCCCTCTTAGCAAGGAAAGTTTGGGTTTAGCTGCCTTCCTCTAAAAATAAAACTGATAACAAGTAGTAAGAATAAGAGACAATCTCTCTATAAAATTCCACAGTATACCATCAACAGCAACGCTGTATTTATAGAAAAGTAGATGCGAGTTTACCATAAACTTATGGTAACCTATCTGGCAATCCCACTGGTAGCCATAAACACAAAGAATAATCCATTCACTGATAACCAATGGTGGAATTCCAACACTATACTGAGCCTATTATAAAAAGCTGAGACCAAAGGAGCATAATCGGGCCCTCTGCTGTGAACAAAATTAAAACAGCAGGTCCCTTCTGCCTGTCCTGAACAGACTTATTATTTGTCTTATTAAAAAAAAAAAAGAAAGAAACAAACGATAAGAACATGAACCTTTTTACTGAAGTAGGAAACCCATGACACGTCTAGTTACACCACCACAGAATTTAATGTGGTTCCCAAATAGCAAGAAACAAAGCAATCACAAACATACTAACGACTTCCATCCCGCCTTGGTCTCCCAGTGTTTACTCCTCTTACACATAATATTAAGAGAGCAAATACTGAATGCTCTCCATGTTCTACACCGACTCTGTCTACAAGGAATGAAAGGGTTTCTGGCTGGGGAACTCACACATGTACAGGAGTCACTGTAACTAAAGGTAAACTAAGTTCACAAAGAAAGACACCAACTGTCACAGGAGTGCAAAGACAGTGGTTTACTTCCATATGGGGTTACTGAGAAAACCCTGGAGAAGGTAGCATTGGATTCGGGGCTTAATTGATGGGACATATTTGGTATCAGTCAAGTTTGGAACCCACTTAAAGGGATTGTTTCAACTAGAATTTAGAGGAAAACAGAGTGGACCAGTCCAAAGGGACACCAGGGAACACCAACGTACACAAGTCACACACCCACAGTGTCAGGCAACAAAAGCCTGGCACTCACACTAGCTGTGAAGCCTTGGGAAAAGTTACTTAACCTGGTTCGCAGTTTCCTAATTTGTAAAATTCAAATATCATCATGCCTTGGCCAGCATTTGTCCCACACCAGGTTATAGCGAGAATTAGAGGGGGAAAAAAAAACACTTAAAATCACTGGGAACATAGTACGCATTCAGGAAATGTTAGTCCCTTATTGTTTGGAGGCATGGTAACCCAGCCTGGCCTGAAACTCCTGATCCACCTGCCTTAGCCCCCCAAATACTACCATCACAGACCATACCACCCTGTCTAGGTAACTTTTTAAAAAAGTTTTTACATGTATGAGTGTTTTGCCTATATGTATGTCAGTATAGCACCCATGTGCCTGGTGCCCTTAGAGGCCAGGAAATGGCATTGGATTCCCAGGCGCTAAAGTTAGACAGCTGTGAGCCGCACATGGGGCTTGACGTTGAGCCTTGGCGCTCAGGAGAAAACAGCCGACACTTTCAACCACTGAACCCTCTCTCTCTCCAGCAACAGTAAATTTTTTTTTTTTTACAAAACTAAAAATATATTACTCTAAACACTGTTAAGCATACTGCGTAAGACAAATTGACAGGTGTTCAGTTACACATGAAATCTGCCTGGAAATAAATAATCCTTACAAGGAAAAGAGAAACTGAAAGACAAGTAACTAAATGATACAAGGATGAACCTCGGATGAGCTGTATGAGATGAAGGTGCCTGATTATACACACCCAGAAAATAGTGCAGATGATGTTAGTAATAATAATGAGTAAATTGATCTACTGCAGACCAACACACTCCCAAACAACCTTTTGCTTCTGTGACAACCTGTGGTCCACCCAAGCCGTCCCAATGTGTCAGGGAACGTTCAATCACAAGTTCTCCACAAGGTTCTGGCGCTCTGAAAAGCCTCTTGGTTAGCTGATGCTCCCCTTCAAATGAGACGCAGCTCTGAGAGCAAATACCAGCCAGCTCTTCCTTTCAGACGGCTCTTCTCTGCTGAATCAACATCCAAAGACAGAAAAACATCTTTGGTTCAGCACCGAATGACAGGTGACCTTTGCCAATAACATCACTTTAAGAGAGACTTTCTGTGTGGCCCATACTGGGACAGGCACTTCTATCTCATGCGAGTAGATCCCCATGTTTCTCTGACTACAACAGAACTCTAACACAGGCTCCTCAGCCTTTATTTAGGGCACAGTCGGTGCAGTGGAAGAGCGGACGAGAAAACTGAACCTGCATAAACTCACTGCCAAGAGAGGAAAAGAACAGCCTCCGGCCCGGCTTAGTCAGTGCGCCGGCCTTCAATGAGTCCACACTTTCTGTTTCATTTGCTTCTAAACCTTCAACTACCTGATGAACGCTGCTCTTACGCAGTGAACTGAACATTATCTATGAAAACAACTGAGTATCTTCTAATCCATAACTTAAAGTCCATCTCACCCCCCCCCCCAGAAAACTGCAGCTATCGTAGGGTGAGGGGTCTCTGATGCCTATATCCAAAAAGGGTAGACAAGGAGAACTATGGGAATCAGTGGAGCAAAACTTCAAAGTATACTGATTATATTATTACTATTTACTGTTTTATGTACCACACCCAGTTTTTACTTTTTTAAAGAGTATTTTTGTCCATGTTCCCACTTAAAGGCATATATAATTTTTTTTGAGAAAAAGGCAGTAAAAGACACTAAAGATGGCAAAATTTAAATTTTGTAAACTTTAGCAGGGAACAGTTTCATACTATGTTTTCCCTTAATAACAAAACCTACAACCAGCACAGAAATTAACCCACACTGTGTGATTACCCCTGTCCTGGCCCACCCACTGGCTGGTGGACACTCCAACTGCTCTCTGTGTGATTACCCCTGTGAGGGTCGATTTGGACAGTTAACCTGACTCAAGGCAGAGTCACCTGGAAAAGGAGGGGTCTCTAGCCTAGGCTGGCCTGTGGGCATATCTGTGAGAGGTTTATTAATTGTGTTAACTGAGGCAGGGAGTCCCATCCTGAATGTGGAAGGCACCATTCCTTAGGAAGGTGGTTCTGAACTGTGTAAGCATGGAGAACTGTGCACTAGCATGCAGACACGCGACCATTCTGCACTATTATACACTAGCATGCAGGCACGCAACCATTCTGCACTATTATACACTAGCATGCAGGCACGCAACCATTCTGCACTATTA
>NC_022015.1:80670235-80683147 GCF_000317375.1 Microtus ochrogaster | reverse complement strand
ACTAGCATGCAGGCACGTGACCATTCTACACTATTATACACTAGCATGCAGACACGCGACCATTCTGCACTATTATACACTAGCATGCAGGCACGCGACCATTCTGCACTATTAAACACTAGCATGCAGGCACGCAACCATTCTGCACTACTATGCACTAGCATGCAGGCACATGACCATTCTGCACTACTATGCACTAGCATGCAGGCATGAGGTCATTCTGGACTATGACATTCTGGCGTGCAGGCATGCGATCCTTCTGCGCTATTACGCACTACCATGCAGGCATGAGGTCATTCTGCACTACTTCTTGGGGATAGATGCAACAGGGTCAGCTGTCTGAAGCCCTGCAGTGTCTTTCGTGCACTGACAGAGCCTAACTTGGAACTGTGAGCCAGGCTACACCTCGTCTCTCAAGCTGATTCTCAGGGCATTTCATCACAGTAACAAAAACAAAACTGTGACACTGCCTTCAGAGGACAACACACTGGGCAACCTGCAGATGTGAAAGAGATAACCCTGCTGCCAAGTGTGATGATGGAGGCCTGGCATCCCGGCATGTGGGATGCTGAAGCAGTATAATCACTTCAGGCTCAACAACAGCCTGGGCCTCAGAGGAAGATCAAACACAGAAACTAAGATTAGCACGTCCAGTGTGATGAGAACACATTGTCAGAGTTTCTATACAGGTCATGTGATGGCAGGACTAGCCTGGAAACTCGCGTTTCTTCTTACTATCAAGGCAAACTTACTATGCATGGCCTTACAATCTCTTATTAGAGTCTTCAAAGATTTACTGGATTGGTTCATTAATTAAATGCAGAATGCAAGACAGTCCACGGCTTTATCAAATTTAGCAATTTCAATTGTTACTGGAAAATAAAATAAAGGTTCAAATGGCATCCCAAACATCAGCCTTGGACCACTTTCTCGGGCTTCTGATGCAAAGGCAGAACACTGGCACAGAAAGTCTAGGTCTGAGTCTTAATTTTCAGGTGAATTATTACTAAAAAGTCTTTGCTAATCCTGGAGAAACAAGTCCAGGGCCTTTACTTCCTCCTCTAGTTCTACCTAGGATGTTGCATGAAATACAATCCAAATACGATCCTTATGTCAGAACAAACTGAAGAAAACAATTACCCTTTATACAGTTTTCTGAGATTGGAATGAGATGATAACATGTTATGGACTTTATAAATGCACAGCTAGCATATTACACGCAGGTGATAATTATTACTATTTTTATAAGATGGAGCCTACCTTTTTCCCCCTTTTTATTTCTGAGATGGGGGTCTCACTACATAAACAAAGCTAGTCTAAAATTCACAATCCTCCTGCTTCAGTCTTTCAGGTGCTGGGAATACGGGCATGCACCTCTGTACCCACAGGAATGCACCCTCTGACACAGTTTTAAGTCTCCATGTTTACAATACAAGGTACGTGCAGCATAATTCAGCCCTTGAGTCACTTGGAAGGACAAGAAAACACCTCAGACTATTTGAATGTCATCAAAAGACAACTAACTGGTTTAATATTCTACACATGAAACAAAACTACAATAACTACAACAACAGACCTACAGTAACTTAAGATGTCACAGATAAGCAAACATGAGAAAAATGTTTGCACAATAGGACTTTGTCACCATGAAGAAAAATGGATGCAACTGTAGGTATCTTTATTAACTGAACTAAGTCAGTTTCAGAAAAAGATGTTTTTCTTTGTGTAGTTTCTAGACATTGTATATATGTATACACACACACACACACACATCATTATGTCTGACAGGAGTAGAGTCAAACTGTGTAGGACAACAAGCACATTAACGGTGGGGGGGGGGACAAGGGGAAGTGGGCAGGTACAGGGAACGGTACACGACACACACCATATCCTTTATTAGAGAAAGTCTTTTATATGTTCAGGATAAGTAAAAGCAAGGTTATGTATGTTCAGAGCCATGAAGCTCTCCCTCAGGGATCAGCTAACCAGGCCCTCTGTTACATACCTCACTGGGTTCTGTGTTTCCGAGAAGCTCACCATATTTTGAAATAATATATTCACATGAGTGATGTGGGAGTGTCATATATCAATCTGTTGATTTCATTGGTTAAGCAATAAAGAAACTGCTTGGCTGGCCCTCATAGGTTAAAACATAGGTGGGAGGAGTAAACAGAACAGAACGCTGGGAGGAAGTGGAAGTGAGCTCAGAGATGCCAGGCTCCTCTCTCCGGGGCAGACACACACGATGAAGCTCCGACCCAGGATGGACATAGGCTAGAATCTTCCTGGTAAGACCGGTGCTCACAGATTATTAGAGATGGATTGATCGGGATATCAGAATTAGCCAGTAAGGGCTAGTAGAAATGGGCCAAGCAGTGTTTAAATGAATACAATTTGTGTGTTGTTATTTCGGGTAAAGCTAGCCGTGTGGGCGGCCGGGGTGCTGGGGACGCAGCCCCCTGCTGCTCTTACTACTACACATGAGTATTTCTTTCATTAGGTGGGAAGTTTCATGAGAACAGAAATACAGTGTGTTTATGTAAATATACAAATACACCTACATATGCCAAATAAGGATGTGCTAACTTTTTGTTTTGTTTTGGGGGGGAAAAGGTTTTTCTGTGTAGCCCTGGCTGTCCTGGAATTTGCTCTGTAAATCAGGCTGGCCCCGAACTCAAGAGAATAGCCTCTCTCTATCTTCCAAGTGCTGGGACTAAAGGTATAGGCCACCACTGTTTGGCATTGTGCCAACATTTTTAACTGTAGATATGCTGGCTAATATGTCCACCCCCAACTTGACAGACTGGGGTCGTCTGAGAAGAAGAAACCTCCACTGAGATAATGCCTCCACCAGACTGGCCTGTAGGCAGGTCAATAGAGAATTTTCCCAATCCACGATTGATGAGGGAGGGCCCAGGCCACTGTAAGTTGTGCCAGTCCTGGGCAGCCCATCCAGGGTTGTCGAGAAAAGGGAGCTGAGCAAACCAGCAAGCAGCACTTCTCCATGGTCTCTGCTTCAGCTCCTGCCTCCAGGTTCCTGCCGTGACATCCCCTGATCATAGACTATAACTTGTAAGTCAAATAAACCCTTTCCTTTCCACATTGCTTTTGGTCATGATTAACAACAGAAAGCAGAGAAGGACAATAGAAAGTCAAAATAAAAAATATACATAACCAAGAAATGATGGGGGGGAGACCTATAACGCATGCTTAAATTACATTAGCTCTACAACAAACTAAAAATAGTATCTGGAAATACAGTTTTTTAGTCATACTATCAAATCTTTTTGGTTGGGTTAATATTTGGAAAATTATCCTCACTAGAAAAAAAAATGATAAGAAGTGTATCAAAAATGAAGATCATGCTGTCTCATTTCTAAGAAGAAATCAAGGTAAGAAAGCTTTTCTTCAGATCGCAGTCCATGCTATCAGGCTGCAACTATGAACACGTCTTCAAACTCAGCTTGATACTAAAAAAGTTTTAATATTCATATATGCATACAGTATGTTCTGATCAAATCCACCTCCATCACCTCCCTCCAATTTCACTGTTATCCCCTAACAACTCTGTGTGCTTTTATTGTTTAGATTTTATGTTCACTAAATTCACTTATTGCCACATGTATGTGCACAGGTATCTACTGGTGTGTCAGTAGCCCCTCAGAGCCAGAATCCCTGAAGGAAACTGACATCCTGCCACAGCAGGTATCAACTACCAGTGCCTCCTCAGAGAGGGGTGGGACTTCCTGATCCCCCCTTCATCCTCGCTGGGATTTTGGCGGGCTTGATCCTGTGCAGGTCTTCTGCATGCAGTCCCAGCCCGTGAGAGTTCACATGCTATTTTCCTGCAGGCGTCTACTAGCTCTGCCACTTAAAATCTTTATTCCCGCCCTTCTGTGATGGTCCTTGAGCCTCGCAAGGAAGCGATGTGACACAGACATTTAGAGCTGAGTGCTCCGCCTCTTTATTCTCCGGGTACCAGCCAGGGCAGGTTTCTGTATTAATCACCATCTACTATAAAACGAAACGTCTTCGATGAGGGTTGAAAGATGAATGAATTAATCTTACAAGCTGGTTTAATATGATGTCCACTTGGCAGAGTAATAGTCCTAGGTTCTCTCCTTGGGTCTATGACCTAACCAGCCACATAGGACAGTACCAGGCATACGCTCCATCCTGTGGAGTGGGCTTTAATCTCCAGGCGAAAAAAAGTGATTGGTTACTTCAGTAACATCTGTGCCTCCACTATACGGGCGGGCATCTTGTATTAGGCCGGCATTATTGCAGCTCACAAGATTCACTGCAAGTAACCTTTCTCCCCTGGTAGCTAGCATGTGTTGAACCTTGTAGCTCCATGAAAGCTAACTAGTCGAGAAGAAGCTTTTAGGTCTGTACCTGCTTGATCTCTTCATGTCCTATGTCTCAAGTTTGTGATGTCTTCAGCTCTAAGTTCTGAAGAGTAGCCAAGAGCAATGGAAGAGCTTGTAATGCTGGGGACCTTATGGACCTCATGACTAACAACTCAAAGAGTTACCTAAACCCAGCTCTCGGCTTTATCTGTTATTGTAATGTCTGGGGGAGGCACTGTCCCCATTATTAACCTTAATCACTATCTGTGCCATAGCTAATCACTTACAGCATCTTGTGGCCACATGTATTTAAAGGAGAGAACTGTAACAGATAAAACCAAGAATTACCTTAAGACGTAAGGAGTTCCACGTCATGTGTCTACTGACATACAAAAAATCTTTCAAGTCTTCGAATCCTAAGAGCAAGCCTGGGCTTCAATGAAGTTCGTTTAGTGTGAGACACATAATTCTTGAGAATTTTTCCTTTAACTCAGTTTTGGTGGAAGACAGTACCACAAAACATCTTTCAAAGGACCTGTTTGTTCCTCACCATGCAGGAAGTACTAAAGAATGCTGTCAGCATCATGAAAAATTTAACTGCTAATAGTCTGCAATTTTGCTCTACAAGTTTTCTACAGCAGTAAGACCCAGAAACTGTTTTTAATATGAAAAATATAAAAACTGGAAAAGGAATTTCATAAAAATGAGTCTTCCACACAATTCTCCAAACATCAGAAACATTCTTAAAGATAAACCACTCAAGTTACTACCACTGAGAAAAATCCTCTGTGACTATCCTTTAAAAATAAGTGCTGGTCCGCAGGGTGGATCAAAACAGTTTAACTCCAGTTCCAAGGGATCCAACATCCTCATCTGGCTTCCATGACACTGCACACATGTGATTCAGAGATATACATGGAGATAAAACACCTACATTTAAAAAACACACACTAAAGAATCTTTTTTTTTAAAAAAAAAAAAAAAGGTGCCGGGCCTTTAATCCCAGCACTGAGGAGGTAGAGGCAGGTGGATCTCTGTGACTTGGAGGCCAGCCTGGTCTACAGAGTTTCAGGTTAGATTGGGCTACTTAATGAGACTCCCATCTCCAAAAAAACAAAAACAAACAGAAAAAGGAATCCTACTTTCCTGTCAAAAATTACAAACTCTTGAAGACAATCAAAAGGGAATAAAGGTGAAAATAGAAAATACAATCATTCCTTCTAAGTTAAGACGAACAAAGAACGTCTTTGTGTTAAAGAATGTTAAACCAAACCCTATAAGCATAAGAAAACCTGACAGGTTTTGTAAAATCTTCCTTTATCTTAGCAGGGGCAGCTGGAACACTACTGGTGCTTCCGCATTCTCGAATATCCACGTGGTAATAAAGAGATCACACACCGACTCAAAGTTCAAGCCTGAACTGGCTGATGACTTCTTCCCAGCTCACCCCAAGACAGTGACAAGGCAAGGACCACGTGCGTGTCACAGGTTCACATCCACGCTGCTGCCAGCATTGACAGTTCTTCTGATGGCATGGGATGACAGCGAGTGCTCTCTAAAATGAAATGTAACACTCTGCAGTCTACAGTAACACACTTGATTTAGAAGAACGGTACACTTGTCTCAAATGGGAAGACTTCCAGTCCTCACCTACTACACGCTGTTTACCTTTCTAAATGTATTACCCTGAACATTTCTGACAACACAATCGTACAAGAATTTGCCGAGCAGGAGTTGCATTCTCTTAGATTGTTTTTCCTTCCAGTCTAAGATGGTACCTGGCACAAGAAACACTCCGTTTCCTTATAAGCTGTCCCCCTGGAGTGTGACAATCTTCCATACTTTGAGTAACACCTACTACGTGTTGCCAGGTAGTAGAGATAAATGTCACAACAAAAACCAGCCAAATAGTGCACACCTATAATCTCAGAAGCACGTGGGAGGTGAGACATCTTGCCTTCCATGAGACCCTAGTTAACACAGAAGGAAAAAGAAAACAGCAGAAGACACTCAGACCTTGTCCTTATGAAATGTCTTAGCCCAACAAATGGGCCACAAATATTAAAAACAAGTAGATGATGGTATTTCTACAGTACAATGGGTATTATAAAAGAAAATCAGCGGTGGCATGGAATATATAAAGATCTGATCTACTGCCAAGCATGCTGGCCTACACCTGTAATCTCAGCACTTGGGAGACGGAGGCGGGGGAATCAGGAGTTCAAAGACAGCCTGGTCCTCAAAGCAAGCTTGATACCACCTTACACAACACGAAACCCTGTCTGAAGGAGACCTGATCTACTACAGCAGATTAAGAATAGCTTCCCGGCCGGGCGGTGGTGGCGCAGGCCTTTAGTCCCAGCACTTGGGAGGCAGAGGCAGGCGGATCTCTGTGAGTTCGAGACCAGCCTGGTCTACAGAGCTAGTTCCAGGACAGGCTCCAAAGCCACAGAGAAACCCTGTCTCGAAAAACCAAACAACAACAACAAAAAAAAAGAATAGCTTCCCGGAGGAAGTTATGACTACACTGAAGATAATTTGGCAAGGAGGGAGGAAAAATGATTGCCAACACGGAACAGAACACTTCTACTTCCTTGGAATAGAAGGAAACATGGTATGTTAAAGGCACTGAAAGAACGCCAGCCAATGTAATTCATGAGAATGATAGTTCCGAGTGCAGCAGACCAGGGAGGAGGTTACCACTTGTTGGGGGGCAGATGATGGCTGAGACTACAAGAGTTGTGCTCTAACATATAAAGCCTACCTGAAGACCAGAGGGCAGAGCTAGCCACTACTTAACTATAGAGGTCTGGAGGTCTGTACAGACAGAAAGGAAGTGATTTTGGCTGGGTGGAGAAAGGAATATAAGGCAGGAGGAGACAGGAGCTTGGTCCTTTTTTCAGCTGAGGAGTTAGCAGGCACAGCTTTGGCTGTGGCTTGCTCCTTTGTCTCTCTGATCTTTCAGCACTTACCCCGATATCTGGCTCCGGGTTTTTATTATTAAGACCAATTAGAACTTGTGCAACAAGTTCTAGTAAAGTCAAGAGAAAAGACGATGTATTTAAGAAATACTTAAGAATAAGTCAGTATGACACCTAAGCCATGGCTCATTTAGCAGAGCTTTAAAAATGACAATTCTTGAGATTTTTCTCAGTTGTAAGACCAAACAGCCATGCTGAGATTCTGAGCTTTGTTGTTCCCATGTAGACATCGATTACAACAAATTTCCCTAACAGCAGTTAAGTAACATCTTAGTAAGTTCAATTTTAGGACATGTGCCAAAAAGGTATGACCAAGATTACAGCCAAAATCAAGGATGTATTTAAAAAATAATTATATATTATAGGTCCTACCTCCCAACTGCCAGATAAAATTTCTAGCATTTGCAAGGTACATATTTATAATATCACATTATATAATTCATTTTCTCTCCTTGTACTTCTGTAAAAATATGATTTCAAGACTTATGGGGAAGGGGAAGAGAAAATTTATGCGATGAGTCAAATAACTCCAAACATAAATTTACAGAGTAACATTCTGTATCAGGAACATCACAGTATACCTGAGAACATTAGAGGGAAGGCAGTCACTGTATCTCTAAGATGCTACAATATCAGAAAACGATATTGCTTCAAGACAGACAGTATGGAAACACTGGTAACATAAGGCATCAGCGCTGGGCTGGGGGTACAGCTCCGTGGCAGGGTACTTGGCTAGCAGGTGCAAGCGAAGGGTTCATTCCCCAGGGACAAACATGATAAAAAAGAAAAGGTAATCGATGTTTAAGCTACAAAAAAGAACAACTTCTACATAGATGACTGAACAGGAAATAGTGTCATATACACTCTGTTCTCTCACTTGAGGGGATAAACAGGAATTTCAATACATCATCTTTGTTTTATAGAACCAGTATAAATAAGATTCTATTCATGCTCATAGTAAGCCTGAAGATGACAGGAAGCTTACAGTGACCGTCATAAACAGACCAAGCCCAAAATACCTGCTATTAGAAATTTATATTTAGCTCCCCTATTTCCATGGACCAGAAAATTTATACAAATAACTAATAAATAATTCCTAGCGTTTTGCTTTAATAAACTAGTTCTCCATCACAGACCTTCACCTAACATGCATAGGCCTGGACCTACCTTAAGATAATATATTATCAATTTCTAAATCCTGTCTCGAAAAATACAAAACAAAAAAATCAATTTCTTTTTCTTGTTTGCTTGTTATTTATGTTCCCATGAAAAAATGTATTTCTCACAGGGCAGTGATGGCACACACCTTTAATGCCAGCACTCAGAAGACAAAAGCAAGCAGATCTGAGTTTGAGGCCAGCCTGGTCTACAAAATGAGTTCCAGGGCAGCCAGGGCTACATAGAGAAACCCTGTATTGAAAAACCAAAAAACAAAACACATACACACAACAAAACAAACAAACAAAAAACCTTGGTTTTAAGTGGTGCAGGGTAAATATATTTTTCCTTGAACATTACCAGAACCCTAAAATGCCTATAGTTTTACAATGTATCTGACATGTTATGCTAAGACACAATAATTAACACTGTGGCTTCATATATAAGAATCCTGCTAGGCAGTGGTGGCACACACCTTTAATCCCAGCACTCAGGAGACAGAGACAGGCAGATCTCTGTGAATTTGAGGCTAGCCTGGTCTACAGAGTGAATTCCAGAACAGACTCCAAAGCTATAGAGAAACCCTGACTCGAAAAACCAAAAAAGAAAGAAAAAGAAAAAATCCTAGTAACAGCAGCACGAATGAAAATCTTAGTCAAACCCAAGGTTAGCCCAGTGTTAAATGTAAAAAATAAAATAAGGGATCAAAACCTTCAAATTAAAGAACTGCAATTAGTAAAATCTAGAATTGCATGTCTTATGAATGTCTCTGCTGCCCATGAACTGTTAGTAAAAACGCCACATGTGTAATGATGAGGTGATCCATGTAATTACCAACAGTAACCAGGTTCTGAAACTGTCAATCAAAACTGAGGGGAGAAGAACCTGGTGAGTATCTAATACACCTTATTTTACAGATGAAAACAGTAAGGGCTGGAAGAGACCTGCAATAAGGTCAAAGATCTGACTTCTAGAAGACAGGATCCAAACACTTATAACAAGACAGAAGCCAGGCCCAGTTTCCATAAATGTCAAACAAAACAAAACAAAACAAAACAAAACAAAAACCTCTTACTTTTCCTTTAAATCTTGTGGTGGTCTGAATGAGAATGGCCCCCAAAGGCACAAATATTCAAATGCTTGGTCCCAGTTGGGAAGGGGTAAGAGATGTGGCTTTAGTGGAGGAGATGTGTTACTGGGGGCAGGCTCTCAAAAGCCCCCACCATCCTAGTCAGGCACTCTGTCTAAATGCCTGTCTGTCTCTCTCTCTGCCTTGATGCAAGCTCTCAGCTTGCCTGCCTGCTACCATGCTCCCCACCACGATGGTCACAGACTCACCCTCTGAAACAGTAAAAGAGCACCCAATAAACTCTTCTGTAAGTTGCCTGGTTGTGGTGTTTGCCACAGGAATAGAAAAGTAACTGACAAAATCTACACATGGATTAAAAGATACATTCCTGAATACATCTTAATTCCTATCAGTGTAACCAAAAAAAAATTACAAAGACAATCAAATACGTGTTCTAAACATTTATCATTATATATTTAACACACATATGTGCACATATCATGAACATATCATACCACAAGAGATCATCTAGACTCATAAATAAATATAGTAGCATATTAGACATAAGGCTATTTTTATAGTTAAGAAAATTAATTTTAAAAATATCAGTCTTGAGAGAACATGCTGCTCTAAAGGTGTGAACAGAGGGAAGGAAATAAATTCGGCTTTGTCTCAAGGATGTCAAAATGCAGGGACCTGCAACTGTTATCTACAGGAACCTAGGGTTTTCTGCCTTTTAGCTTCTTTTAGCTTCGATGTTACTGTGTCAACTCCTCAACCCAAACCACCTGGCTGGAGCTCCCCAGAGCCTCAGGGACCTGTAGGGATCCAACCCCATCCAAATGCATCATTCTTTCTATTCTCTAGACAATGTTTAAAGGACGAGAAAGGTTTCTTTTAACTTCCCTCTTAGCAATGGAAAAATACCCTTCTCTTAAGAAAGGTTTCTTAAAAACTGCATATCAACACAAATCCTTGGGATTTACTGGCTCTCTGGAACCAAAATTCTGAAGAGTCAGCCAGACGCTAACCAAAAAGGGGAAGTCACTTATGTCTCAGCTCCTGTAGACAAGAATATTCTGGGGGAAAAAAATCCATCCTAGGACAGGAATCTTTAAATCCTCCTTCCAAACCAGTTTCCATGAAAGAAGACTCAAAATGTTGCACTGCACGGTCTTCCCCCCCACCCCTTATCTACCAGACCAGCTGCATGGTCTCCCCCCCCCACCCCTTATCTACCAGACCTGGCCCATTAACATATCTAAGTATTTTATTTCTTTAACAAAGCCTTGACTCTCTTTTCTATCTCGCCAGGGCTATTTCTGACTTTTAAGAATTCTTCTTGGGCTATCATAAACTTGGAAAGAAAAATGAAAACTGGTCCAACATCACTCTTAGCAGGTAGCTACAAGCATGGGCACAGCCTACAAGTCTCAATTCACTATCCTCTAGGCTGGAGATGGGGACACTGTAACCACATCAGCAAGAACATTTTAACTGCCTTCTTAAGATTCTCCTGCATTTTCTTCCATACAAAGCCAGGGTATGGTTTCTGCATTTCACTTTTATAGAGAAATCCCCATTAGGGGGTGGTGTTCTGGAGTTGGTATCAGAGTCCTGGAGTCTGGCTCCTTCACTCTCGTTCCCTAGCCTCCCCAAACCGCTACCTGTTGGCAGTGCTGGTAGTGCTGCTCCCATTGCTGTGTTTCTGTGCCCGGCTCAACCTCCGTGGGGGCTTTGAATGCTGTAGCCGGGGGCTCGGCATGGAGGGGAACGATGAGGCGTAGCCATGTTCACACTCTAAAAACAGCAAGGAAAGAAAGGTATAAGAAGAATACAGACAGCCAAATGCATGGATCTACAAATTCAAGGTCCTGTAACAACACTTTTTTTTTAAAGTAAAAAAAGTAAAATGTTTCTACTCTTTCTGATTAGAAGATCAAAAGATCAAATCCCAGTGTTTATTGTACATTCCTTTAATCCCTGGAGGCCCAGACAAGAAGATCCTGAGTCCCAAGGCCAGCCTGAGTTACAAGACCCTACCCTAAGGAACAAATTCATTGTCTGGACGTCAATCTGGAAGCACACGCAGACCAACCCGCTGACAAGAGACACCACCAATACAGCTTCTAAAGCAAATTCCCCCCTCATCTCTAAAACCTTTCCACCCAAGAATTCTTTTTAAAAGGAGGGATCTCATTTTTTATGTGTATATAAGTGTGCAGGAGTCTATGTATGTGTACCATATGTAATGTTCTCTGGAAGCCCGCAGAAACGGTGCATCTCCTGGAACTGAAGCCACGGGCCTTTGAGGGCGGCCCTACCTGAGTGCTGGGAACTGAACCTGAGTCCCCATTACAGCAACAAGGACTCTTAGCGGCTGAGCCATCTCTCCAGCACCAAGGATTCTTTTTTAAAAAGTCCCAGTTTCAAACACCAGTTACCCATACAACCCCAAAAGATTTCACTTGCCTTTTAACAAACAAAAAATCCCTTCGCTTGACTCTCACCTCTTCACTTCCTCTGCAGGCTCCACATTTTTGCGTACCTCAACTCTTTCGATCACCAAGTCTTACGAAGGCCTCCCTCTCTCCTGACGACAGCAATGCTGCTTGCTCTTCACGCCCCAATACCCCAGTTTCTCTATTTTCCCTCCGATCTCCACCTCACTGCACGTCCGTCCCTCCCGCGGCCCAGCCGCTCTTCTGGGGACATTTTTCGCCCGGGGCACGCACAGGCCCCGCCTACCGCACCTCCGGCATCCACACCTCCCCAGCTCCCACCCACTGGTCTCAAGTTACCAGAGCTCTGGTCCAGCGCCCACCGCCCCCTCCCCGGGTCCTCCCCCGTAGCCCCCCCCTCGCCCAAGCTCCCGCTCACGCCGCAGGCACGCACGCGCACCTGCCGGCCCTCGCTCGCTCGCGTCTCCCACGCCTCCACTCGGGAACTCACCTGCACTCCTGAGCCAACCTCCTTCCCAGCGCGCCCACCTCTCCACCCGCGCTCGTGGACTTCCGCGCGCGCGCAGCACGCACGCGTGCCCCTCTCCCTGCGCGCGGGCGCGTTCCTTCCCTCACCGGTGCACGCACTTCCACACACGCGCGCACCACCTCCCCTTACCAGCCGCGCAGCACTCCCCGCGCGGGGCCCGAAGTGACGGCGCCCAGCCGTTACCTCGCTCCCTGCGCTCCAAAAACTCGGCGGCCTCCAGCAGGCGCTGCACGTTGATCATTCGCACCCGCTCCATGGGCTACGCGCTCCCGCCCCCCGCCGACAGGAGGCGCCACAGACGGCTACAGTCCCACGACGCTCCGGGACCTGTGCGGCGGGCGGGCGGGCCAGCTCGGCTCCGGCT
>NC_022015.1:80652025-80670135 GCF_000317375.1 Microtus ochrogaster | reverse complement strand
TTACTTCTCCGCGCGAGCACGGGGGAGGGACCAGAGCAGCCGCGAGGACCACCCCCGCCCGCCCCTTCCGATGCCTCCTGGGAAATGTAGTCCAGCCCCCGCCACTGCACGTCAGAAGGCTAGGTACACGGGCCGCCTCAGTGCGCCTGCGCCTGGAGGACTCCGCGATGACCTCTGGGAGATGTAGTCTCTCTTTGGCTTTCCTTTTCTCGTTCAAGGATGGACAGATTAAATTTACACGACTTTGCTTCTGAGGAAAAGAGTTGGTTGAGCTTTGGGTCTGCTCCCAAGGAGACTCATTTCTTAGCTGGTGCTCAAGGCCTAGAGCATCCATTTTTTAACTGAATCTGTCCTCTATCTACTGCTTACTCGTGGCACTTAGTGCCTCGGTTTCCTCACTCACTAACAGCGAAATAGCATATCTGCAAAGGCTGCGTCACACATACACTTGAGAAGCAAAAATTGCTGTTCAGAAACATGAGATCATTTAATGAGAGCCAGAGAGGACGTCCATGCGGTCCTCCCCCTCCGCTGCGACACTGACGAAAAGGTTTTCTAATCTCTTTTCTTTGTGGACTGGATTCTTACTCCGTGTCTCATTAGTGTTTTTAAGACAGAAACCTCTTCTGATGCTACAAGGAAAGGACATAAAGATTTAATATTGGAACCGGAGCTCTGGCTGGACTCCTCAAGCTTCCTTTTCCCCCTATATAAAATGGGTTTAAAGTCTTCCAACTATGCATGGTGTTGAGGTCAAAAGCGTGCCTGGCACTGAACCAGACTTCATGTATATAGTACTGAGAGAAACAGACATGGAGTTTGTTCCCGGGAAACATACATATTTAGTAAGCTTCCTTGTGAAGTCTAAATGGAATAATTCCATCACTAGGTGCATTCTAGGCACTCAGTGAACAGAAGCTAGGATAATGGCTGCTCCTTCCTTGGTCTCCTCTTTTAAGGAAACTGACAGCAGGGACTTGAACAAGCAAGGAGAGCTGGCCTGGTGGCACACAGCTTTAATCCCAGCACTCAAGAGGTCATCCTGGTCTACAGAGTGAGTTCCAGGACAGCCAGGGCTACACAGAGAATCCCTGTCTCAAAAAACCAAAGAGAAAAACAAAAGGCAGGGGGCACACTGAAAAGCAGCCACTCGCTGCTCTTAACCACTACCCTCTTCTCCAAGCCCTTCGTCTAAGAGATGTCTCAGCCTTGACATTATTGATGCTTTGGATCTGATGGTTCCTCCTGGAAGCCAGGGTCTGTTCCGTGCATTGTTGGATGCCCAGAGCATACGTAGGCTCTACCCACTAGATGCCAGTAGCACACCACCACCCCTTGACAACCAAAAATGCCTCCAGATACTGCCACATGTCCCCTGAGACAAAACCATGCCAGCTGAGAGCTCTCCAGGGGAGAGGAAAAAAAGACAAGATGGCGGAAGTGATGCACAGTCTAGGAGCAAGCCGGAGTCACTCTGACTTTGTTCTCCTGCTCCTCTTGGTAAGGAGACACTGCGCCCTTCCTTGCGGTCCTGTTACAGCTACTGCAGAAGATACATCTTGGGAGGGGTCGTTTACCCTCTCAAAAACATCATGGCTTCATGCTGCATTTTAATGCCCTCTCTCCTCTGCTTGGTGTTTCTTCCTCCCTCTTCCTCCTTGTCCCTCTCTCTGCTTCCTTCCCCTCCTCCTTCTTCTTCATGAGTGGTATTCCCAGTGAGGTCACAGGCCCTTTTAAATATTACACTTGGCACAGCATTTAAGAAATAGATGTTCATCAATTTCAGTGAGACCCAGAAGGAGCAGGTGTTCTCACCACAGTGGGGCAGGGGGACTTTTCTAGACTTTAAAGAAGGTCTGTGCTTTTCCAGCTGTGGAAAATATGGGTTTTCCCATTGCACACTGGTAACAGCTGCCCTTCATCCCCAGCCAAGGGCATTACTGGATAGAGGTAGGAAGAAATTCTGTGCATGTGTGCGTGTGTGTGGCGCGTGTCTATAGTTGGAGGCCTGCCTAGTCTCCATAGTGAGTTCCACAACAGCCAAGAGAGAACCTGTCTCAAAAAAACAAGTATCACTCATTCAGAACACCTATTAGTTGAAAATAAAGAAAAATATAAGGTTAAGGGCCAGGTGTGGTGGTGCACGCCTTTAGTTCTAGCACTCTTGGGAGGCAGAGGCAGATAGATCTCTGTGAGTCAGAGACCAGCCTAGTCTACATAGTGAGTTAGTGAGTTCCTGGCCAACAAGGGTTATATTGTGAAACCATGTGGGGTGCGGGGGACAGAGAAAAGAAAGATTATGGGCTTAAAAGTTCACTTTTACCACTTGCAGAACCCCTTAAAGTTTTCAACTCTAAATTCCAAGGCCTGGGAATTTAAGTCACTCTGATAGCAAGAGATGGTGTACTGTGCCCAGTGACAGGAAAGCCTGTGTAGCATGCAATCAAGAAATACAGTAAAACATGAAAACGTCCACAGATTGAAAATGGCTCTGATTCCATAGGTTAAATCATACAGCCAAGGGAAGAGTAGTGGGAAAAGCCTGGGTGTATGTCACTGTTGATACCACATGAACTAGCCTAGAGCTCTGACCATGAGGCTGACGAAGGGGTGGAAAGCCACACAAGAGTCACCAAAGGCAAAGGAACCCTGGCAACGGTGTCAGTGGGCTGACACGTGTACAGAAATCTCCAGCCTCTTCCAGGCGCAATTAAAGAGACTGCAATCCGCACACCCCCCTCAGCTTAGCCAGGGGGAGCCCAGAGGCAGCCACGGTGTTGCTTTTGTTCAGATGCAGCCAATTTGCACTACAAACATGGTTGGGAAAACAGGAAGACACCGGTTGCTTTTTTTTTTTTTTTTTTTTTTGATTTTTGGTGGCAGGGTTTGGAGCTTTGGAGCCTGTCCTGGAACTAGCTCTTGTAGACCAGACTGGCCTGGAACTCACAGAGCTCTGCCATCCTCTTATCTCTGTCTCTCTTCCTCTTGATTTGAAAATAGCAAAAGTCCCCCAGCTCTACCACAATTGAGAGTGGATGGACTCAGTCTGCCTCAGAAGAAACAGGCCTAGTTCTTCACTCTTAGGGCCTTTCCTGCTCCTCCACTCCCCGGGTACAGTTTGGTAGATGTCGGTTCCCAAGGGATATATTGCAAACTCACACATGGAGGCTGATTAGCATATAGTCTCGGCAGACAGTTGAGCCGGAGAAAGGAGGAAAAGTCAGTTACAAGTCCATGGTCATTGTGTTGGGGACACTGGCGTTGTTCGGTTTGGAATCTGCTCAGTGTTTGCCGTGTAGGCACAGTTTGCAGCAATTATCCGTACGGCTGTCAGATAACCAAGGTTCGGACAGGGGAGCATGAATCCTGAGGTCCTAGAAATCAACTACATGGACAGTTACCCATTTTTGCACACACACCAACACACCCACTCCCACATGACGGCAGCAGCCTCCTCTCCCTCCAGGGTCCAGAAACGTGAAGAGCTACTGAAAACCTTGGCTCTGCCCAGTGAGTCAGCCTTGTCTAACTCGGTGCGTAAGCTCTCGAGTCACCGGCAGCTCGGAGCAGCGGGGCTGTGTGCAGCCGAGATAAATTTGGGTCTAAAGGGATGACGTAATGCTAAGCCCGAGAGGTGGCTGCCGTCTCCCAGGGCTCCAGTCGCCAGGGCTGCAGGCTGACTTCCCAACCACATGGAAACGCACCAAGCGACCCAGGTGCCCAGGCTGGGGAGAAACGGAGAGGTCGGGGAGGGGGTAGCGGCAGAGGAGGCGGTGGTTAATCCCAGATCGCTGAATCTGGAAGTTTGTTGCTTTTTAACTCCAGTGTTTCTGGTGAGATCAGACCACTGGCAAAGGTTCAAACTGCTGCATTTGACTTCCACCCTGACCCATCTCTTACCTTAGAAAAGGTTTTTTTATATTTTATTAAATGGCCCTTATTACGGCTGCCTATTTTGGTGATTGTATTGGATCCAATAAGTCTGCATTGCAGGATTCTGCTAATGTGCACGTCTAAGTTTGCTCACCACAGAGAACACACCTCAAACCCAACCCTGGTGGGGGCCATCATAGGGAGGGGTAAGGAACTCAAAAGGGTTTTGATAGATTGATGCCAAATGAATGTTCCCCAAAAATATTTCATAGTTTGAGTCCTGGAAGTTTCTATCACTAAACTGATTTCTCAGCGCGAGAGTCCATTTTTTTTTTTTCAGTTCAGAATATCCAGGCTCAGTGAAGTATGCCAACATGCCAAAGCCACACAGCCAGCATACTGGTGGAGAAAGAGTTGAAACCTAGGTCTTAAGATGCTCCCTTCTTCTCTCTAGAATTTTCTTTTCGGATTGACACACGTGTCAAAGAAAGGAGAAGGGATACACACACTCTCTAAAGAAAGTAAGTTTTCAGATCTTTTAGGCCTGTGGGACCCCCCCCCATCTCAATCCTGTAAATGTCACGGTTAAGTTACATTCTTAAAGGATCTGAAAGCAACCCGAATCTGCTTTGTTTTCCTGTTGAAGGCTCATTTTTCCCTAAAGAAAGGTTGTCTGTCAGCTGCTTTCCCACCGGTGACGATGGCAAGCCTCAGACCTGACCTCGGGTCCCTCTCTAAGGACACAGTTTCTACCCCCAGGTCCCTGCTGAGTAATGCAGCTGCCTTCCTTTGCAAAGCCTCCCGAGTCCTGTTCTCAAGACCTCATCTTTGTCTCGAGTGTCACATAATCGCCTGTAATTTGTTTTTGCAGCCACGTATGATCTCATGATGTCAGTGATGCCTGTGCATGCGACCTGGTCAACCATGGGATGGTATTTTTTTTTCAGAGCCCTTCTCAAACCTATAATTTGCTTTATTTAGAATTTTTCACCTATATTCAAGAACAGGAATAAACTAGAAAAGGCTGGGGTGTGGCTCAGGGTGAGAGACTGCCTAGCCTGCCTGAGATCCTGGATTCAATCCCTAACATCGCGAAAATAAATAAATAAATTGTAATTTTTGTTTTGGTTTAAGACAGGGTCTAATTTAGCACAGGCTAGCCTCAAACTCACTACAAGGATGACCTCGAATTCCTTGATCCCCCTGCCTTCACCTTCCCAAGTTCTGGGATTGCAGGCCTCTACCACCTTACCAGGCTAACTCATTTTTCAGGTTTTGCTAGTACAAAGATCATTTTTTCCCTGTTTGTTTTTTTAAAATTAACTTCCTATTAATGTGTGTGCACGTGTGTGTTCACACACATGCATGTAAACGCATGCCCAGTCCAAGGTCGGAGGAAGACTGAGTATTCTGCCTTATTCCTCTGCGCTATGTCTTCTTGAGACAAGGTCTCCTACAGAACCTGGAGGTTGCTGTTTTTCAGCCAAGCTGAATGACCAACCAAACCAGCAACCCTCCTGTCTCTTCCTGCAGTCACTCAGTGCTGGAGTTGCAACCATGCAGACTTTTACATGAGCGTGGAACCCCTGGGTCTAAGGTTGCGCAGCAGGCCGTCATCTACTGTTTCCCCAACCCCAGTTAGAAGCAACTTGATTTTAGAGCCTTCAAAAAATAATAAATAAATGAAATGAAATCATAAAAAGAGCTGAGTGTCTTGGGAAACACTTTTAATCCAGAATTAATTCCGAAAGGCAGAAGCAGGCATATCTCTGTGAATTTGAAGCCAGACTGATCTACATAGCAGTTCTAGGCCAGAAGGGCTATGTAGCAAGGCCCTGTCTCAAACAAATAAACTAAACCAAAAACTAAAAATATGCCAGAGGCCAACCACACTGCTAAAGGTGGGGTTCAAGTTCTTGCCATGGCCCTTTAAGGAGGCTAGCCTGGAGTGGCCCTTCTCCCTGCCCTCTGTGGGTACCACCATCCCTTTCCTGGTGGCACAGACCTGGTGAAGGGTCACAGTAGGCCCCAGCACGCCCTAGCACTAAGTCACACACCTAGCCCCTGCCTAGCCTCTTCTCTTCAGGTCTTCGGGCTCAGCCTCAGGTGCAGCATCTACAATAAAACACAGGCTCTTGGCTCATCTGAAAAGATCCATGATGTCATCTCACCCCCATGTCAAGCTCCAACCTTGATTCTAGAATGTTAGGAATCTCCACAGAGCTTAGAACAAAATGAATCCATTTACCAACTTGCTGCCCTGTAACTATATTTCCGTCACTGTTCTTTTGATGTGAAGAGACATCGTGACCACAGTACTTTATATAGGAAAGCATTTTGTCGGGGTTGGCATACAGTGTCAGAGCCTTAGTCCGTCATCGTGGCAGGATGCATGGTTGTGTTCAGGCAGATATGGTGCTGGAGAGGTGGCCGAGAGTTCTACACCTGCATCCGCAGGCAGCAAGAAGAGACAGTGACATTGGGCCTGGCTTGAGCATTTGAAACTTCAAAGCCCACCCCCAGTGACACACTTCCTCCCACAAGGCCACACCTACTCCACCAAGGCCAAGAGTCCTAATCCTTCCTCTACTACCTAAGAGCCTGCAGGGCCATTTTAATTCAAACCACCACAAACTATGCACTGTGAGGCCTCTTCAGTCTGCCCGGTTAACAGGCAGCACATCTCTGAGATTCCTGTGTGACAGATGAGGCCCAGAAAGCAACACAGGCAGTGACTAGATTTGAAGGCGGATCTTCTAACACCCAACACCCCCCACTCCGGTGCACACACACACACACACACACACACACACACACACGCACGCACATTTGACCAGGCCAAGTTGCTTAGGTCTATGGTTTTCATCCTGAGGAGGTTGGGCTAGGTTGTTAGAATGGGATTTCCTGTGGAATTTAATAGTGGGAACCAACGGTGCTACATCCTGTGCTATTCTAGACTATTTTGCACTTCTGTCTAAATGATAGCTCTCAGTTTGTTTTGTTTTGTGGCTTTTTCTCAAGACAAGGTCTCACTGTACAGCCAAGGTTATCCTAAATGTTGCTATGTACCCCAGGCTATCCCCCTTCCTCCGCTTCCCCGGTGCCGGGATGATAGCTGCAGACCTCCATGACTGGTGCAGTGGTGTTCCTCTTAAAAGTTAGCTCAGACAATTCATCATTAATCCAGCAAATATTCCCTAGATATCCACCTCATGCTACGCACTGATGAACAAAACTCAGCTTGCTCCCTCTCCTCAGGGTGCTTGTAGTCTAGGCAGACAGATGAAGGAGAAGCAAGTAAAACTGTAAAGTACAGTACGGGGGATAAGGGATCAATGAATGACAAAGAACCATGGTAAATGCAGCTTCTGACTTAGCAGGTGGCGTGGGGTCTGGGAGGCTCATCAACCTGTCCTAGAGATCTCTATACTCTGAAAAGCAAGAATGAAAGTTAGAGCAAGGGGTTGGGATTTTATCCTAAGTGAGGCAGGAAATAAACCATGACTTTCACATGTGAGTGACATGAACCCAGTTATATTTAACACCACTCCTTTCTCTAGAGCCCTGCTCAGGACAGGAGGGGGTTGGACCTACACTGCTGACAGGAACCAGCTGGCCCACACTGTCCGGCAGCAACTGGGACTTCAAGCTCCTCTCAGAAATCCACACTGCCTTCCTCGCTTGCCTTCTCAGCAAGCAAGCACCGCCAGCCCAGTTGTCCTACAAGCTGGGGCGTCCCAGGAAGTCTTGGAGCCTGACAGGGTGTGGATCCGCAGCCCTGAGAGCCAGCCTGTATCACCGCAGGTGCCCTACTGGTCGGGTAAGTTTCTCAGACGGTGCTGGCAAGGTGGCATAAACGAGTAAGCAAAAACACCCCAGACCATCAGTCTCCAGGGAATGGCTTCTGTGTCAATGCTGGAAAAACCCTGGCTGCTTCTCTCCACTCTAGGATGAGAGCAGAGAAAAGGAAGTCACTCAAGGGAGCAGTCTTCCTGGAGCCTCAGCCTGTCCCACCAACTCCCCAGCCTCCATGTCTTGCCTCTTGTTAACTTCAGGCTCCCCCAGGTTCTTCCCAAACCCCAAAGGAAGAACCCACTTCAGAACTGCAGGCCCACCACTGTTAGCGTGTGGGCTTGGGAAAGTGAGCCAGCCTGGCTAAGGCTGAAGCCCTGGGCAGCTATAAAAATGAAGGTAATTACAGCACCTGCTTATTGGATGCTCGCGAGGATTTAATATCGAGCCCTTAGCACTGTGCTGGCACACAGTAAATGCCCAGTAAAAGGGGGCATTAGCACCATTCCTCTGGAGAACAGAGAGGAGGCTGTGCTTGCCAGCAGCTCTCTTGGGGACTGGTTACCAGACTCCCAGGAGACAGACTAGAATTGGGTATTGGTTTCTATCTGGCTAATATTTGAACTGGGATAGGCCCCTGACCTGGAGAGCCGGCATGCTTCCCTCTCTGAGCACCAAGCATGGAGTTTAGCTCCCGGCCGATTTAGATATTTCTTTTTTGCATGAAGCTGGATTTCACGGCTGGTCCAAAAGGATGAAGGGAAGTTGTACACAAGGCAATCAGAATTTAAGGGACTAAGAGACATGGCAGAAACGGTCAGGTTGCTGTGGGAGTCATTCTGGAGCTCTGGCCCCTGTCAAGTTAAAACAAGGACAACAGCAGCTCCTGTTTGCCACCAATCGCCTGGGCCTGCCCTCTACTTTAAAACAATAGCCTGTCTGTTGAAACTCCCAAATCATCTTCATTCCTGTGTCCTTGCAATGACAATAAATATACAAAGTAAACCATTTCAAATGCCAGATAGCCCAAATCTCTCCCTTTTGGTCTAAATTAGAATCTCCTAATCTCGTCTTCCCGCAGGACAGCGTGTTTATCTTTCTAATTCTGCAGGGCTTTGATTCCTTAGAAGACACTGGAGCTTGGTGGCCAAGGGCATGCTATCTGGGCAGTGGGCTGGGTATCGTGACCTGGTGGAAATGTCCTCCAAGTGCAGAAGGGCCCATCGGATCTGTTGACGTTAGAGGTCCAAAAACAAAGCTTTTTACATGTTTGATTGGGGGCTAGGGTGCAGGAGGTAGGGAGGAACTCCTTTCTTACACACACACACACACACACACACACACACACACACACACACTGTGACAGGGTTTCCCTGTGTTGCCCTGGCTGTCCTGGAACTTGCTCTGTAGACCAGGCTGGCCTTGAACTCAGAGACCCAATTGCTTCTGCCTTCCAAACGCTGGGATTGAACACGGGGATGCCTTTTGGAACCTCAGGATGAGTTTTTATTCTGTTCATAATGGGGGATAGAGCCAAATACACAAATATCAACTCAGTACCGTACCCACCGCTGGGGTTCACTTTGAGACAGCTGAGTTTCTGAAGAGACACGTGTCTCAGCGTGTGGAGTCCTTGCCTCCCCTGCTGTGTTTGATCCCCAG
Organism: Microtus ochrogaster; assembly: GCF_000317375.1. Taxonomy (NCBI): domain Eukaryota; kingdom Metazoa; phylum Chordata; class Mammalia; order Rodentia; family Cricetidae; genus Microtus; species Microtus ochrogaster. The sequence continues at coordinate 80,660,808 of NC_022015.1, read as the reverse complement.
CACCCATACACCGGACATGGTGGCGCACGCCTAGGATCCCCAGCACTGGAAGGTAAAGGCAGGTTAATCAGAAGCTCAAGGTCATCTTTGTCTACGTAGTGGGTTTCAGCCGGGCGGTGGTGGCGCATGCCTTTAATCCCAGCACTCGGGAGGCAGAGGCAGGAGGATCTCTGTGAGTTCGAGACCAGCCTGGTCTACAGAGCTAGTTCCAGGACAGGCTCCAAAACCACAGAGAAACCCTGTCTCGAAAAACCAAAAAAAAAAAAAAGAAACCGTGTCTCGTGTCACATAGTGGGTTTCATGGCTAGCCTGGGCTATATGAGACTCCACCCCCCCCAAAAAAAAAGTAACTAAATTTTCTAATCCTGACACCGAAATAGAGTACCCAGCACAGGGCGGTGACAACTGCGCTCTGCTCTCCTAGCACTGCGCCAAATGGAAGGCGAATGTGAGCTCCATAAGCAGCAGTTTAACAAATGAATGAATGAACGCACATAACTGACTTACGGCGATTCTGGTCCACAGCCTAACTCAGTGTCTTAGCCCAAAAGCCTTTAAGCAATGATGACACACGCCCTTAGTCCCAGCACTCTGTAGGCAGAGGCAGGTGGAGCTCTGTGAGTTCGAGGCTAGCCTGGTCTACAAAGAAAGTACAAATAAAATAAAAGCCTTTAAGAGGAATTTCTCTGGCCTAAACTATTTTGAAAGGGGTTCTGTGTCTACATGTTTCCTGGAGACTTGTTGCTTAAGGACTCACCTGAACTTTCCCAGTGTTTCTCAAACGAGGGGGCCAGCCCAGCATCCTGCCAAGATGAGGAAGCAAAGACTGAGCCTCTAGCTCAGGATCCCACGCGCAGGTGCCCATCGCTCTGAGCCCTTTCTCTCTTCTCCCCCCCCCCCCCCTTCTTTCTCTTCCGCCACTCTGAGTCTGGAACCACACCCCACCCGGTCCCCTCGGAAAGACTGGAATTTTCCTCCTCCAGTTACGGCTCGGAGTGACCTTCACTGTCATCAGCCTGTTGTCCCCTTCCCCACCACCCGTCATCTATGAGAGAAAACATTTCTCTCGGTCCAGCAAAGTCAAATTAGCTTCATTTTGAAAGACTGCTGAGAATGTGGCAATGGCCTTTGCAATAACCAGACACGCCCTGGGCTCGGCAAGGCAGGCTTGAGAAGTGCTGGTTTTACCAGCACCTGACCTGTAAAACAAAAGCTGTTTGGGGCTCTGTCTGTGGCCCGGTCTCCTATCACACAGAGGAGATCGTGGCACAGAAAGGCCTTGTTCTGCCTCTGCTGTATCACCGCGGGCAAGCGGCTGTCCCTCTCTGCCCTCTGTGTGTGTGTGTCCCCTTGTTGGGGGTGCTCTGGGGCTGCAGGGACTCCCTGTGGCCAGGAGACTGTTTTACCACCTGCCACCTTTAAACACAAAACCGCAAATGGCGGGGGTAGAAAGAATGGGATTCCTGCCCACTGAAAACCACTTGCTTCTTTCTTGTTCTGCAGAATGTCTCGTTTCTTGCTCAGTTGTTGCCCCTTTTCCCTCTTTTTCCCTTCTCTCGCTTAAAGAAAAAGAAGCAGAAAAGCCACAAAACCACATCTCACCTCCCCAAAAGAATGGGGTCACTTGGAAGCCAGGGCCGGCTGTGTGGGGTTAGGTGTGTCAGGCCTGACACGCTGGTGGGATCTAAGTGAAAACCAAGCCAGGGCAAGCATGTGTTTCTCCTCCAGAAACCCAGTTTAAATCAATATTTATCCAACTATATTTATAGAAAGTGGTGGTGGTAGGGCTAGGGAGTGGGGTGGGGAGTCAGGAGGATCTAAAACAACAACAAAAAACAAAACCTCACAATTACCGATGCAAATCTTAATCTTAGTGGCCAATTTGCTTCTTTAAGGTCTGTTTTTTTTTTTCCCTTTTTGTTTGTTTTTTGGGTTTTTTGTTTTTGTTTTTGGCGAAAGATTTAGAATTTGATGAACCTGTAGTTGGCCTCAGTACCATAGCAACAGCCCCAAGTCCTCTAATATGCCCAGAGGACAGACTTGGGACAAGCGGCAGGAGGGGGCAGTGTTTTTTAGGAGCCCTGAACTTGAGTTAAGGCCAGGATAGTTGAATAACTAAGAATTGGAAAAAACCTCTCTGATTGGCTGCTCAGTCTCACTTCTCTAAACAAGGTGTGTACAGGAAGACTGGAAAACCAGCAGGGCGTTCCAGATACCAGCTGCACTCCGTGTTGCCAGGCGACCTTAGGCAAGTCATGTCACCTGCCTGGACTTCATTCCTAGGCTGTTAAATGAGTCCACGTGTATGCTGGCGAAGGCATGTGGGCTCTGGAACTGGAGGCCCAGGTGGCAAACTCAGCTACCAGCCACATGACCTTTGGAGAGGTTACCCAGCATCCCTGCTCCTCACTCCTCCAGCCCCCACTGCAGAACAGAGGTAATAAAACCGCACATGCTGTAGAGTGGTTGTGGACTGGAAAAGATAAGACCTGGCTAGTCTCATGCTAGCCCTTTTCCGTACTCAACAATGGCAGCCCGTTCTAATATTAGGTCATGTGATTAGCTGCCACAGCTGCTGTGTGCCGGCACCCTCTGTCTTCCTGTCTCACCTCTGGGCTCTTGCTCAGCCATCTCCAAAGGAGGACCCCACATCTGGGTGTGCCAGTGAAAAACTGTTTGACTTAAAGACAGATGATGTTTGAACCATTGCTGCTTCGCCTATGTAGTTGAGGGAGCCTCCACGCCCCTCCCCCCCTCAGCCCTCCATAGCAGCAACAGCTCAGTTCATCTTCTTTAACTTCCTACAGTCCTGTCTTCACCCCCTTGGATCCCCTTCACGGGATACCCAGTACCTGGAAGCTCCAAAATGAACCCCCTACCTGTCCACCTCACTGTGAATCAACAACCCACAGTGTTTGCTGGGGGGAAAGGCAACCACAGAGTAGACACTCAGCACTTGTTATGGAAGCAATGGACCATCCAGAGATGCCTGCCCTGCAGAGATGCGACCTGTTTGAACATTAATGCCCTCCAATTTAGCACAAGTCACTCCAGCCCCTTACTTTCTTTTTTTAAAATCTGTTCTACTTTTTAAAAAAAATTATTTATTTTGTATATAGTGTTCTGGGCACCAGATCTCATTATAGATGGGTGTGAGTCATCATGTGGTTGCTGGGAATTGAACTCAGGACCTCCGGAATAGCAGTCAATTCTCTTAACCTCTGAGCCATCTCTCCAGCCCGCCCCTTACTTTCTAAGCAAGAATTTATTCATTCTTCGGCCATCAGCTGTTGACAGAATGTAGATGCAGCTATCCAGACCTGACCCATCATCTCTTTGCTGGCCCTGGACTTACTGCCCCCAAACAACCAGAACTCAGAACTTCCAGTTTTGATCATGCCTCTGACCTCCAAATCTGACTGTATGCTACAGCCAAGAAATGGCAAATGCAATCCCTGAAGGAATCTATAGCAAGTGCCCACCTTACAGATGACGCATACGGAAATAAGGTCTGATCCTGTAAGACCTTAATAAATGGGTTGGGGAGGAGGAGGAGGCTCGGAGAGTAAGGCATTTGTCACTGAAGCTTGAGGTCCTGAGGTTGGATCCCCAACACTCACGGGCAAACCAGGTGTGCTGTCGCCCATCGGTGACCCCAGTGCTGGGGGCAAGGCAGACAGGCAAACCCCAGAGTTCACGGGACAGCCATTCTAGACAATCGGTGAACCTCAAGTTCATTAAAGGACTCTCAAAAGTACCTCTGGCTTCTACAGAGCACACATGAGAGAAGCACACATGCATCCAACACCCGACTGCATGTATGCACATCCTCCACTCATGCACACGCAAGACGTTATTATCCCTGCAAAGATAAAGTGAACACATAGGAAACAAACTGAAGGTTGTCACGTTCAGGTAAGTTATTAAAAGAGTGTGTGTGTTTACCAAGTGCACGTTGCTGCCCAAGGAGGCCAAAAGAGGGTGTTGTATCCCCAGGAGCTGGAGTCAATGTAGTTGTGAACTTCCTGGTGTGTGTGCTAGAAAGAAAACTCAAATCCTCTGCAAGAGCAACGAGCCCTTAGCTGCTGAGCCATCCCTCCAGCCCCACAACTCACTATTTATTGAGCATGTGCTGTATTTCAGGCTCTGGAAATGCTTAAAGCTGGTGATTCAGTGATTCTGCGATGATGTAAGGGAACTGGTATCATTACGCTCACATGCCCTACTTACGAAAGGCCGCCGCAGAGAGGCTAAGCAACTTGTGTCCCAACAACAGAGTAGGAATTTGGACCTCTGCTCCTGACTACAATGTATTTCAAACTCTTAACTAATCTGACTCAGAAATTAACAGCCGGTGAGCTGAAACAGCCCATAGCCTTCAAGGAGGAGTCATGAAGGAAGGGTAGGACACAGAAACCCTGGGAAGTAGGTGAATGAGGAATGAGGGTGTCCTCAGCTGAGTCAAGGACAGGGGCATGACTGGGAACCCTGATTGCTGGTGGACCTGCTGGACAGGAGTTGAGCTTTCATGGCCAGGCGGAGAAGATTAGGTCAGGAAGGCAGGGTGGGGCCAAATAATGCCACACAGCAGCAACTTCCAGCTGAAGCTTCCTACACCAACAGGAGGAAGCTGCTTCGGGCCCTGTCCATGCCCCTAGGAACACGCCCTACCTCAGCCGGGCAGTCCACTTCAGAGTACACTGCCGCTTCTGTTCTCATCCCGGCACACTCCCCTGTCTGATGCGGCTCCAAAGCACCTGCCCCAAACACAGAAAGCTGTCTCGCGCCACTGTAACTTTTTCCCGGTTTACAGGCGCTTTGCTTTTAGGATTTATATGTGCATGTATGCGTGTGTACATCTGTGGAAATGCCCATGGAGGCCAGAGGCGTTGGGTCTCTCTGAACTGGAGTTACAGCCGGCTGTGAGCTGCCCAACACGGTACTGAGCACACAACACGACTCAGGTCCTCTACACAAGAACAGGACACACTCAACTGCTGACCGATCTTTCCAGCCCCCAACTTCCAGTTTTATTCAGAGAACAATTATTTTATAAGTTTTAGGCTTTGTCAAAATAGAGACAAACCTTTTTCTGAGTAGTACTCTGCAACTGTTTCCCTTCCAGTGGGTTCCACGGGTGTATAGGCGATGATGCCACAGGCTGTTTCCGAGCCTGTGAAAACAGCGTCACTGCCTACTGTGATAAATATTTCTGGAAGCTTCATACCAGGTGACATTTCAGAAGACTGTACCTGCATGACCCAGGGAACCCCTTTCCTTGCTAGTCCATGGTCAACACTGAGTAACTATTCAAACTCCTCCCTCAAGAAAATCACCCCATCTAATGGAAATAATTCATCACTGCGGCCGGCCAAAACTTGGTGAACACTCCCAGTACGGAAACCTCAAAGAGGCAATAAAAAGTAGTTCTGACTACAGCGGAAAATAAGCCAAGTGACTACTTTGCAAACTCTGTAGACCAAACGTGTGAACGCGTGATCAGACGCTCTCGGCGCATCTCAAGAAGAGCTCAGAGAACCCGAAATGGAGTCGAAAGGGCAGGCTTGTCACCGACTAGAGAGTCCCTTTAAGAAAAGACTGGACTAGCTGGCTGCACTACAGCTCCTAGTGATTTCCTGGCTCACGTCCTTGCCCCGCCCCCCAGCCTCCGGCCTCAGCAACGCGTGACGTCAAAAGAGGCGGATGCTGCCGATTGGTTGGACGATGCAGCTAGGTCAAGTCCAGTCGGAGGAAAGAAGTTTGTCTCCATGTGGAAACCATGTGTCTAGTGCTGGGAGGGGGAGGAGGAGGAGGCGGAGAAACTGAGATCAAGTGATTACAGGGGAACTCGCTGAAATGAAGGCGGGGAGGTTGTGCACCTGAACCCACCAGCCATGCCCTTTGCAGTAGTGACCTAAAAAAAAAAAAGAAAAAAGACTCACACAACAAACAAAACCTGGGCACCCACCCCCACCATAATAACTACAAAGCATAGGTGACTAGGGTCTTTCCTTCCTCCAAATAGCTGTGGGCCAGGGTAATGCTGGAATCCTATCGGAACGCCCAGATCCACTCTCCTTCCCCCCCACCCCCCAACAACAACTGAATGATGTAAGCGTTTAGGAAAGCAGAGCTCTGGAGCAAAACAAGCCCCGCGCGCGCGGAGCGACCCGCAGTGCCCGAGCCCGGCGCACGCACGACCCGCCCCCCGACTCGCGTTATTGCTGTGCACACGCGGACCGCCGTGACGCGCGGGCATTGTGTGCAGCGAGCAGAAAACAACGGCGAGCGCCGGCTGCGCGGAGAAGCGCCCCCAATAAAGCGAGACAGATGTAGGGCTCGGCGTTTGCCATACTCGGGGGGAGGAGGAGAGTGGAGGGGGTAAAGTGGACAGAGTGGGCCGCTTCGGTTAAAATGATCTAGGGGGTCCGACGGGTGGTCTCCTTGAGTTTGCGGGAGGGTCACCCCAGCCTACGTGAGCTGTCGCGGAGGGAGCGAGGGCCTGGAGCTTAGTCCCTGCAGCCGAGCCAGGCACGGCGCAGCGCCCCACGCTCTCGGGGAAATCTGGGGGCTGTTGGCATCACGTCATTTTGAGCCAAACAGCAGCGGCGAAAAGACGCGAGAGTGCTAAAAATACTCCCGCGGGGAGCCGGTCGGAGGAGGGGGGCTGCGGGCCGAGGGGCTGATTACGCACATGAAGTTGACTTTGACTGGGGTGCAGAGGCTCTGGAGCCCCTCTCCAGGGCCGGTGGGTTTGCAGAGCGGACACCCTGGGAGAGGGGCCGGGAGGAAGCCCCTCAACTGTACCAGCCTCTGGAGCCCTGGCTCGGCCACCACGGGCCCGCCCCGCGCGGGGCAGCCCAGCCGGGCGCGCCCGGCTCTCTGCTTACGTGACTGGTGGCCACGCCGGAGCCCCGACACGGGGTAAACAAGGAGGTGGAGGCGGCCAGGGCGGCGGGGGGGGCGGGGTAGGGCTCCGATTGTCTCCGGGTATGAAAGGGGGGGCACGAGACGCTGGGGAATCTCTGGCCACCTTCTAACATATCTCATTGCGCGAGGCGGGGGGGGGGGGGGGGACGACGACGACGAGGTTCGCTGAGCATTGCCAAGGTGCCCTCTTTGGGTGCACCCCCGGAGTTAGAGTCGGCGCCACGGGACAGACTCCAGAGACGGGGGATCCGGGAGGGGGACGACTAAAGAAATCGCGCCCCTCCCCCTGCAACAAAAGCAAACACACCAAACAAAACCACCTCTTCACCCAGCTCCCCGCTAGCCTGGGCTTTTCAGAAACTATTCTCCAGACGAACGCACCCCCATCCCCCCCCCAACACACACACACACACACACACACACACCAATGAATAATCGTGCAGCGACTCGGCTACACAGCCTGACTGCAATGTGCCTCTCGCAAGCTAGGCAGGCACTCTGAGCAAAGAGGCAACAAGAGAAAGAAAAGATCGCACCACCGACCTCCCGTCACAGATCCTTGTTTTGGTCTTATCAAGTCCCCACAATTGCGCTGCCAACACTCGGTTACTTTAACCCTAAAGGCCCGGGTGTGTTTGGTGAAGGTGTTTTTGTGTTTTGATGGTTGTTGTGGTGGTGGTGGCCGGGGGGGGGGGTCGTGCAAGATCTGACACGTTGCAATCAGCTCTCTCGCTTTTTCATTGATCTTCCTACTTGTTCTGGCAGATTACACATCTCGGTTTTCTCCTCTCTGTGAGTCTTTTCCCCCCTCGGCCCTGTCTTCCTCCTCACATCTATTATTCTGAGGACGGTGCTGAAGAGGCAGCACACGCGTGCCCCCCTTAGGGTGCTAAGTCGAATGCCTGGCGAGAGCTGGGGGCCCCGACCGGCAGGACAAAAAGGAAACAAATACAGAAAGGAAGCCCAGGCCCGGGTGGGGTTCCAAGCATCGGTCTCCACCTGAGGGGGGGGGGGGGGAAAGGGGGGGGAACACACGGTACCCAGTAAGACATTTGCCTTGCTCGCCCTGTGCGTCTCTCAGAAAATAAAGAAAACGTACACAACAGCTTCTTCCCCAACTATTGTTTCTATGGAATCCTAAAGTTTGCTTTTAGCCACGTCCCCCTCGCCAAGTCTCCCCCACACCCAGCGCGCGCTGGACCGCAGGTCCAGGGAGAGCTGCTGGCGCTGCCTGGCTCCACCGGCCTGTTTCTTGGAGGGGACCAGAGGCCGTGGCATCCCAAGGCCAAGGAGGCATAGGGGAACTGTGTCCCTAGACACGATGGCCCGAGCCCAGTGGGAAGGGAGGAAAAGCGAAGTAGGCAGGAGGAAGAGCCGGAGCCAGGGCCCACGGCGTGGAGAGCTGCTTGGTGGTGGTGGTGGTTGTTATTGTTGTGATGTGTCTGTGTTTTCTTTCTGGAAGCCCGAGCCCTGCTTACCGTTTCCAACTTTCAGCTTCTAATCCCCACCCAACCCTGGAAACGAGCGACGAAAAAACAACACTTGTCTGCCCGAGAAGGCTCCGGAAAGAAAAAGGAAAAAAAAAAAAAAAAAAAAAGGAAGAAAGGCGACCTCGGAGAGACGAGCTCGCAGCCTCCCAGCTCAGTTGTCAGCAAACAACAACACTCCCCCACTCCTCGGCCAGGCCGTCCTCCGGGCCTGCTGGAGACCGACAGACCAAGGCACCGACAGGCCCCCTCTCCCCCTCGCTGTCTTTGTTACATCTTTAGCAGCTTTGTGCGTGCGTGCGTGTCCTTTCTCCCGAGTCATCGGCTTTACTGCCGAGGGTTCATGTATGTGTGCGTGTGTGTAGG
>NC_022015.1:80649254-80651925 GCF_000317375.1 Microtus ochrogaster | reverse complement strand
ACAGCAGGTTTTCCTGCTACAGTAACCAGGATGAGACTGGGGGGATTGGGTCTTAGAAGCATTAGGAGAGGTTTGACTTTCCCTTCAACCTGCTTGTTGCCCTGGGAGGAGCAGCCCTTGGGTTAGCAGGGGGTGTCTGCTGGAGCTGAGGGTCTGGGTCAAAAGCAACAAGTAGGAGAGAGACATTAGGAGGGGGAGGACTGTGGGATCCACACTAGATGTAAACAGGAGGGGGGGGGAGAAAAAAAAGGCCGGGCGGTGGTGGCGCACGCCTTTAATCCCAGCACTCGGGAGGCAGAGGCAGGTGGATCTCTGTGAGTTCGAGACCAGCCTGCAGGGGTCGCCCAAGGGGGCGAGAAAGAAAGAGCTGGGCGCCGGCGAGCAGCCGGGGCCCCCAAACTTACTTTTGTTTTCTTTCTCGATCTGCTCCAGGTAGCTGGCTGCCTCGAGCAGAATCTGCACGTTCTGCAGAAAAGTGTTGATGTGCTTCTCCATCGAGTTCTCGCTCGTGTTGAAAATGTCCGAGAAGGGGCACCGGGGTTTGGCCCCCGCCGGCTCCTCGGGCTGCTCCGGGGGCTGGGGCGCGGCCGCGGCCGGGGGCATGACCAGGGGCGCATCGGGGACCAGCCCCGAGCCCTCGCAGCGCGCCTCCTTGCGCGGCCGCCCGCGTTTGCCCATGGAGGCACGGGGGTCCGGCGAGCTGGTCCTGGTCCGGGGCTGCTCGGCCCGCCGAGCTGCGGGCCCCCTGGGAGAGCCGGCCTGCTGGAGCCGAGAAAGCGCCCGAGCAAGGAGCGGGCCTGCCTTCCCGAGGCTCGCTGAGTGCAGTTGTGAGTGTGAGTGTGTGTCGCTCTCGCGGTGTGGGTCTGTGTGTATGGGAGATTGAATGAACCTACAGGACAGACGGAGGCGCTGTAGCGCCTGGGTCCTAGTGCGAGTCTGTCGCCATCTGACCGGTCAAAATAAATGAAGACTAGGGAGGCAGGGCCCGCCCCCCGCCAATCCCAACACCCTTCCCCGTCTCTCCCCAGATTCTAGCTGCGTAGAGAGCACTGTTCTTTTAACACGACTGGGGAAAAAAAATACTCGATGTCTCCAGGTGCATCTGCACAAAAACGTTTTTCTTCACAGTAAAATAATTCAGCACAATGCCTGGCACGTAGTAGGTCCCCGGTAAATAACAGCTGCTAGGGCTTTTTAAAAATTATTATTACTAAATAAAAGCCCAATTCTCGGTAGGTTGAGATAGGAGGGTCGCTAGGTCAAGGCTAGCCTGAGCTAAATATTAAGACATTGTTTCAAAATCAAACAATAAAAGTCCACTTCTGACTGGGAGAATCGAAACAGCACCAGTAACTAGAAACTCCTCCCAACACAAACATTCTACGCGTGAACGCGCACGCGTGTGAACACACACAGAGAGACGCACGCACCTGTGTGTACCTTCACACAGGCAAATGAAATCTTGAGGCTGCCCTCTCCGGTTTACCGATTACCCACCCCTTTGCAACCCTTCAAATGCAAAGTAATTTTCCAGGAAGGGGGAGGAGATGTGAGCATCTCTCCACACAACTCAGTCCAGCTGAGCAAAGCTCACGGTAGGGTAGCTCCACAATTGGCCCCCTTTTATGTGACAGAGTGGCCCAATGAGAGAAGTAGCAGGCTGGGAACCACACCTCGCCTATCCTCAGAGCAGCCTGCACTCACTCGCCCATCCTTATACCCTTATCCCAATCCTGGCAAACAGAGCCGCCAGGCCTGACAGGTATGTGGGAGACACCGGGAGAGCTGAGAAGTGTTCCGGAGCCCGCTAAAGAAGCGTGGAGTTGGCTTTGTTACATGCAGACTGGACAAATCCTCTAACCCATCTTGGGTAACATTTCCACATCCCTGAAACCTCTGATAAGATGCTCGAGTGGGTGGACTAAGTCAAAACTATACCCAGCACATCCTGGGTGGTATTGAGAAGTTTTTGTTTTGTTTTGTTGCTGAAGATCAAAGCTCTGTGCATGCTGGGCACGTGTTCTCACCCTGGGCTACAACAGCAACCCTTCGTGAGACCTTTTTTCAGCTGGAACCGAGGTCCTCTTTGCTGATGTAACTTGAATCTAAGTCAGAATGAATGAGTAAATAAGACTTTTCCACATTTCACCGGAAAACATCTCAAAACAAATCCTTCCAAAGATTTTCACTTTGTCTTGTTTTTGTTTTATTTTCTTTTTCTTTTCGTTTTGCTTTTTCCAAGATAGGGTTCTCTGTGTAACAACCTTGGCTGTTCTGGAACTAGCTCTGTAGACCAGGCAGGCCTTGAACTCACAGAGATCCTCTTGCCTCTGACTCCTGAGTGCTGGGATTAAAGATGTGTGCCCCCACATCTGCCTGGGACACCAGGTCTTATTCTCTAAAGGAGTCACTTGTACATAGAGTGCTGCCCCCTGGAGTTGTGTCTTGTTATCACCAGCCCCTAACACTTTCATACATATTTGTCACAAAAACTGAAAACGATAACTTTCTAAATATAGAATATTTTTTTGCAAAATGTTCTTTAGCCTGTATACACACCCCTGACATAGAGTCTGTAACACACCCCTCACATAGAGCCTGTACACACACCCCTCACATAGAGCCTGTACACACACCCCTCACATAGAGCCTGTACACACACCCCTCACAT
>NC_022015.1:80636567-80648839 GCF_000317375.1 Microtus ochrogaster | reverse complement strand
GAGCCTGTATACACACCCCTCACATAGAGCCTGTATACACACCCCTCACATAGAGCCTGCAAGAAGACCTTTGTGTGTTCTGAAAAATGTTATACCCTGGGCTGTGGCTATAACTCAGGGTTAAAGCAACTTGCCTAGCTTGCACAAACCCCTGGGTTTCAACCCCAGGAACACATCCACACATTTAAAAAATAAATGTAGCCGGGCGGTGGTGGCGCACGCCTTTAATCCCAGCACTTGGGAGGCAGAGGCAGGCGGATCTCTACAAGAGCTAGTTCCAGGACAGCCTCCAAAACCAGAGAAACCCTGTCTCGAAAAAGGAAATAAATAAATAAATGTATAGGAAAGAGGTAGTTCAGCACTGCTTGCTGTTCCAGAGGATCCAGGTTTGACTCCCAGCACCCACATGGCAACTCACAACCATCTGTAACTGAGGTTCCAGGGGGATCAGACACCCTCTTCTGACTTCTGCAGACACCACGCACACATGTGGTGCACAGACATGCATGAAGGCAAAACACCCAAACACATACAGAAAATTTTAATAAATGGGTAAAACAAACCCAGGCCAGGGGCTGGAGTGATAGTTCAGCCGCTAGGAGCACTGGCTGCTCTTGCAGAGGGCCCAAGTTCAGCGCTGCCCCCACACTGGGCATCTCCCAATTCCCTGGTACCCCAGTTCCAAGGGTCCAGCATGGCCTCCTCAGGTACCTGCAACATGTGGCGCACATGTATACACTCAGACACACATTTGTACACATACAAAATGAAATAGATCTTTAAAGAATGCACATGGTCAGGTGACATGGCTTTCCCAGGAAAGACACTTAGGGGTAAGCTCGGTGGCCTGGCTGCCATCCCTGGATCCACATGATGGAAGGAGAGAAGACTCTCTTACGGGTTGTCTCATCTCCACAGGTGTGCCATGTATGCATGTCTCTATACCATAAATGCGTGTGCACCACACGGGCAAACACTTAAAAAAGAGAACAGACCTATGTACTGACCTGCTTCTACGACAGGAACAGACCGTTTCTGGCATTTAGAAATAAACACATTCCAATTTTGGAACAGAATACAGCAATTGTCCACCTAGTCTTTCCTCGCTTTTTCATCCTGGGACAGATTTTGCGTGGTTGAACTCTGCACCCTTGGGCTAGACTAAAACGAGGACCTCCTGATAAGCTAACTGCTCATTCCATAACCAGCACAATGACTAACTTTTTCTCTTTGTTTCTCTAAGAGCCTTCTGATTCTGAACTGTTCATGTTTAAATGTCCACAAGCATCTAAGGACTATTGGAAAGCCTTGTGTAGACATAATCCCCAACAAGCTTTATTTGATAACATTTTGCAATAACTGGTACTTTTAAAGACAGTTCTGGTCTCCTTTGCCCCAAATGAGAGATGATAGTGAGATCATGAACCCGCTAATCCAGAACTTCTCTTTAATTCCTTACTGGTGGAATGGTTGCATATATTCGGTATTGCAAACCACATGTGTGTTTGTATACGCCCACCGAGACAGACACACCCCACACATGACCGCTGGGGTAGGGGAAGGGTGTTTTGTAATTATTTATTTTCCCTGTTCCATCTCTCATAGGTCTGTGGGCTTTAGAAAGCCCAGTGGGAATCTTCAAGCTGGGCTACGGATCTGACCAAAGCCAAAATAAACAATGGCTTGAAGAAAATCTACAAAAAAAGTGCTGATTTGCACTATTCCCACAGTCGGCCACAGCCCCCAACGTCATTCCCATGGAAAACACCATTGCTGGTGCCAAATCAGGCCCCCCCCCATCGGAGGGGCATTGTTTTTGGTTATTATGTGAGTTCTTAGCACCAGGCAATGACACACAAGAGACACAGTGCAGGCAGGAGAAATGCCTCTTTGTTTCCCAAAGTCTTTCTGCAACTGTGCCCCTGGAGTCCTGCAGAAACTCTACTTGCATATATTCGTTTTGGTAGCATGTAGGTGGAACAATGAATATGCCAAACTAAAGCCTGAAGCCCCTTCCTTATTTTTTTTTCAGAGCCCATGAAGTGTTAAATCATATTAGTATCGCCTTGCTCCTCTCTCTCTCTCATCCCCCTCCTAACTCCCAATTAACAGATTCTCTAATCAAGTTTGGCCCCTGCAGAAAGAGTGGTATTTCAGGGGCTCTATCACAGGACAGGCATGCGGGATTCGGGGTTACAAGCTCAGCTCCATTCCCGATTAGCTTTGCTTCCCAGGAGAAGCCATTCAAGCCCTTTGGAACCCCTCCTCTCTCTGGGGCTTTGATTCCAGAAGTAAACAGGCCTCTCTGGAAACTTGCTGAGAATATCTGCAGAGAACAGGTAGGGAATGAGGGTGCAGCCGCCCCGGTAGAAAGGTATGTGAACTGAAATGCCCAATGAGGTCAGCTAGGACACTGGCTGGTCCAGGAGAGTGGGCTGTCTGCTTGCTCAGCCTGGCTCTTGTTTCCCCAACCTCGAGTTCATTGGGCTTATTTATTTGTTTAGTAGTATTTTTTTCTATCAACTTGTTTACATATTAAAGCGAGATTGTTCTCTATTTATCCCTCTTCCCCTAGACATTCTATACTCTTACTTCAAAGGACTTGTTTTGCCTGTAATTGTGCCTTCATGTACACAGAGGCTGGTAAATTACTGAGAAGGCAATGGAAGAGCTGCCACTGAGACTCCCCGTCTTGCACTAGGAGCGATGCTCTACCTTTTGGACCATTTGGGCTCTGGGGACTCTGTTCTTCCTTCCTCTTCCCTTCTCCCCTCCCTAGCCTTTTCTGCCTGAGGCTGTCACTCCAACCTCTGCTTTTCCTTGCACCTGGCCAGAACATCTCAGTCAGGTCCCTCCCCGCTCTTCGCCCGTGGTCTCTGCACTCAGTCTTTATAAACACGGTCAAGCGATCTCCTGCCCCTTGTTCTGTGACCGGAGTCATGATCTGCAGAACTTCCGTAGCCATGCTTTCATACTCAGAGTGTGTTTGCCTTTGAAAACTAATCACCTGGCAGTGAACTGAGCCAGCTTCTCATCTTTAGCAGTCTTAATCTTGCCTCTGACTGTCAGAGAGAACCCGTCAAATAGAGGGCGAGGGACTGGAATTCTCTCGCAAGGACAAGGACAATCCCGAGTCTCTGAACCCTCTACTGGTTTAGATGGGGTAACTGCCATTGGCCTCTTCTGTGGCGTGCTCCCTACCTTCAACCCCTCCCCGCCAGCACACAGACTCACTCAGCTATGGGTAGAGACCTGGGCAGAGGACAAGAAGTTTCTGCCCTAGATAAGAGCTGACTGGGTGGCCCTGCTCCTCGGTGACATCTCGTCTCTTTCTTCTGACCAGGTTCAGCCAAGCTCCAAGCTCCTTCTACCTAATGCCCAACACATACAGCGTTCTTGGACTATGAGCTCACCAAAGGGCAAGAAGGACACTTCCGTCCTCTGGCTCCTGCCCTTAGCTATAGAACATAAATGACATAAAGCAGGAGGCCTTGCTTGGTCATGGGGCTCAGAGCGATGGATGCGTTTTCCTGCCTGGCTAACGTGGCTTTGCAGCTCCAGGGTGGCGAGAAGAGGCATTTGACAGTCTGTACCACTCACATTAAAGTTTAAATACTTAAATGTTGTCTTTGTGGAGAAGTCAGAAGCCCATTGGAGCCAGATGGTTGCGGTTCCTTTACCAAAAGGCGCGGAGGCTCTGCTGTCCTCTGTCTTTGCTGTTGAATAACAACAGACCTGGGGACAAGATGGGATTCCTCTGTAACAAGATGCCCATGTAGAAAGCTGCTTTTCGTTTTTTTTTTCTTTCTTCTAATTACCAGGCAATCACGATGTGGCCTAGGGCAAAACCGGGAATCCCACGGAGTCTTTCCCTCATCGACATTTTCTCGATTGTTTTCCAAATTCTTTAATACTTATATATCGGGAGACCATTTGAGACGGGGTCTCTCTGTGTAGCCCTGGATGTCCTTGAACTTGTTAAGTAGACCACGTTGGCCTCGAACTCTCAGATGTCCTCTTGAGTGCTGAGCTTAAAGGCATGTACTGCCATGCCTGGCTATCAATATTCCATATTTAAGGTCTGGAGAGGTGGCCTCAGGGATGGGAGTTCAGATGCCCAGAACCCACATAACATACCAGGTGCATCTGATGGTCAGCTTGCAATTCCAGCCTTGAAAGGCAGGGGCAGAGGGTTCCCAGAGCTAACTGGCTAGTGAGCTGTCACAATAGCAAGGACTGGGTTGGTTTGAGAGTCCCTGCCTTAAAGAATGCCACGGAAGGGTGATTAAGAATGATTCCTGACGTCATGTGCTCACACAAATGCCTGTACACACGTGCCCACACACATCAACCCCATAGTCATCTCCATGTGTTCACACGAGTGTCTGGACACACGTGCCCACATACATCCACATCATCTCCATGTGCTCACATGACTGTCAGGGCACACGTGCCCACACACATCCACACCATACTTACATGAAGATGGGGGGTGGATAAATTGAAGAGCAGGGGACATAGCTTAGTCAGCCAAGTACTTGCTTTGAAAGCATGAGGACCTCGTTTGAGGCCCAGCAAGCACACAAAGACGCCAGCTGTGGTGGTGTGCACTTGTCACCCCAGGGTGGGGAGGTAGAGATGAGAGGGAGCCCTCACTTGCCAGCCTGTTCATCCTCACTGGTGAGCTCTAAGCCACACAGAGATCAGTTTCCAAGAAAATGGACATCATGCCTGAAGTCGGCACTCAAGGTTGTCTCCTGGCCTCCACGCATACATGCACACAGGCATGCATACCGTACATGCATCTGCATGTGCATTGGTGTGTACAGACGTGAACACAAAGAGATGGATTCTGTCAAAGATTCTAAGCTTTCACAATGAGATCTCAGCAATTAACAAGCTTAAATATGGCTCTTTCTAGAGATATTTGAAGGTAGCGCATGCTGCAAACCAAGACAACAGAGATCTAACGAGAGATTAGGTAACAGGAAATGGAAGCTACAAGTAGGATGGTGTCTTCTTCCTAGTCATCTGCCGTGGGACCTTGCATAAGTCATTTCACTTCTCAGAGCCTTTGTGTTTCCATCTACAAAATGGGAAGAACCGCGTTTGCCTTGTAAAAAGGGAGCGGAAGGGAGCCTGGAAGCGGACCTGGACCTGTTAGCACACCTGTCAGGAGAGAATCAGATTGAGGGTCCTGGAAGGGGTTTAGGGAAAACAAACAAGAGCCGTGAGAAGAAGGGAGCAAGACTCAGAGGACCAGGGTAGGGAGACGTTTCTTCCAGGGCGCTGCGGGTGGTTTTGCGCAATGCTGCCCCACCTCCGGGGGGGGGGGGTCTCACTGTCCTCACTTGAGGTAACAAGGCTTCATTAGACAACTTCCTCCTCCACCCCCCACTTGCCCTATGTCCGTTAATTACAGCCCAGAACGTCACTGCCCAACAGGCCTTGGACCAGCATGAGAAGAACAGCGTGACCCCAGAGAGCTGGTACAGTTCTAGACCGAAACGCAGAGACAGCGTCTTAGTCCCAATCTCTGCAGCAGTCTGTCTCTCATTTGTTCTTGTTTTGTTCCGTTCAGGGGACTGAACCTAGAGAGTCATACACGCTAAGCAAATGCTCTCTCCCACGGAACTGTGTTCTCAATCCCGCCCCCCCCCCCTCATTTTACTTTTGTATTTGAGAGGCTCTCTGTACACCGCACAGGCTGGCCTCAAACTCACTCCACGGCCAAGTATTGGACTCGTGAGATCCTGTCATATCCTCCAGAAGAGCAGAATTACAGGCCTGGCGGCTCTGGTTATTTTTTGAAAGGCAGAACAGTGGCAGGAAAACTCTTCAAGATGTGGAAGCTCCAGGCCCAAGGCCATGAGCCAGGCCTGAGGACTATGAAAAACTGGCCTCTCACACTGGAATCTGCTGTCCCTAATACCTGACAAGCGTTTTACCTTGTGTGCCTGTGCGCATGTGCATACGCTTGTGCACATGTGTGCAGTGTTTGTCTCCGTTGTACGTATCTCTGGCTGTCCTGGAACTCTCTCTGAAGACCAGCCTGGCCCCAAACTCAAGGAGAATTGCTGTGGGACAATGGTCTTTTATCCTGTCATTTGTACTATTTTTAATAAAATTCTGATTGGCCAGAAGCCAGGCAGAAAGTATAGGCGTGGCAACAAGAATTCTGGGAAGAGGAAAGTTTCAGTCTGCAGTGGTCACCCAGAAACAGAGGAAGCCAGATGTGACCGCCTCGCCAAAAAAGGTACCAAGTCATGTGGCTAACACAGACAAGAATTATGGGCTAATATAAGTTATAAGAGTTAATAAGACCTGAGCTAATAGGTCAATCAGTTTATAATTCATAGACCTCTGATAGCCATTCTGATTGAATGGCTGGCTGCCTCACCAGGCTGGACCAGGTGGGACAGAAAACTCGGACAACAGAGATACCCCTGTCTCTTGCCCTCTGAGTGCTGGGATAAAGCTGCAATCCCACCACCACCAAGCTTACATTATTATACTTTTGAGACAGGATCTTACTTTGTAATCCAGACTGGAACTCACTATGTAACCCAGCCTGCCTTGAGTTTGTCATAATCCTCCTGCCTCAGCTTCCCAAGTGCTGGGATTACAGGTATAAACTATCATCCTCCCCTTAAGAAGTCATGGCTGCTTCCTTCTCCTCCCCCTCTTCCATCTCTCTTCTCCTCCACGTTCTCCCTCTCTCCCCCTCTTTGAATTCTTTTTCCTAAGGCCCTGAAGTTGTGTAAATTGTTCTCAGCCTCCCTTTCCTGACCCAAGCACAGGGCTCATGGGTAACAGAACTAATGAGCTCTGAAGTCAGCGTGTTTATCCAGGGTAACGGATTCATCAGCACGCGTTCTGCATGCACATTAGTTCATGCCATCAGAAGACACTGTGAGTCTGCCGGGTGCCAGGCTCATTTTAGAAATATGGGCACAACGGTGAGCAAGCAAGACCTCCGGCCCTCACAGGACTCATTTCTTAGCCACACACGTGGAGTATACACACAGCACAGATACAGATAGGCAAGGACAGGTCTCCTGTTTCCTGTGTTCCGCAGACAATTCAAATGAAAACTCCAAGTAGAGTCTAGAGCAGGGTTTCCACAGACTGGCTTCTGTGCCCTCTCATATGCCACAGGAATAGTCGCGACAAAGAATGAGGAGACGTCCTCCGCATTTCCCCCTTTCCTCTTGGTGTTTTTAACCGACCCTTTGCGTATCACACGTGCCTCAGCATGACAAAGACATAATGCACGATACGTCAGAAAAGCTAAACAATGTTTCCTGTGCTGGTGACTGAACTCAGGGCCTCAGATACTCCCAGCAAATCCTCTAGCGCCGCGTCACACCCTCAACCTCAGAATAGTTAAATTAAGGAGAGCCAGACATCATCCCGATGCACAAAGGCCCAAGCGCCTCACAGACACGTGTGCCTTGCCAAAGAGTCACGTCAAAACAACTGTCAGAAATTATAACATACCTGCCAAAGCCAGGAGCATAATCAGAGGCTGTTTCCATATAACTACACTCTAAAAACACCCACCCCAGACAGGCAGGCACACAACAATAACATGTTGGCAAACAGATACGGGATCCTGCTCCAGACCTGTGACACTACATCATCATCACAGATGAACTAAGTAGAAAGTTCTTAAGACAGAGCATAGGGTTGACAGCCTTCTTCCTTTCACGGACTCCTCTTCCACATCCTGCAAGAACTAAGCCATATTAAATGTTATATTGAACTGATATAAAAAAATTGTCTGTGGTTGATTGTGTTTTTACTCTTTGGCTCTTTGGGAGGGGGCCCACCACCCAGCTTCCAAATAAATAACTAACTATTCTTTCTTATGAATGCCCAGCCTTAGCTTGTCTTGTTTCTAGGCCGCTTTTCTTAAATTATCCTATCTACCTTTTGCCTCTGGACTTTTATCTTTCTCTGTTCTATAAAACTTTCTTTACTTCTTACTCCTTGGCTTGCCATGTAGCTGGGTGGCTGGCCCCTGATGTCCTCTTGCTGTGGGACAATGGTCTTGTACCCTGTAAAGATCTGTCACTTGAACTGGTTTAATAAAATGCTGATTAGCCAATAGCCAGGCAGAAAGTATATAGGTGGGGTGACCAAAATAGAAGAATTCTGGGAAGAGCAAAGCTCAGTGTGCAGTCATCACCCAGATACAGAGGAAGCAAGATGAAAATGCCTCACTGATAAAAGGTACCAGCCACGTGGCTAACACAGACAAGAACTATGGGCTAAGATGTAAAAGTTAGTTAATAAGAAGCCTGAACTAACCAGTTTATAATTAATGTAAGCCTCTGTGTGTTTCTTTGGGACTGAATGGCTATGGGACCTTGTGGGACAGAAACTTCTATCAACATCCTCTCTCCTCTGTCTTTTCTCGTTCCTTTATCTCTCTTCCCGGATATCTCCTTCTGTTTATTCTCTCTGACTGCAGCCCCGCCGATCCTTTCTCCTGCCTTGCTATTGGCCGTTCAGCTCTTTATTAGACCAATCAGGTATTTTAGACAGGCAAAGTAACACAGCTTCACATAGTTGAACAAATGTAACATAAAAGAACTCAACACATCTTTGCATCATTAAACAAACATTACACAGCATGAAGAGATGTGACACATCCTAAAATAATATTCCACAACAAATGTCTTCTTGTATTGTGAATTTTAACCTTACATCCTTTGTACATGAACATTTTTGAATACAGAATAAACGCATGCTGTGTGGTCTTACACTGTTTTGTTTTTGTTTTTGAAAGAAGTTATCACTATGAATCCCAGGCTGGCATCAAATTCTTAACCCTCCTGCCTTCCAAGTCCTGGGATTACAGGCCTACAGCATCCCTCTGGACCCATACTGTGTTAAAGACGTTGTAATTCAGGAAAGTGGTGGTGTAGCTGTCTAGCAAACATGATGCCTGAGGCTTGAGAAGGGGACATCTATACTTGTAAAAGCTGATATTTATGTAATTAATGCTTAAAATATTCCAGGGCCTAGTTTCCATGCACAATTTGTTTCACTCTTAAAATTGTTCCATGAGTTATAACATCACCTCCCTATACATGAAGACATGGACATTGAATAAATACAAATTGCATTTTCTTTTAAAAAAAATTTTTGTGTCTGTGTATATGTGCTGTGTGTATGTATGTGGTGTGTAGGTGGTATATGTGTGTAATTGTGTGTATATATATGTGTGTGCATGTGGTGTTGGTATAGGTGTATGTATATATGTGTGTAGGTGTGTGTATATGTGGTGTGTGTGTAGGTTTGTGTATGTGTACATGTGTATATGTGGTGCGTATGTAGGTGTATATTTGGTATGTATGTGTGTGTGTATGTAGGTGTCTGTATATGTGTATAGGTGTGTTGTAGGTTTGTGCATATGTACATGTGTCTATGTGGTGCATGTATATGTAGGTGTGTGTATATCTGTAGTGGTGTGTGTAAGTGTGTTTATATGTGCATGTGTATATGTGGTGTATGTGTGTAGATGTGTGTATGTATGTAAGTGTATGTGTATCTGTATAGATGTGTGTGTGGGTGTGTTTATATGTGCATGTGTATATGTGGTGTATGTGTGTAGGTGTGTGTGTGTGTATGTAAGTGTGTTTATATGTGCACGTGTATATGTGGTGTATGTATGTAGGTGTGCACATACCATGGTGTACACTTGCTGACCAGAGGATGACCTCAGATGTCAATCTTCATCTTCCATGTTGATTGAGAGAGGGACTCTGTTTTTGTTTTTTGTTTTGTTTGTTTGTTTTATTTTGTTTTTTCAAGACAGGGTTTCTCTGT
Organism: Microtus ochrogaster; assembly: GCF_000317375.1. Lineage (NCBI taxonomy): Eukaryota > Metazoa > Chordata > Mammalia > Rodentia > Cricetidae > Microtus > Microtus ochrogaster. The sequence goes on along the minus strand of NC_022015.1, from coordinate 80,639,002 downwards.
AAAGCCCTGGTTGTCCTGGAACTCACTTTGTAGACCAGACCTTGAACTCCCAGAGATCTGCCTGCCTCTCTGCCTCTGCCCCTGTCTCCTGAGTGCTGGGATTAAAGGCATGTGCCACCACTGCCTGGCTCGAGAGAGGGTACTGGGTATTTGAACTCAGGTCCTCGCGCTTGCACGATGAGTGATTTATCCCTGAACCATCTCTGCAGCTCCAAAAACATTTTCTGACCCAGATACATCAAATGTAATTATGTCTATAAAACGCCTAGCGCAATGCTCACTGTAGAGGAGGCTTTACCAAGAAGTTATTATTATTTCATTCCTAACTCTTGGAAGCCCCTCACAGGCTCGGTAGCAAAAGGGGAGCAGGGACTGCTGCTCCCTATGGCTGTGGGTACAGCCTAGACCCTCATAGGCAATCCCTTTGCTCAACACAGGACTTAGGTCCGGCCTTTAGGGCTTTGAGGAGGAAACTAAATCGCGGGCCACGTCTGTTAAAAGAGGGTCACTCATAGAATAAAGGAAAGGGCTGACAGAAACAAAGGGACCCAGCGTCATGAGTTGTGAGCTTCTCAGTTGCCGGGGATGACTTAGGGCAGGTCATTGCCAGATGATCAATCCGTTCACAATCCTGCGACCCACCAGCCTGTGGGAATTCTGGCCTTGCCTTCACAGCCACCCCTGGAGAACTAAGGAGCTTTTGCCACCTATTCCCAGGGCTCTGAAATGGAACAGCAGGGCTCACACAGGGCGGGGCACTCTGAGAATTGTGGGTTTCCTGCCCTCTCTTCAGATGTATGTGGACATCTGGTTTGCTAAAACTGCACAGCACACTGTCCTCAGGTTACACTTTCTCTTCACGGGATAGAGGAGAAACTTCCACCCTCACGCTGTCTGTACCCCCGATTTCTTTACTATGACCCCAAACCCACCAATACTGACCACTGTCAAATTTCCTGGGACGGAGCTGAGATACGAACGGGCTATTCTGAAGGCATCACTCAAAAGTTGAAGGCCCTCCCCCATCACCATGGCACTCAGGACGCACCTGTCCCTCTCCTGGTAGAAATCCTTCCCTAATCCTTTTTTAAATTTCACCTGCCATTGAGAGTGGACTGCTGCTGTCATTTCTGAAGGACAAACCTGTTTTTCTAGTGATAATTGCATTGGCCATCTGTCTCCATTAACCGCCCCCCTCAGTCCTCCTCCAAATTCCCAAATGACTCAAGTAATAGTGCAATAAAAGGCTGTATTTTGTCTGATTGCAACAGGCAGCGTTTTGCCCATGTTTGTTCAACATGGGGGTGGATGACCCTAAGGACAGACTAGGAACCCATGAAAAAGTCTTCACTGGGTTTCCAATCCCACCCCCCACACACACACAGACACACAACAGAGTTCAGAGCTGGAGAAACAGCTGCCTCCCACCAAGGAAGAACACCATTTTATTAGGGTGTTTTCCACGGAGGGGTTGCGTTACTGTTGTCTTAACAAGGGGACGTGTACGAACATTCTTTCTGATCGTTGTCCTGAGAGAAAGTCTGTCTCCATCAGGTTCTGATGGAGATGAAACCAGTCAGGTTCTGGGCTCCCTTTGAAGCTGTCCAGGAAATCTCAGAGACTCTGACTCCAGGGACACCAAGGAGACCCCTCCTTCCTGGATAAGATCCAGAGGTTTGTTTCTGATTCAACTCCGGTGAAAAGAACGCCTGATAGGAATTTAGGCTGCATCTTCAGGAGATCAAGCCTGGAACGTGAAGTGGGGGTTACAGATAATTAATTTGGGGCACATCATCAGGCACTGGTTACAGGTTTGGCAAGACCCAGCAGCTGGTCATGGTGGAGTTTTCGAGGCAACCATAGCAAATGGAACGCTGTCTTCTCTCTCTGAGCTATCAAGATATAACACCATTTCATGTGGTTAAGTTTACTGCAAGAACAGAGCTACCCAGAAGTGTACTCAAACTATTTAGGCCTCATTGTGCCCCTGGAGAGAATGACTTGAAATATCTCCTGGAGACATTCTCTTGGTAAGAGACTTCTAGAACTTAGCGAAGTTGGTGAGCTAGACTAAAAACTGGGATTGATATTCCAGAGTGACTGTGCTTTGGATAAAAGGTAAAGAAAAATGGAGAGGAGAAAACTACTTCCAGGAATACAAGGTAAACATCCTCTTATCTGTTCTTCCTGACTGGGACATCATGTAAAAAAAACATGTAAGGTGTCTTAGAAAGAAGAGGGAAGTGCAGACTGCCCAGGGAGCTCAGGTCAGAAGAATAACACGAAACTGGTTCTCTGGATTTTATTTATTTATTTATTTATTTATTTATTTTGGTTATTCGAGACAGGGTTTCTCTGTGGTTTTGGAGCCTGTCCTGGAACTAGCTCTTGTAGACCAGGCTGGCCTCGAACTCACAGAGATCCACCTGCCTCTG
>NC_022015.1:80635234-80636102 GCF_000317375.1 Microtus ochrogaster | reverse complement strand
CTCTACCTGAATGATGTCAGAGAAGACAGAATAGCAACACCTCTACCTGAATGATGTCAGAGAAGACACAATAACAACACCTCTACCTGAATGATGTCAGAGAAGACAGAATAACACCTTTACCTGAATTACGTCAGAGAAGAGAGAATAACAACACCTACACCGGAATAATGTCAGAGAAACAGAATAGGAGCCAGGACCTTCAAGCCTGGGCTGGGGAGATAGCTCAGTGGGCAAAACACTTCCTGCTCAAGTGTAGGGACCTAAGTTTAAATCCCCAGAACCCACCTAAAGCTGGACAGAGAGCTAGAGACAGGAGGGCCCCAGGAACCTTTAGAGCCGGCTAGGCTGTGCATCTAGTAAAAACCAAGACAAGGAACTTTGTCAAGAGCCAATATCTCAGGTTGTAATGTGAATACCACATGTATTCCTGCCACACACACACAAACATACATGTTCACACACACATGAACACACACACACACTCAAAAAGACTAGTGAGACAGGACTTCAGTTTTGAGACAGTTCTTCAACTAGCTGTACAGACCAGGCTGGCTTCAAACTCAGAGATCCACCTACTTCTGCCTCCCGAGTGCTGGGATTAAGGCTTGAGCCACCACAGCCCCTCAAGATAGGACATTTCAAACGGAAGTAATGAATGCCTTTCCCAGGAGCCACGGGGTTTCTCTCCCACATGGGGGGTCCTCTCCCACACAGGGGTCCTCCCCCACATGGGGGTCCTTTTCCATGGGGGTCCTCTCCAACACAGGTTGTCCTCCCCCACACAGGGCTCCTCCCCCTCACAGGGCTCCTCCCCCTCAAGGGCTCCTCCCCCTCAAGGGCTCCTCCCCCTCACAGGGCTCCTCCC
>NC_022015.1:80628634-80634691 GCF_000317375.1 Microtus ochrogaster | reverse complement strand
CACAGGGCTCCTCCCCCACACAGGGCTCCTCCCACACACAGGGCTCCTCCCCCTCACAGGGGTCCTCTTCCACACAGGGGGTCCTCTCCTACCCTTTTACAGTTTAACTAAATATCTTCCCCAGATGTCAAGGGAGGCCTGGAAGGAAACTTGAACTCTGATATCAGAAAAGGCCATTTGAAACAGGAGTGCTAAATAAGAATCAGACTTTAGAATACAGCAGGAAAAAACACCCAAGCTCTAGTACAAAATCATTCATTATCCCAAGAACCAGGAAGTTCTTGATCCAAGAGTGGAAGGAGAAAGAAAGAGTTAGGGATGTTGTTGGCCAAATAATCAAAATTTTAGTTAGAATGGAGGAACTCAAGAGATCTATTGCACAATGCAGTGATTATAGCTAATAACAACGTGGCATATATTTGAAAATTGCTGAGAGGAGAGTGTGTATCCTTGCCACAAGAGAAAAGTATATGAAGAAAAGGATCTGAGCGACACATGTATTAGTTCTCTTAATTTAGTCATTTAGCAGAATATACATGTTCAACCTATCATTGTACAAACAGCTTTTATTTGCCAGTTTTAAAAACGGCTGACAATACTAGATAAAAGCAAATCCCACAAAAAAAAAAAGGTGTTTCGTTGTTGGAAACACATGGAAAAATAGTCTTAGTAAAGAAATAGAAAATGCAGAGTGTCAAATGGAAATTCTTGAAAGAAAAGGTACAATAATTAAAAGAAGAAGTTCTGTGGATGGGGTGGCATGGGGTGCAGAGAACGAACCGGTGAGCAGAGTGACAGAGAGGAGAGGGAGGGGAGAGGCTTAGAAACTGCACACAGAGGCAATAACAAGGAAGAGGCGGTAGCCCTGGTGGCCAGAGACTTGGTGTGCAAGCAGAAGGACACATAAAAAGCCAGCTGTGGTGCTCAGGAGCCAGAAACAGAAGAGTCCCTGGGGCTTTCTGGCCAGCTAGTCTCATCAAATCAGTGGGTTTTAGGTTTAGTGAAAGATCCCCCATCTCAAAAAGTAAGGTAGAAGGGGTTAGAAAGTTGGCTCATTGGTTAAGAAAGCTTACTGCACTTCCAGAGGACCTGAGTTCAGTTCCTGGGCTTCACATCAGGTGGCTCTCAACTCCGGCTCCAGGGGACCTGACTCCTTCTTCTGGACTCTGTGGCTGTCTGCGCTGAGGTGCGCATTCTCACACAGGGACACACACAATTAAAAAGAGCAACTCTGAGGAAGAAGAGGAAAAGGAGGAGGCACCGGCGGAGGCAGCTAAGTGAACTCTGCTCTACTTTGGATGTAAAATGTCCCCCGCGTGCAGGCTGCTCCCTCCCACCACTCCACTGGTGCCCACAGACGTGCCTTCCCGGCCATCACTGAGGTCTGTCACTCAAACCATCAGCCCGTTTGAGCTTTCCTCCTGTAAACTTTCCTCTCGCTGGCAAAGGCTGCTGTGAGGAGAACGTTAACAAGTGCATAGCCACACCGGCTTCATCCAAAGAGATCTGGCCCAGCATTCGCCGTAATTAAAATTCTAAAAATTAAACACAAAGAAAAATATCTAGAGAGCAGCCGGAGAACAATGGCGCTTCATTTATACGGGAAAAGGCCGGAGAGAAAGGATACAATCTTCTTCAAGTCCTGAAAGGTTTCTTGAGACTCGAATTCCCAGTGAAAACATCGTTGGGGAACAAAGGGAAACTATCAAAACATTCCCAGATAAAGAAAACTCAAAGCCTCTGTCACCAGCAGCCACGCCCAAAGAATGGCTTTAAAAGTTTGCTGTGAAAAGGGGAAAGAAACCTTAAGGGAAATTTGAAGCTTCAGGAACAAAGAAAGGACACAGTGAGCAAAAATAATGTAGATCGAGCACAAGTCTCTCCTTCTCCAGAACTTTCTAAGTTATGCTTCCCATTGAAAGTAAACACTGGCAGACCACCTGCATGGCTCTAAACAGAGGAGGAAATGGCTAGGCTAATTATGAACGGGAGAGAGAGTAAAGAAAAGGGAGGGCATCGATGTATAAACTGATAAAATTGTATCAGGAGACTGTTATGTTTATATAATAATCCTAAAAACATCTTAAGAATCTGTACAGACAAACCCTCAAAATACCAGGGAGGGGTTAGCAAGACAGGTCTGTTGGTGGGAGCTCCGGCTGCCAGAAGCCCATGGTGGAAGAAGACCCAAACCCTGCAAGGTGTCTCCTAACCTACATGCCACACTTATGCTCCCAACAAATAAGTAAATAAATAAATATTTACAGCAATAGAAACCCTAACTAAGACAAAATCTTGAAACACATGATTTAAGCATGATGTATCAATATCTGGTCTAATTCATCGATCTTTTAACAGAGATTGCCAAAGCAGATTAAAAACATACTTGCCCTTTACACTGTCTTAGAACCCAGGAAGCTGCCACCTTCTAATATACTCAATAAACTGCCAAAAACCAATCATATTTCTATCAGAAATCACCTTGACTATATCAGCATAAACAGTTGACAAAAATATTTTAAAAGACACGTTATGTGAACGTTAATAAAAAGAAGGTAGATATGGCTTTATAAATATGAGATAAAGTAGACTTTAGGGCATAAAAACAGTCCCAAATCTGAACAATAAAAAAGAAGCCCCTAGAGAAAGAGAATAAAGCACACCGTGCTGAGGAGGCCGCCGCAGTGAGGAGGTCGTGGTTCTAAAGGAGTTTTTCCAGCAGCAGACCCGAGAATGTGTGAAGCCAGCTGAGAAGAGAAATGCAGAAACAGAAACCTTTAATTTTCGTTGGGAGACTGTGAAGTTTCTGATGACTCTGCCTCCAAAGCTGACTGAACAAGCAGACAGTAAATCACCCGGGATGAGAAGAACTGAACACCGCCACCAACCAGCATGATCTCACAGACACGAATCCAACCCCCCACCCAACTACAGTAGCATACTCTTTGTTCTCAAGTGACGACAGAAAATATCAATATAGATTGTGTCCTGGGCCTCAACAAATACAAAGTATTGAGATGTTAGAGTCTGTTCTTCAGCCATCTTGGGATCTAACTAGAAGTCATTAATAGAAGCACAATAAAAAAACTTCAAACATTTATAAACTAAATAATATATTCCTATGTAACCCAGGATTAAAGGAGGAAACCACAAGGAAAATTAGTAATGTGTTGAACTGAATTAAATTAAAATATAATATGTTAAAATTTGTGAAGAAGAGCTAAAGCAACAGCGAGTGGAATGTACAGCTCTCATGGATAAATTAGAATAATCTTAGGTCAATAATCTAAGTACACTCTTCAGGATCCCGGGAAAGGCAGGGCAGAAACAAACTCAGCAAGAGGAATGATTCAGCAAGGAGAATGAAGCCAGAAACCGACAAACCATAAAAGAAAAAGTATAAAGAAAAACTTAATAAAATAGAGAGCCGTGCCTTCGAAGTGGTCAATAAAATTGACAAATCTCTAGCAAGGTTGACAAATGAAAAAAGGCCCACATAGTATCAATGTCAGTAATAAGACAGAGGATATTACTGCGGCCCTGAAGACATCAACAAGATAAAGGGACGGTGTGACAGTTATAGGGCAACCGCAAGCCACTTAGTATGAAACAATTTAAATATACCATCAACGATTAAGCAAATTGAATTGTGAATGGAATTAATTAAATATCCCTAAGAAATAAAGGCTCACTCTAGAATTCTTTTCTTTTCTTTCTTTTTTTTTTTTTTTCTTTTTTTGGTTTTTCGAGACAGGGTTTTTCTGTAGCTTTGGTGCCCGTCCCGGAACTAGCTCTTGTAGACCGGGCTGGCCTCGAACTCCCAAAGATCCGCCTGCCTCTGCCTCCGGAGTGCTGGGATTAAAGGCGTCTAGAATTCTACAAAACTTACAAAGAAGACCAGGGCTCAGCAGGTAAGAGAAGGCTACTATTCCAGCGATCACCATTTGAGTCTCCCCAACTCGGCTCCCCAACACAGGGGCTCACAAACATCTGTAACTCCATTTCCTGCACTGATGACACCAGGCATGGATGCGGTTCACAGACAGATACATAAGCAAAATACCCATATATATACAGTAAAAATAGATAAATATATTTTTAAAAATTTTTTTTAAAGACAAAGAATTAACCCCGTTTCAGAACAAACTCAGGAAACAGAAGAGCAATATTCCTTCAGTCATGTATAAAGGTGGTACTGGTACCCAAATTAAAGACCGCACATAACGAGAGATCTACACACCATTCATCATGTACATACATGCAAAGGCCCTTTCCGAAGTTCTAGTGAGGAAAATTCAGCCGTGTCGAGTGACTCATGCACATTAACCAGGCAATTTCTCCAGAGATGCAAAGCTGACTCAGTGTTTGGAAACTTGTGATACCCAATGCTAAGGAGAAGACCATGTCATCCTATCAGTTCACTCAGAAAAACACTTGGTAAAACGCAGCTCCCATTCGTGACGAGAACAAGACAAACCTCTCAGAGAAGCCGGAGCTGACTCAACCTGATGAGAAACTCCATCACCCAGAATCCTTTGTGCTAGTCTGAGGCCCTGTCTAGAAGCTCCCACTAAGGCAGTAAGGCAAGAACGGGAAGCAATAGGGACATAACTAGTAAGGACAAGATAAGATTAAACCAATCTCTACACAACATGGTTGTTTATACAGACAGTCCCAATGAACCTACCAAAAAAGAACAAAAAAATCACAATAAACCCAGAGCCCAGGAGCAATGCCAAACAGGAAATCAAGGTACAAGATTTGTATTATAGCCGTATACACTGGCAATGAATGAATGAACACCAAAAAGAAAATGTAATACCTTTTACAACTATGCAAAAAATGTTCTCAATGAGAGACCTGTTAAGGCTGAACTGCACCCAGCATTCACAGGGCTAGACACAGGCAGAAAGGGCCAAGAGGACGGGTAAATAGGGTGAGGTGCAATGAATCCCCGTTCACAGATTAGAAGACTGTACATAGTAAGTACGCCAGATCTCCACTACTGATACACATTTAATGCATCTTCTAGCAATGGCCCTAGCAAAAAATTTAAATACATCAATAAATAGTTTTTTTCTAAAATTGATTATGGAAATGTGTGTTAGTTTGCTTTCTGTTGCCATGAAAACAAAAACAAAAGCAAAACAAAACAAAAAACGCCAACTGAAAGCAACCTAGAGAGGAAAGGGTTTATTCCAATTTATAGGTTATGATACTATGGGGTGGGGGCCGAGACAGGAACCTCAAGCAGCAGCAGTGGGGGGATGCTGCTTACTCTCTTGCTCTCATGCGTAGGTTCCTGTTCAGTCAGCTTTCTTATACAACAGGGACCGCCTGCTCAGGGATGGCACTTCTACCAATCAGCAATCAAGAAAATACCGCCACAGACAAGCCCAGCGGCCAATCAGTCAGGGGAAATTCTGTAAGTGATGTTCCCTCTTCTTCAAGGTCAGTTACCACAAAAGGCAAATGCCTGGAGTAGCTACATTTTTCTTTCATTTTTATTGAGTATTTATCTACTTTGTGAATGTGTGTTTGTGTGTGTGTGTGTTTATTACGCACATGACTTCCTTGAGTTACAGTGGGTTATACCCTAATATTCTCCATAGTAAATTGGAATTATTATACATTAAAATGTATTTATACACCTACTACACCAAGCACCAACCCCTTACAATACAGTATGTGAGGACAGGTGTGTGTGTGAGGACATTAGAAAGTATCTGTGAGCTGCAGCTCTGGCCACAGCCCGCCACTGGTGTCTTGTCATTGCTCGCCTGGGAAAAGATAAGAATTTAAAATCTGAAGGACAGTTTCTTCTGACTGTGATTCACTTTTGACCATGAGAGAGCTTAGAGATTCTAAGTTGAATCATTGTTAGAAACTGTCCAGATGTAGATGCACACTGTGCCCTGGGACCAGTAGCCACCCACTCTGGTTCCCGCGCACAGCTCTCTGGAGCAGTTCTTCTTCTTCTTCTTCTTCTTCTTCTTCTTCTTCTTCTTCTTCTTCTTCTTCTTCTTCTTCTTCTTCTTCTTCTTCTTCTTCTTCTTC
>NC_022015.1:80620446-80628534 GCF_000317375.1 Microtus ochrogaster | reverse complement strand
CTCCTCCTCCTCCTCCTCTTCCTTCTCTTCTTCCTCCTCCTCCTCCTCCTCTTCCTTCTCTTCCTCCTCCTCCTCCATCTTCTTTCCTCTTCTTCCTCTCCCATCTCCTCCTCCCCCTATTTCCTACCCCACCCTTCTCCTCTTCTTACTTCTTCTTTTCTTTCATTTTTTAATAGCCTCATCAAAAGCTGAGGTAGCCATGTGGCAGAGCCAAAGTCTGCCCAGTAAAGTGATGTAGACCATGTCCACTCCATCCTCCCCAAGAAAGTCCGACCACGGGAAAGAGGACCTGGAAATTTGTGGCAGTTTACTATGTGCCCCAAGAAGTCGTCCGGAAAGCTCACAGGTTTTGCAGGGGCTTTGACCACTGAGAGACTGCAGCGGACGAGACTCTGGAGCATCGGGAGATTGAAGCTGTCTTGCTCCGCTCCTACCTCCAGCTCTCAGTTCAGTGGCTTCCAACCTGATCTGCCATTAGTCCTCAAAACAGACAGACAGACAGAAGGCCACATCCGCGACAACAACAAAAAGCAATAATAACAACAAAAGCCCCCCAAGAAAGCACAACAGCAACAACAAAAACAAAAAATTTAAAACCTTTCAAAGCAATTGTCATAGAAGCACAGAGATGAAAACATAAAACGATATCATGGAAATTACCTAAGCCTGATGCGGCGGCACATGTTGATCCTAGTACCTGGGAGCGGGATCTAAAAAGATCCCAAGTGTGAGGGCAGCCTGGGCTACACAGCAGGATTTGGTCACATGCAGGCCCATCTACCTTTCAAATACTACCCAGGCCCAGTTAGTGCTGGTGACCGTTTGGTTGATACAGAAAACTCTTTCCTCACCTAAGGTCCTGACTTTGTACTTTCCTAACTTCTCCAGTATAAAGTTAAAACATGTCAAAACAAAGACAAAACCTTATTGCCAGGGCTAGAGAGATGGCTTAGAGGTAAGAGCACACACTTCCCTTCCAGAGGACGCAATTCAGTTCCCAGAACTCACATCAGGTGGCCCCCAGAACTCCAGCTTGGAGGATCTCATGCACCCTTTTCTGACCTCAGCAGGCGCCTACACACGTGTGGCATGTACACACAAAGACATGCATGTACACATAACACACTTGTTATCATAATGCACAGACAGTGTATTAGACTTACAGATCCACTACCGAGTTCTGCCTAAAAGAGTAGCTCCCCTGGCCCACGGTATGTGTGTGTGTGCGTAAGGGTTATTTTAGTATATGTGCTGCCGAAGCGAGCACAATGGTTTTTTTTTCTAATGAAATGTATCCTACTGTACAGACTTATCGACCAGCTCACAGCCATCCTGAGCATCTTTCCAGTCAATGAGTATATTCTTTTGCAAGGTTCTTGTGAATATTATGGCTACATAATATTCCATTGTATTGCTGCAACACAATCATTAACCCACCTCTCAAAAAACAGCTAAATGTTTCCAAATAGCTTTCCTTGCCTTAAACAATGTCACAGTAAGCATCTGCTGTAAACAATGTCACAGTAAAGATCCTGTTGTAAAATCTTTGTCCACGTTCTCAATTCTTTCCTTAGTATGCGTTCCCAGGCAGGAATAGCCTGGTGGTTTCTTCAGAGAGCGGTTTTCTTCCATTGTCCCAGGGTTTATTTGCCCTCACCAGCTGTATAGAAATGTGTCCATTCCCGCTCTGTGCACACATCCAATACACACACACTATCTCCATCGTGTGGCTTTTGTTCTAATTTGAGGTGCTGACAGCCAGTTTCTGGTGACCGAGGAGATGGCTGTGGCAGATGATCTTTGCCTAGGAGACTGGCACCTTAGATGTGATATCTAAGAAGGGTGATAAGTGCTGTGCCCCTGCCCCTGTTTTGAGACAAGGTCCCACATAGCCCAGGGTGACTTTGAACTTTTGATAGTCTTGCTTACACCTCATAGTGTGGGAATTACTGTGTGCCACAGTGCCTGGTTTTATGTGGTGCTGAGGGTAAAACCCAGGACCTGCTGCACACTAGGCAAGCCCTGTACCAACTGAGCTACGTCTCCAGCCCCAAGGTGGCCGTTTTGATGACCTGCTCCATAACATCTGCTGCTGGTCCTTGGTGACGGGGTGCCCCCTGCCCACCGCTACCATGGCAGACATTACTTTTTTAGGAGCATTGGGCTGGTGGGGAAGGAGTGAGTCCTAAATATGGCTGAGTTCAAGTTTGAGTGGTGCCAACCCACAGATTTTGGGTTTCTAGGGTGTGGCCAGCAGCACCTGCAGACCATCACTGTTTAACAGTTCCCCTCAAAAGCCCCCATGGCTGTCACCCTGCATCTGGTTGTACAGCACGGGGGCACTTAGTCCACATGTCTGGCTGGCCAATGTGTCTAAAGGCCTCATCGAGAGATAAAAGTGCTTGTGGGAAAATGTCTCAAGTCTCAACTCTGCAGCGGGGATAACCAAGGATGTGAAGGTGACCTTGTTCCTCCCTGCCTTCTCTTGTCTGGCTACAGAAGGAAGGGATGCTCTGGTCTGTCTCACTTTCAACATAGAGGAGTGGGGAGCTAGATAATGTCCAATGAGAATAAAAACTCCAAATCCCCTGGACATGCTTTCGGATGCTCAGCATTGTTAAATATATCACAGTCGTTGAACACTGTGGTCCAGGCACATGTGAATGGGTGCTACTTCAATTCATCTTAGGAATGGAGTCTATCAGGTGGATGAAGTAATAGCATCATCTTCATTTTGATGACTGGTAAACAAAGGCACAGAGTTCAAGTGATTGCCCAAGTCCACAGCTAGTAAGTAGAGGGCCCGAGCATCTCCCTCACAGGCTTGGGCCCGAGAGCCCATGTCCTCAGCACTGTGAGAACTGCCTGTGCGATAACCATCCTGACTTCATCTGCAGGTTACTGAGCAGTGAACAGCTATTTGACGCCATGCTGGGGCTCCACCTACTCCTCTCTACCCCTAGTGGGGTGGAGATTACTGTTCTAGGCTAGACAGAGTAAACTGAGGTCCTGGCAACGCCAGCGGTTTTGGGGGGCCAGGACAGCCCTAAAAGTAATTGTTCCCACACCATTTCTCCAGTGGCTGCACGGTCCTGGTCAGCCCTGACCACAGGACTAGAAAACAGAGTGTGTGTGCACACAGTCCCCAGGATCCCCAGCAAGCGGCGTCCCTCCCTCTCTCCTGGCCTATCTTCTAATTAAACATTTTGTCAGGGCAAGTGGCTTTTTGTCCTCTACAGAGAGCTCCTCCTTCCTACAGAAGAAAGCAATTTCCTCCCTGTCAAAGTCGCCAATATCTTTTCATTGTTGTTTCCTGGAGCAAGGGCCCTGGCGGCAGCATCAACAGTGTGGTTTGTTCCAGGCTCTGTGGTCCTCCCACCCACACCAGCCTCACTGACACCAGCCTTGCTGAAGCCTGTACCTTATCCCCAGTACCAAGTTTTTGGGGTTTCAAAACAAGAAGGCTTGCTTACTTCCAAAGAGGAGAAGTGTTTAGGTTTTTGACTAGATTTGGGGTGCCCATCTGGGGCTGAGGTGGCCATCAAAGACCTAAGGAATCCTATCTCTTTAAGACCAGCTATGGTCTCGGGCCCTTTTCAAAACTAGTGAGTTAATTCTCTTTTGTACATAATCATTACAATGATACAAACATATAAAATGGTGTTAAAAGTGCAGTTCTCGTGTGGCCTGTCACATGCGCAGCCGTGCACACCTCTCCAGATTGCTCTTCCTATGTTTGCATTCGTTTATGCAAGCACAGACATACAGAGAAAATAACTTAGCATAAAGAATTGTGATTTGAATTTTCTCTTCTCTGAAACTTTAACTCTGTTTTTGTTCCCTTCTTTTGAACAAGTGCATGGTGTTCAATAGTGTGGGTACGTTACGTCTTTCTTCTGTTTCCTGTTTTATTTTTTAAGATGGTTATTTTGATTTTGAGGGGAATGAGACTATGAAAAAACCCAGATGGTGCCAAGGATAGACTGTGCCCACCTTGCCCATTGATGTGTCCCTAGTGCCTAACTCAGTGACACAGACCATTCTCTCTCGCTCTTGGATTCCACCATCTAGATACCTGGTTTTGTGTGAATCCTTCAAAAGAATTCTATGCACACACAAGTGCATTTGTTGATATAGCTTGTAGCTTAAATATCACCTCCTTTTCTCCCCTCCTTTATTCTCACAAGGATCAGCAGGGAAACAAGCTCTGGGGGAGATTACACCCCCATGAGGCCTGGACATCCCACGAATAGTGAAACCATGTGCAAAGCGAATGGGAGGGTGGGGGCGAGGACGTGTGTGAACCTGGGATTTGGGAACACGTTCTTTGGTAACCAGGGGCTAGGGTATGCCAAGCAGGGAGAAATGAAAGATGAGCAGCCTCTAGTGGGGCCTGGGCAGCAAAAGCAGGGTTTCAGGGAAGGGGCAGCTTTGGAGACAACAGAGAGGTAGTCTGATGCGTAGATAGTGTGATGTGTGTGTGTTTGTGTGTGTGCATATGATTGTATATGTGTGAATATATGTGTATGTGTGAGTGTGTATGTGTGTGTGTGTATAAGATAGATCCTGCAGATAGTTTCCTACTGCTTTAATGTCGTGCGTGTGAATGTATGTTGATGTGTGTATGTGTGTGATGTATGTATGTGAATATATGTGTGTTTATGTGTGTGTGCGCACATAATATGTGTGTGTATACATAATATGTGTGTATGTGTAAGATAGATTCTGCAGATAGTTCCTTACTGCTTTAATGTCGTGCGTGTGAATGTATGTTGGTGTGTGTTTGTGTGTGATATATGTGTGTGAATATATGTGTTTATATGTGTGTGATGTGTGTATAAGATAGATTCTGTATATCAGAGAAAAGGTGGCATTTTGCTTCTTACCCATCCTCGACCCTTGCTCCCCTGACTTGATTTGATTGTCTTTATGAAGGGAAAGTGTAAATTGATTTTTGGTTGGGTGGAAAAGACAGTGGATGGAGAAGGAGATTCTGAAGAATTAAAAGATTGAACTTCAATTGAAAAATGTGTGTTCAAGGTTTCCTACCTAGAGGATTTTCTTGATTTTCCTTCATTCTACCCCGGCTCTAAGGTCAGAATTCAGTGGAGGTATATTCCTGAAGAGCGGCCGTTCATCTAGTACCGTTTTCATAAAAGCCAAATTATTTTTGTCTATAATGTTCTTAATATTTTTCTACGGGCTTTTAAAAAAAATTGAGCTAAAAGTAATTCCAGTCGTGGTCCTGGGGACGGTGACACATCGCAGCCTGCCGCTGTTCCGTTTCATAAAGCTACCCTGACAGGCTCCTTGTGAGGACAAAGAGCCCTGGCTGGAGACCATGGTTCAAGCCTCAGTTCCAAGCACCCTGGCACGGTGTTCGTGGGGCCTCGGCTTCCTCGGTGAAATGAGAACCATTATAATACCTGTGGGCTCACCTCACAGTGCTGTAATGAGAGAATCAGCTGACACGGTGTCCTCAGAGAGCTGTGGGATTGTAAAACACCGTACAATTACGAGGGCACCATTATCACTTTATTTGTGCCCAGACACTGATTCTGTTATATTTCCAGAGGATTCCATTCTATCCCAGCTAGAAGCTGGGGAATGGGCTTTGGGAAAAGCTAGATGATCTTGACTATATCCTGGTACTGAGAAAGTGGAGAGAGGTCTCTTACTGGCTCCCGGCTCCTCTCCACCCCAAAGAGGGCCCTGAATGACCTGTGTTTATTTTGAGAGGATTCTCAGGCCAGCGGAGGTAAAGTGGCAGGGGTGAGGTGGGAAGGGGTGAAAAATGGACCTAACAATCCCCCTGTGGTGTGGTTAGTGTTACGGGTGCCAAACCATGGCCGTAGAGAGCAGAGTCCCTGCAAATAGGGTGCGTGGTGGCGGCAGGTGCCGTCAGGGTCAGTCCCTGCAAAGTGATATAATTTGGAACTCAAACACGCAAGTGGACAAAGAAAAAGGGGCAGGAACAGCATGTGTGGAGGTTTTCAGTAATAGATTTGGGGGCTTTATACGAGGGGGCCATAGGCACAAGACTGTTGGTAACCTGTACCCTCCCGTGAGGGCTCTTCAGAGCGCAAAGCAGATCTCCATTTGCTCTGATCTGGTCTGGGGGTCCTGCACGATGCGTCCTCATTCCGGAGCATAACTCCACACAGTTCTGGAGACCAGACACCACAGCAGTAGCCCAGCCAACCCTGACTCCCTTTCCACAAAAGCCTTGGGCTGCTTCTTCCTCTCCTGGGATGCATCTGCCTTGTAAACAGCCAGTCTGTCATGAAAGAGTTCTCCACCGAAGGCAATTTTGCTCTTGGGGTGGGGGGTCCACCTCCTCCCTCCCGCGAAGTCCCTGACGTGAGTCCGTGTCATTAGCCGCTCACTTCGGGAGTTTTATTATGGAAATGACATATTGAGATACAAATTGGGACGTGTACGGTATAATTACTAATCCCGCACATTCATTTCCTCCCTTTGTTGCTGGCGAGTCCCCATAAAGCCCTCTTCCCAGCCACGTCCCCGTCCTGTGTGGAGTCAGCCCTGTGTCATTTTCTTCAGAGCCCAGGCAGGGCTGGAGGGGAAATGCTGGGGAGGGAGGTACCTGCCTTCCTAGACAAGAGCTATTTTCGTGACATTGCTGAGCTAAAGAAGCAGTTTGGGTCTCTGAGGTCCCAGGGCTTCCCAGCTCACCCTGCACAGCTCTGTCACTGAGCCAGAGATGGGAAGTCCCAGCTCTCCAAAACATTTCGATGTTAACAAGCACAAATTTCCGGAGCCATAGGGCCTGTGGCCCAGGCTGGACCAGGCCACCCTTCGAGGCCATTCCCATCCCTTCTTTTGGTATCCTCTTTCAAGAAGGAGGTCACAGAAGTTGGTTAAGTTGGCTACCTGCCACTGTTGTACAGCCAGGCCCAGCGCTGTGTCATCTAGGCCGGCTCCTTTGTCTGCCCTTCCTCAGGGGAGCACTGTGAGCCACCCGTGGTTAAGGGAGAGGATTCTAGGTTCTAATCATGTCCTCGCCACTGAGCAGTTCTGCCCCTTTGGGTAAATTTGCCTAATACTTCTGTAACTCAATATCCCCATTTGTGAAAACGAAGTTCTTAGTAGCTCCTCTCCATAGAAGTGTTAAGGGGATTAAAAGCTTCAGTTCAGGGCAAGCATGTGTAACAGAAATGGTGCTTCTTTCTTTGGCTAGCAAAAGCAGCAGTGGGCTGATTCTGAGCTCAGACTCCAGAAGGTCTTGCCCACGTGTATACTCAGCTATGAGGACAAGCCCAGGCTAGCCTCCTAGATGATAAGAGAGAGGCGAGGCAGAGCTGAGTCAGTCAGCCTTATTGTCTCAACTGAGGCTCCAGACAGGTAAGAAAACCTGGCCAAGATCAACAAATCAGCCCACAGTTAATCCACGGCTGACCACAAGAGCATGCACGGGGCTATTCCATTTAGAAGAACCTTCAGGTCAGGAGACAGACTGGAGACCTAACGGCATGTATAATATTTTAAGTCGCTACCTTTCGAACTGGCTTGTTATGCAGCAGCAGCCGGTTGATATACACAGTAGGTTATTCATGTATATTCTCCTTCCTCTAGAACAGCGGTTCTCAGCCTCCCCAATGCTGCCCCATTTAATACAGTCCCTCACGTTGTGGGGACCCCACTCACAAAATCATTTCGCTGTTACTTCATAACTGTAATCTTGCTACGGTTTTGACTCATAACGCAAACATCTGATATGCGACCCCCAAAGGGGTCACCGCCCACAGGTTGAGAATCACTGCTCTAAAACCTCCTGCCTGTTCTCCTCATCTGTTGACCACGTCGAGTAAAGACACAGATGACAAGCTGTCGAAGCAAGAACACAGGTCACAGAGCTGGACAGACCGAGTTCAAATGCCGGTTCTAACATGCATAACATCATTTAACTTTTCAGAAGTTATTTCTTTTCCATGGGAATAATAAGATCTCTCATACAATGTTGAATACAATAGGTGATGGGGAAATCTGGCACCCACAAAGTTTCTCTCCCCTTTCATATAATTGAGATCCTCTCTCTCTCTCTCTCTCTCTCTCTCTCTCTCTCTCTCT
>NC_022015.1:80618849-80620346 GCF_000317375.1 Microtus ochrogaster | reverse complement strand
TCTCTCTCTCTCTCTCTCTCTCTCTGTGTGTGTGTCATGGCTCTCTCTCTCTCTCTCTCTCTCTCTCTCTCTCTCTCTCTCTTTCTCTTTCTCTGTGTGTGTGTGTGTTGAGTTGTCAGTCTTGGTCACCTGACACCGAAGAGGACACACTCATCATGGCCCCCATTCAGCAGCACAAAGGAAGCATTCTTCTGCGAGCTGACGAGAGCCAAAGGCAGTTTTAGAAACCCAGCATTCTTGTGTGTGTTTACCACGTGTTCACATATCTATTACATCGTTAGATTTACTGTAACTTTCCAGGGTCCCTAAGTACCAGCGTTATTCCCATTGCACAAATCCCAAGGAAACTGTTGATGACAAGAGTCTCTGATTCCCATCTCTGACACACAAGGCAAGTGATAGAACCCGGGCCCCGAGAGTCCATGCTGCTCCCCAATATATCAGTTGTGTGGTGCTGACAGCCCATTAGGGGTCCCCTGGATCAGGCAGACAGAGTCCTCTCCTGCTAGGCCAATTGGATACTCACACCTTGCAATGCAATGTCTCCTGGTGGCGCAGATCAGTCCTGACATGCACGCAGCATGGAGGTCTTGGACGCTTCTGATCCAGGAACGTTTTCTCCTGGGAGTTTTGCGGGGGGAGGGGGGTTGTGCAGAGATCCTCTTCTTGTCTTCATCATCTACTCTCACAAGAGTTCTCAAGAAACACCAACCATGTCCCATGTGCCCCAGCATGACAGCAACCAGCCCGCATATTGAGAGTTCTTCCCCTGGACACGCTAAGAAGGTTCTCCCCCACAGCCCTTGCGCGACGTCTCCTGGCAGCCAAACCCTTCAAGGACTGTGGTATTTCCTGTGAAGACCATTGACCAGAACAAAGTCATGATGGCTTCCCAGCATTGGCCGATCAAACATGCCTACAGCTCTCAAGGTGGGCTGGGTGAGAGAGAGCAGGGTCTGAGAGGAGGCGCGAGGGTCCGAAGTGTGAACGAAACAGCAAGTAAACCCTTTCAGTCCAGGACATGAGACCTGAAGGGAATGGAACCCGGGAAGCGCCCTTCTTGGAAAGCCATCTCTGAGAAACTGGTTGAGAGGTAAAAAGCTGTTGTTTGTGTAGAGACACACAGCATGATGCAGCGTGATAAGGCTGGGAAGTGGCCCCACCACCCAACAAAACGGGGTGGTTGAGTGTGCGCTGCCTCACCAAGTTGATGGACTGTTACTTCACCTAATAGTAAGGCTAATAATGAAGTTTGACTACGCCTATGACAAAGCGCTTATAAAACAATTTCAGACAAATGAATATGCAAAAGCCAGTTTCGAAGCCCTGATCCTGCCGGTGGAAAATCTCATATGCCAGGAATAATAACTGTGGGAAGGCGTATAAAACAAAAGCAGCAGGTTTTTTTTTAAAAAAAAAAAAATAAAGTGAGCATCGTTGTAATTTTTTTTTTTATTTTTATTTTTTTTGGTTTTTCTAAACAGGGTTTCTCTGTGG
>NC_022015.1:80606932-80617989 GCF_000317375.1 Microtus ochrogaster | reverse complement strand
TTGTAGACCAGGCTGGTCTCGAACTCACAGAGATCCACCTGCCTCTGCCTCCCGAGTGCTGGGATTAAAGGCGTGCGCCACCATCGCCCGGCTCACGTCCAGCTTTTTAAGAAGAGTCAAGAGACCCAAACTCAGGTCCTCACGCCCTGTCTTAAAAATATAGATAGCACATGAGTTCCTGTGTTTAAGCATGTAAGTTTTGTGTGTGTGTGCGCGCGCGCGGGCACAGGATGAAGGTAATTTTGCAGACAGATGTTATAAGGACGCTCGATGCAGGATATTTCTGGGGTCAAAGGGAGACGGGGGCATCTCCCTGTAGGCTCCCTTCTTTACCTGTAAGTTAGACAGCCAGTAATACAAACTGTCACTCCTCCAGGTTTTTGTTAGTCTGAAATGCACAGCGCGCAGATCCCTGGGCCCCACCCCTTGATCCTGCTTCTGATGAGGGGATACTGACGTCTGTGGTCCTGTCCCTCACGAGACACGGAGAAAATGACTTCGCTTTCTTCTTGAAGTTTAAATCTTAGCCTGGTTCTTCTCTGCCAACGTGCTCCTTGAAGCTATGTGGGTCGTTCTCATATTTTAAAAGGGAAGTTGAAGGCAAGAGGGAGAGCATTAGGCCTCAGGACACCAAGGAAGAGTTGACAGACTTTGTACTGTGTTTATGACGCCATCTCTGCCAGGGAAGGCCTAGGCCCGAGGGTATATGACACGTTGTTCTGCATGGACTGACTCAGACCAACAGATGGGGCAGGGTGGGGAGAAGCGTGCTCCCTCTCTGATGTTCCCCCTCTCTCAAGGTGCTCACTGTCAGAGAGGTGGACAGGCTTAAATCAATGACTTTAATAAAATAACGAGAATGTTCCAAGGCACCCATGCCATAGTGTGGGAGTCAGGGTGGCAGAGGCGTGACCAAGGACTGTGTGGAGGAGGAGGGCCGAGCTCTGGGAAGAACGGGTGATGACCTACTAGGCAGGGTGCATGCAATAATTACGTCCTCACAAAACCCCGCAAGAGGTGTTATTTTCTGTAGATGAATGCGCCGCCAGAAGCTTCAGCTGTCATGCGCACCATCGCGTCACGGTGACTGCATGCTGGCCTGGCTGGCTAACTCTGATCCATGGGGCAGGGTTTTCCCTTCCTGGGGGAGGCAGGATGAGATTCTCCCAGGTGCCTCTGGGTGAGTCACTTCCCTTCAGTTTCTCATCTAGGGAAGCAGGGCTGGGCTCCTCACTTGACACCTGGAGGCTCCTCAGCGCTTAAAGAGCCTCCCCAGAAAGCGGTGGTAGTCATGGTGCCTCACTCTCTAAGAAGGGCTTCTCAAGAGTAGCAGGCTGTAGACAAGATCCACCCCTGTGCAAGTCGAAGCAGACCCAATGGCTGAAACAGACTGAGGTTCTTTCTCCTGGTTTTGTTTTTGGGCTCCTGTGTCTGTTAGAAAGCTTACAGTTGCTAAGCGCAGTGTGGAATAGAAAACATATTCTTTATCCGTTACTTAAAACAATGCTTTAGGGGGCCGAGGAGATGACTCGGGGTTAAAGGCCACCAAGGCTGAGGACCTGAGTTCAATACCCAGAACTCACAGGAGGGAAAGAGAACCAACTCCTGCAAGTTGTACTCTGGCCAACACATGGCATACACACATACACTCACACGCATGTGCACACGCACACACACACAAACAAAGGTAATAGAAACACTTTGGTCCCTGGCAGCCCCTCTGCTGCTGTAAACTAAATGAGGTAGGGAAGGGTAAAGGAAGGAAAGCAAGGGACTCTCTTGGGAAGCCTGGGAGGACCACACATCAGAAACTGACTCTGGGCTATTTCCTGTCCTTGACACATGTCCATCGGGAAGAGAAAGGATTCCCTCTTAGGCTCCGGGACACGGGAAAACTTCTTGTACTAAAAGGACGCACCCACTTCTGTCCTGAGGACAGTCCCATGGGTCTTCCAAGTGTCTACCCCAAGTATAGAAAGAGAGGACGTGGCTACTGCCTTTCCCCTTTCTGGACAACAGTTGCAGGGTGCAGGATCACAGAGGTGCCAAGGTGTCTCACCCCTGAGAAGTGCCCCAGGGTCAGCACTTCAACTCCATCGTATAATCATCTGCTCGGGGTTGGGGACATTGGTGACAGAGCCCAGCCCTTGGAATGGAACATTTGCCTCTCTCTGTGGCTGATACAGTCTTCCTGCCCACCCCCCCAGGCTCTTTGGAGCCCTCCCAGAATGCTCCGACTCCCAGGACGTAGACTGAATATTTCACAGCTGTGGAAACAGGCTCATAGCCTGTGGCTAGCATCACCACCGGAAACAAAATAAATGACACACACGCACGCACACACGCGTGCGCACACACATGCACACACACACATGCACGCGCGTACACACACACACACCACTGTACACAGCTCACGTGGATAACCTCAGCAGTGGTACTGCCCCAGTAGCCGAATCACACAACAGTTATGTATTCTACTTGGGCTATCTTATACTTCAGAGAAACCACGTGAAATGGATACTAAAGGTTCTTCCTTTTCACAGATAGCAGCTGAGGCTTGGAGAGACTTCATGGAGAGGCAGAAGGACACTCAGACAGTCTGCTCAAGGGCCTGACCCCTCAGTCACCGCAGCGAGGGACGGTGCCTCGAAGACCAAGTCCTATCATCTTCCAACGGGACACTTTCAGGGGCCCTTTCCTCTGGGGAAAAGAGGAGCAATTACTCCTGAGTCGGCGGTGGGGGGGGGGGCATGTGTTCTACAGAAGGCAAAAAAGGGCCGAGGCTGCTCACAGGGAGACCCTGGACGAAGACCTCAGCCAGCTAAGTGCTGATCCAGGCAGCGCATAGGTGCTGGACGAAGTCACTCTGCATCATGCTCTCTGCGGTAACATCCCCACGACTCTTTCACGCTAGGGACCTATCAGGTGCCGCTTGCTCACCTGTTCCCGCTTTGGCTCAGATACACGGTCACTGCGGCCTTCTGGCAATATGGATGTAAGATGCTGCGGATTTGGGACACCGTGGATGGCCTATGGGTGGGGGAGCATCCTATCTTCTGAACAGAGCTTTAGTGGATCCACGCAGCCTCAAGGAGCCTCACAGTCAGAGAGAAAGAAGGAAGGAAGCATCTTAAGTGTGTGTTTGGGCTGGTGGCAGTGCTGAAAGAGGAGGTGTCACAGCTCCCTTCAGGTGCCTGTAGGACTGTCAAGAGATGTGGAAGTGAGGGTCTGAGGCACTAGTGCCCACGGGTCCATCCATGTCCTAACCCAGGAAAGAACGTGGGGAGGCTTTCCTCTTGTTCGGGCAGCAGCCCTTCACCGAAGACAACGTCAAGGCCTGCACTAAGCACTTTTATCTACACCGCCATCAGTAAGCCTGCTGACCATCTGGGAACTGGATGCCTGCAATTAATTACAGCCCCCACATCACAGAGGAGAAACCATTAAGTAACTGGATGAATGTGGCTGAGCAAGCAGCTGGGAGGACCAAGGCCCCTGCCCACATCTGGCTCCAAAGTCCGCATTCTTCACCATTAACTCCATCTTTCCTGCTCCTCTTGAGGAGCAAAGGTGAGGGCCCACTCTCCAGGGTAGTTGGAGGATGCTGTGACTTGCCTGGCTGTAGGAGTCACCTGAGATGCTCCTCAGCTTCCCAGTCCTGAGGCCATCCCTCTGACAGGGAGGGCCCAGGATCTGTTGTTATCCAGTACCCAGCAAGCCTGAGAAGCCTGAGAGACGCTGTGCCCAACGCCCTATCAGGGTTCCTAACTCCTGGGTGGCCTGAGATTTTGAGATTCTATTTTTAGGCAAGTCCTTCCTCAGACACTGTGTCAGACTTTCTGGCACCTTCTGACAGGCTCCAAGGCACCTGGGCTGTCTTAGGAGCCGCCCTGATGCCCTAGAGATACCTGGAGCAGGGCTGGGAGGGGCCATGTATGGGAGGGCAAGGCTTCACGCTAGGGGTGTGGGGAAACAGGGCCGGTGTGTGCTTTCATTTCTGAGGAGTTTCAGTGATTCTGACTTCCTGAGGCCCACCACTGGGAGGGAGCCCCAGCTCGTAACCCCCAATCGCAGTGAAGTTACCCTTGCTGAAGCAAGTGGGTGAAGAGAGGGATATTTACATGACCATTTCCTCAGCTGCTTTGGTGGCTAGGAGGTGGTTTGGGGTGAAGAGTGGCTAAGACATTGCTGTTCAGACTCCGCCTGCAGCAGCCACGCCCAGAGCCCTCCTTGTCGAACATCAAGGGCTATACCATTTACCCCCACCACAGCCCTCCGTCCGTTGCCACATAAGTTGCCCAAAGATAGAAACACCATGATTCTGCTCATTTTACAGATGAGCTAACAGCCCCAGAGAGGTGAAATTACCCATTTTCAGCCCCACACAGCCACATCAATGGACAGAGGCATCAGGCCTTGATGCCAAGGCTAGACTTTACCCACCGTCCAGAGCCCCAGGCACACAAAGGATGACATTTCATAACTTCCACTTGGATTAAGAGTTTCGTGGGGCCTTTGTTTGTTTTGTTTCTCCACGAAGACCAGGTTAGCCTCAAACTACTGCGTCGGCCTCTTGAGTGGGAGCACAGGGGGGCACAGGGTTCATCTGCTTTTTTTAATGCTTGAAGCTGTTATCAGCCATCAGTCATGGCCAAAATACGACAAATGTTCTAGGTTCTTTGTATATACTAATTGGGTTAATCCTACTGACCACCACACAAGGCAAGAATGATTCCTAACGAGGTATGCAGACAAGATAACAGCCTGGGGGAGGCGAGTGATGGCACCGGCACGGCACCGGCTGTAAACTGCAATCTGGTTTCACGTTGGCGATCTTGACTCCATAGTTGACGCTGTTAGTCATTGCTCTATGTCACTTCCAAACAGACAATCATAGAGGTACCTGAGTGTAAGTGTGGATTTGATTTCAAAGATGCAATCTCTCTGGAGGCCCTCTTCTGAGGTCTAGTTCCGGGTGAACAACACCCAAGGCTCACTTTGTTGTCTCTGTATGCCACACCACCAAAGATTTGACTTGCTGTTTTGAGGAAAGCCCAGGCTGTCAATTCCACCTCCCAGCTGCCCCGGCTGGGGGAAGGATCAGTTATGCCTGCTCCTCTTTTCTAACTCACCCCGCTGGTGGGGAACACATGGCCCCTCGTCCTGGAATCGCTGGTCTAACATTCGCCCTTCTGTGAAACTATAAGCCTGAGCTTGGGTCTAAGGAAGGAACTGAGGGTGGGGTGGGTAAAGAAAGTTTTACCACCAGGTCACTGAGTTCTGAACTTTCAGTTTCCATCAGTCACCTGTTCAAAGGCAGGTTCCTGGGCCCCAGTCTGGGCATAGTCGAGAGGCAGTCTGGCACTGGCGTTTTTAATAAAGGCAACAAGCATTCTTGATGGCTTGACCGACTGATGACGGCCACAGACCTCCCTGCTCTTGGTTAGAGTCAAAAGGCCTCTTGGGTAACCCTTCATGTGTGGGGCAGTGTGTAATGCAGAGTCCCACAGGGGCGTGGATCTAGTCAGTGACTCTCGGGGTAGTACCTGGAGCAGCTCTCTGGCTGTGCCCCCGCCCCGCCCCCCATCCTGAGAAGTTCCCAGTGTGCAGTCAGCTGTTCACTGGCTTTCCCTGAGCCTTGACCTGTGTGCTGTGCAGGGCAGGGAGACAAGACCAGATGTGCCATAACAAGACACAGTCCCTGGCTGCAAGGGACCTGGAGTCTGCTTGAGAAGATGAACCTGAGGTGTTTGAATGCAGGGAATGAGGAAGTCCAAGCAGAGTTAGGGACAGAAGGAGCTCACATCTCAGCAGGAGGGGATTCCAAGGATTTCAGGGGGGAGTGCTGTCTGGGGACCTGAAGGCCATTGCAGGGGAATCTGAGACTAAAGATCCCAATTCTCCCAACTGGATGGGAGAATTGCCTAGGATGGAGAGAGGACAGGCAGGTTTGAGTTCCTCTGCCACAGGCTGGGTATGCTCTGCAAGGCACAGAAGAGCCCAGCTGAACACTTCATGGTACTGGACTCTACTCGGGAAAGGGGACCAGTGTAGGCTAGGGGATAATCACTTGTGAGTCTCCAAAAGGTATGCACACATACTGTCTCTGTCTCCCTGACCCTGGGACTGCAAGCACAGACAGCACGGCCAGCTTTGGGGAATTGAAGACAGGTCCTAGTGCTTTTGCGGCACCTCACCAATTGAGCTGTGTCCCCAGACCCCAAAGCTCTTGTGAATCACTACAAGTCCCTAACATCGAGGGCTGGACCAAATCACCCGTGGTTCCATGTACATAGGTGAATTATACTACCACAAATC
Source organism: Microtus ochrogaster (assembly GCF_000317375.1). Classification (NCBI taxonomy): domain Eukaryota; kingdom Metazoa; phylum Chordata; class Mammalia; order Rodentia; family Cricetidae; genus Microtus; species Microtus ochrogaster. The sequence goes on along the minus strand of NC_022015.1, from coordinate 80,611,671 downwards.
CACGGAAGGGCAGCCGCCTCCATTAATTAACTGGGCTCTCGCTATGCACAGGGGCCGCGATAAACATTTCATACAGGCTGTCTCTTCTAACCCTCATAACCTCTCTGCGAGGGAGAGTTTATTGCCTCTATGGGGTAGATGAGAAAACAGGCACAGAGGGAGGAGGCCACCTGCCCGAAGTCACACACCCAGCAGTTGGCTACCCCGGTTTTCACCACTCTCTGTATTGTAGAAGAAAGTCAGGACACTGCAGGGTTCTGGCTCCAGGGGATCAGCAGGAAACTTCTCCAGGTTTAAACTGAGAATACTCACCCATGCCCAAGAAGGGGGAACCAGAACAAGGAAGTGTTTTATGCCACTATGCAGTATTTTTTAAAAAAGAAAGATCCAAGCTGGCGAGACAACTCAGTCAGTAACGATCTTGCCACCAAGCCCGACAACTTGAGTTCAATGTCCTTCAGCCCCACATGGTAAAAGGGGAAAAGTCAACTCCTGCTGGCCATTCTCTCTTCTCTAGACAGGCCCCGTGGCACAGCCACACACAGCCACACACAGCCACACACAGCCACACACAGCCACACACAGCCACACACAGCCACACAAGAGAAAGAAAAAACAAAAATGCAATTCACAAATTTACTTGAAAAGCAAAGAAAAATAAAAATTCAAAGCCCAGTGTGGTGGTGCATGCTTGTAACCCCAAAGATGGCTGCCCAGGCTACTTGAGAGACCCTCATTTTATAACAGAAAAAAAGAGAGATTAAAAAAAAAACCTCAATTGCTATTGAGAGGTCACCAAGACAACGTCAAAATGAGCTTTCTGGGGTGAAGGCACTGGAGCTGCGTTCCACACAGTCCAGAGGAACTGAGGAGTTTGGGGGTCCCAGTCCTGCCTTGCCCAGGTGGAGGCTTCTGGTCAAGCAGAACGTTCAGCATGGGATGAAAGATCACACCAACAGCAGAGGGGACCCCTGTCCCTCCCTGGGTCCTGTGCAGTGACCCAGTCATCCCACCTCCAAGAAGAAGCTCCTGACCCTAACCCTTTGGCAGCAGGTAGCACAGGGGCAGTTGGAAAAGGAGGACCCCTAATACACACTAGGGTCCCCCCAACACTGGCAGTGTCTTTCTAACTTTCCATTATGACCCAAAGTAATAAAATATCTTCCTTTCCTTCTATGTCTTTTCCCCCCCTCTTCCTTTTATGCCCCCACTTTAAAAACAAAACAAACAAAAAAGTGACCAAACCAAACAGAAAAAAAACCAAAACCAAAACCAAAACCAACCACAAAACCCCCCAAACTCCAGGCTTTGTAGCCTTGCCTGGCCTTGAACTTACTGTTGTAGTTCAAGGGGCCTCAAAGTCAGTGATTGTCCAACCTCGTTCTCGTGTGTGGATTTCAGGCCTGGGCTACTGTCCTAATGGGTAGCACGCATGTGTGTGCACTTACGTGTGCTAAAAATGCCACCTCCTGTTACTTGTTCTTCTATCCTAATCATTTGTTCTCGAGCTGGTTGTCACCCACTAAACTGATTTCACAGCTCACTAATAGCTTATGATTCATGCTGGAAAAATCAGAAAATGAGAAACAACAAAACCTGTCCAGGGCCCAGTTTGAGCGGTAGATTCACGCTACACTCCTTCCGTTTGACACTCTGCATTTCTCAACGTGTGCTCCATGCTCTACCACTGTTCTTTAACACAGGCTGCTCTCCACAGTGGCTCTACGCTCAGCGACATTTGCAACATGATGCAACACATGACACCTGACATGTCACAGTGTGTTCAGCCTTGCCAAGGTTCGATGTCTGTACTGACGGACCTGTCCTTCCTACACGTTTTAAACACAGAGTCATTTTCCTTTCAGGGGAGCCCCTGCTCCCTTCCTCGTGGCAGTCCTGGTGTTCCAGAGAAAATGGTCAGTCAGGCCCTATTGTTCCACCCCTGCCCCTGTGAGGCCAGGAGGGTAGGGATGAAGTTGGGAGGGGAGTTTACCTTACTTCCCACATCAAATCCAAGCGAGAGCACCATCCCTCTTCTTGGGGGAGGCGGTCTCTTTGCAGTCTTGGGACCCCTGAACTCTCCTTGGGAGCTGTATTCATCCAGTGTCACCTGCAGCTATACTTTTCTGTTACCTCCCAGGTCCCTGGGATCTCCCCACCTCCGGGCAGGCTTTCCCCTCTCCTGACCTCCGGGCAGGCTATCTGCTCTCCCCACCTCCGGGCAGGCTTTCCCCTCTCCCGACCTCCGGTGCCTGCTGTGGCTCTGTTCAGATTTGGCCAACCTGTGTTCAGATTCGTCATGCAGCTCTGCCAACTCTCGATTTTATTTTTTGACATATGCAATTCACTTTCCTAGTTGCAGATACACATTGGTAAGCTATTCTTCTACCCCAGATGCTAGGTTACCCAGTCCCCAGAGTCAACCAATTGGCCCAGTTTTTGGGATCTCTGCCCAAGACCTCCCCACACCCAGGAAGCTCAAATCCACAGCCTTCATATACTCTTGGCATCTTGTTTATTGAACCCAAAGCCTCTTGCAGGCTAGGCGGGTTCATCTCTGAGTTACATTCTCAGCCCCTTCCTCCCTTTCTTTTGAGTCAGGGTCTCACCAAGTCCCTCAGGCTGGTTTTCTGCGCAGTCGGCAGCGCTGCCGGCTCTTAGATTTACCACCCTCCTGCCTCTGCCTCCCCAGGGGCTGTGTCAGATGACAGATCTTAGAAACTGCTTCCTGTTTGTACACAGAGTTCCCTGACTCGACTGTTATAGATGATCATGCTGCACTTGGCTAGCTGCCCAGTGACGTCATAGGCTGTTTCCAGGGTTTCTGCTAGAGATGAGACTGTCGTGAGTAACCGTGCCTCTAAGCTACCGAACGTATGCAACATAAATCCCTAGAAGTGGAGTTGCTGGCTCAGAGCGCAGTACTTCCTTAGCTCTTGAAGGGCACTGTCCGGTCTGAGGTTCAGCTGGGATGGCAAGAAGAGACAAGGCGTTCCCTTCCTTGTTTGATGTCTAATCCCCACCAACTTCACACATTGACCCAGAACTCAGGAAACACTGCTGCTCTGTCTTCAAACGGTTGTTTGACTTCATCAGTGGCTGCTTTGAGGAGTGGTTTTGTCCAATCCCAAGTAGTCAGCCCTAGACACGTATGCCTATGAACAATACATAAATGGGCTCAGTAGGTTCTATATGTGTGTATATGTGTGTGCATAAATCTCTCTCTCTCTCTCTCTCTCTCTCTCTCTCTCTCTCTCTCACACACACACACACACACACACACACACACACACACTTGCATCACCAGCATATGAAGAACACTGTAAGAACTGGGATTTAGCCCGTCTTGTTGCACCCAATTCCCCAGCACACTGTGTAGTGTCTTGTAGGCAGTGAGCACTCAACAATGAATTCTTAAAGAATTTGAGTTTCAGAACCATTTGGAAGTTTAAACATTTTTTATTTAAATTAACACTTGTAATTAAAATACAAGAGACCGTCTTAGCTGCCAGATAGGGCTAGCCGCACAGGTGCTGTAGAATTCCCTGGCATCTGTCCTGAAACGAGCCTCTGAAAACACGTGAAGAAGCCCAGAGAGTAGAACTGAATGATTAGGTTGGATAAAGCCAGAAACTAGTCAACAGAATCTTTAAGAAATTCTAGCTTATTTTATTTTCTTCATACTCTTAAACATAACTGCCAATTATGGAAAACAGAGTCTACCCTACAAAAGACAATAACTGTAATTTCAGAAATGCATTTTCTAATTTATCTAAAAATATAATCGGTTACCATTAGTATAGGACCAACAGCTTCCAAATCATGCTAAGAAACTCCCATGGCTGACCCTTCATGACTTGTCATACCCACAGATCCGCATATCTCTCAACCCACGTCAGGAAGTATCTATCTGCAGTTGATGATGGTTGCCACTGAGACTCACAAATGGCGTGGAGTGGAGAACAAGAGGCTGCAGAATATTCAGCCCTACATGGACCATCTATACCCTACCATCTCCTCCAGGCTAGTGATCATACGAAGAGGGACTGGAGAGACTGTAAGAAACAGAGGTGATGAACGATACAGGAAAGCAGCATCCTCTGGACACACTGGGCCAGCCGCACAGGTGAACATGAAGTAGTTAGGACAAGCCCCAAGGAAGCTCAAGCCAGACCGAATCCCGGCATGGAGAGACGGGGTGGGTACCAAGTCCCACCCCTAGCCAGGAACTACTGGCCATTGATAGCTGCTGGGAGAGGAAGAGTGTGCTTTCTTTAGGAGTGATGCCATGGGCGGGAGAAAAGAAAGACACACATTTGGGTAGGTAGGGAAGTGGGTTAATCTGGGAAAAGATAGGGGATTGGCTGAATACGGCCAAAACTCATTGCACACTATTCTCAAAGAACTAATAAAAATAAAGCAACCTATCTCCTGAAAACAATACACTTATTATACTTAATTTGTTTGCATTATGAATAATGTCTTTTTATCCATAATGTCTTTCTGGCCTTTTCAGAGCATCACCAAACCCAGCGAAGTGCAGTCATATTGGACCAAGTCTACAACAGCTGCTTTGTGTGTGTGTGTGTGTGTGTTTGCCAGTCTTAGATATACATGTAAGTTGCTTTGACTTGACCCATCTGACCTGTGATATGTGTTTTCACTGAGCACTGAAAATAGAGACATCGGTATTTGCCCAGCAGAAGGGGCACCTCAGGTCTAGAATATTTTCAAAGGTG
>NC_022015.1:80603508-80606832 GCF_000317375.1 Microtus ochrogaster | reverse complement strand
TCTCTCTCTCTCTCTCTCTCTCTGTGTGTGTGTGTGTGTGTGTGTGTGTGTATACTCTATGAAGCCCAAGTCAGCTTTGAACCCATGGTCCTCCTGCCTCAGCCTCCCTAGTGCAGAGATGGCAGGCATGTATTGCTTGCTACACTAACTTGGCCTCTACACCTAACTTGGGAGTTTCTTGAAAAAATAATGAAATATTCAACTAACTCAAGACCAGCAATCCCATCTCTTGGTATTTACTGAAATGAATTGAAAATTTATCTTCACACAAAGGCTTGCATGCCTGTGTTTATAGCCGCGTTAGTCCTCATGGTCCAAACTGAGAGTCCATCAGCAAATGAGCTGAGAAAGAACCTGTGTATCCAGAAAATGGAAGTGTATTCAGCTCTAAAAAGACGAGCTATTGGGCTGTGAAAAGCCACCGAGCAAACATGAGTGCGTCGTGCTAAGCAAAAGACGTCAGTCTGAAGAGGCTCCACCTGGTGTGGTTCTAGCCATGTGGCCTCCTGGGAAAGGCAAGGTTACGGAATCAGCAGACGAATCAGTGTGGCTGTCAGGGATTGGGGGACAGAGGATTCTCGGGGCTTTGAAGCTGTCACATATTCACATAGAGTCTCTAACACCAAGCCTGAGCCCTAGTGTAGACCTCAGACTTTGGGGGTGGGGGGTGGGAGTGTGTCCATGGGTATGGAATGGGCCACTCTGGGCCACTGGCAGCGAGAGCTGTGCAGGGCCATGTAGGATGTCTCTGTGCCTCTGGCTCAATTTTGTGCTGACCCTGAAGTTGCTCTTTTTAAATGCCTGCTTTAAAAAGTGAACCTTGGGCTGGGTGTGGTGGCACACGCCAATAATCTTGGAGGAGGTTTCAGGATCATAGCAAGTTCAAGGCCAACCTGGTCTACTAGTGAGCACAGGTCAACCAGGGCCACACGACAATACCCTGTTTCAAAAAAAAAAAAAGAAAGAAATAATTTAATTTTTTTTTAATTAAGAATTTTAGGCTGGGGAGTGGTGACACATGCCTTTAATCCCAGCACTTGGGAAGCAGAGACAGGCGAATTTCTGTGAGTTCAAGGCCAGCCTGGTCTACAAGGACAGCCAGGAGGAGAATTTTAAGATGAGTTTTAATAGATGTGAGGCATACATACATATAATTTTTCAATTGCAAAATTTGAGATATTAACTCATATTAGTCATAATTTGTTTTTTAAAATGTACCTTTTGGTAGATTTTAATACACTCAGAAGGTTGCACAGCTGCCACCTCCATCTGGTCCTGGAACATTGCCATCACCCCAGATGAAACCTCACGTCCATCATTGAGCTCTCTACTCCTGCACTCTCCTTGCTCTGGCAGCCACATGTCTTCCTGTATGCGCAGACCTGCCCCGTCTGCACATGGATGCAGGGGTGGGGAAGACCCTACAGGACCATACAGACACTCACACAAACCCTCAGATACTCAAGTCTCTTGTGCAGAATGGGATAGAATCTGCACATCACCTACACATATCCATATCTATATTAAAATGATGACGCATCGTTAATGTTTGCAATCTTAAACCTTTTTTTCCCTTTTTCTTTTTGAGCAGGGTTTGCTCTATAGTCCAGGCTAGCCTTGCATTACCACTGTTCCTTTTCCTACGTCCCAAGTGCTGGGGTTATACATCCAGCAATGCCAGTTTAGACCTGTGTTCTCTTCTAGGGTTGTCTTGAGCTAGCTTAGAGCTTTAATCACCTGAGTTAATTTTTCATACGTTGCAAAGGGAGATCTGGTTTCAGTCCTCAGCGCGTGACTCTGTTTGCCCCAGATCCTTTGTTGGGAAGATCTTCCTTCTCACTATTGAACAGCCCTGGCACCCTGCTGGAAATCAATTACCCTAGCAGGAGGCTGATTTCTGCCTGCCCAGCCTCATTCCACTGATCTGCAGGGCTGTACCCCTGTCCTCAGGCCAGTTCACACCGCGCTGGTGACCATGGATTTAGTAAGATTTAAATTTGGGAAATGTGTGACCTCTGTGTTTCTTTATTGTTTCTGTCTAATCTGCATTAATTGCTTTTCCATATTAATTAATTTTCCAAAGAATCAGGAGAGATTTTACATTGAACTTATAAATTATAACAGCTCGGATGTTCCCATCTTCCAATTCCTGCCTCTGGGCTGTTTTGTACTGAGTCTTCCAAGCTGCAACCACAGGATGGCATTCCATCTATTCGGGTCTTTAATATCTTTTGACAACATTTTCCCCCCAGTTTTTACTGCCCAAATCTTATACTATTATTGCATTTATTCCTAGGTGTTCTGTTCCTTTGGATACTATTTAAGTAAAACTATTTCCCATATTCATTTTTGGATTCTTTGTTGGTATTGTATGGGAATAGAATAGATTCTGTTAGATCTTGTATTCTGAAACCTTGCTAGACACACCCATTAGCTCTAACACTCTTTTTGGGAGGGTGGAGTGGGGAGACAGGGATGTCTCATGACCTTCCATGTAAAAGATCACTTGTCTATGTAGACAGATACACGGATGTAAAGAGAAACAGCATCACTTTTTTCTTTTCAAGCTGCCTTTTGTTTAATTTTTTTTTTCACTTAACTTTCCTGCCTAGGACCCCTGGCGCAATACTCTCTGAAAGTGGCATGAGCAGGTGGCCATCACCCGTTGTGGTCTCAGGGGAAGCTTTGCATCTCTTACCATGATTTGTGACTTTAGTTGTATACTGTGCTGTTTTAAATTTTCTAGAACAACATTTGAAAGGCAAAGATAAAACAAGTGATTCCATTGTCGTTCATTTAGCCTCAGATATCAAACCTATGTCGTTAGTACCAAAAGTTACTACTTTGTTTGAGCACCTAGCCTTTGGAACGTGGTTGTGTTAGACTCTCAGCACGTCTCTGTTCGGAGAGCCTGAACTTTTCTGGTTCCTGCCACATCAGACAGCTCAGGTCTATACTATACCTGGCTCAAAACAGTAACAGTCAATATTTATTGAACACTTAACACGGGCTGGGGTCTCTTCTAAGATTCTCTACCTATTTATGTGATCTTAGAGTTGTCACACGCGGAGACGAAGCCTCGAGGGTAGTGTTTCTTGCCCTAATCACCCAGCCAGTGACCAGTACAGCTGGGATCTAACCTGTGAAACCAGACTTCAGGCCTGGAACTCTATTGTTTCTCAAGAATTTCAACCAGGGGCTGGAGAGGTGGCTCAGTGGTTAAGAGCATTGCCTACTCTTCCAAAGGTCCTGAGTTCAATTCCCAGCAACCACATGGTGGCTCACAACCATCTGTAATGAGGTCTGGTGCCCTCTTCTGGCCTG
>NC_022015.1:80602645-80603408 GCF_000317375.1 Microtus ochrogaster | reverse complement strand
AATGAGGTCTGGTGCCCTCTTCTGGCCTGCAGGCATACACATAGACAGAACATTATATGCATAATAAATAAATAAATATAAAAAAAAAGAATTTCAACCAGGCATGGTGGCACACACCTTTAGTCACAGCACTCAGGAGGCAGAGGCAGGGGGATCTCTGTAAGTTTGAGGCCAGCCTGGTCCACAAAGTGATCCAGGACAGCCAGGGCTACATAGTAAGATCCTGTCTCAAAACAAACCAACAAAGCAAAGAATCTCATTATATGGTTTATTAAATAGGTTTAAGTAGCTATTCTGGTTCTCTGCTAAAAAAAAATTCTCGAGAGATAAATTAAGAATGTGGAAAAAATTTTAAGGTTTTATCCAGGAGGGAATCGCTTCTGTAAAATGTTCATCTGTTCGTCTAAGTTAAGTCAGCACACCGACCAGACTGTATTATAACCTGACGGAGAGGGAGGGCTCATGAGGTCTGCCTCCCTGTGGGACTGTTGAGAGTTAACGGTGATTGAGGGAAGGAGTCGCTTCAGTAGTGTGACCACTGACTGATAAGTTACACTCTCTGCGGTGAGTAACCTCCCCGCACTGACGCAGGCACCCGCGGAAGCTCAGTGGGACACAGCACATATAGAACACACACAGAGACCACACACATACCCACTCATAGAGACACACATACCCATGCACACACAGAGACACACACATACCCCCCACAGAGACACATACCCATGCACACACAGAGACACACACATACCCCCCACAGAGA
>NC_022015.1:80559870-80602545 GCF_000317375.1 Microtus ochrogaster | reverse complement strand
CCCCACAGAGACACATACCCATGCACACACAGAGACACACACATACCCCCCACAGAGACACATACCCATGCACACACAGAGACACACACATACCCACGCGCACACACACAGACACACATATACCCCCCACATACCCATGCACACACAGAGACACACATACCCCCCACATACCCCTCACAGACCCATGCACACACACATACCCATGCGCGCACACACACACACATACCCATCATACAGACACAAACATACACATATGCACCCACATACACACTTACATAGACACTCTCACACAGAGACACACACATACCCATGCACACACACACTCATCCACACACCTATTCACACACACATGTTCTCACACACATACACACTCACACACATACCTCTCCACACATACACACCCACTCACACACATGTTCTCACATACACACAAACACACATACACACTCACACACATGCCCCTTCACACACACTCACTCGCACATAGATGCACACACATACCCACTCATACACACACACGCACACACACTCGTACACACACACATTCACATGTGGATGACAGGCAAGTAGGAGGAGAAAGATTTCAGCAGAAGAGGGAGTGGGACTGACACAGGGGGATGAGAAGGATGAAAGTTCTTTATCTACATGTATGAAACTGACAATAAATAGAGAATAAATCTTTTTTTTTCGAGATAGGGTTTCTTGTGTAGTCTTGGCTGTCCTGGAACTCATTCTGCAGACCAGGCTGGCTTTGAACTTACAGAAACCCGCCTGCCTCTGCCTCCTGAGTGCTGGGATTAAAGGTGTGCACCACCACACCTGGCTAATGTATGATGTGATTAACTCTTTGTTTTTAATAGTACATTGATTGAGGTCTAATTTGCATTCTGTAACACTCACCCATCCGAAGCATGTACTGAGCCAGGTTTGAGAATGTCTCATTGCTCAACTGTACAAAGTTTCGTCATCTCAGAAAGCTGGTAGCCATCCCATTTCCCCATTTCCCAGTCTTTCACAAGTACCTACCTACTTCCCATTTCTGTGTCGTTGTAGACTGTAGAGTTTCATGGAAGTAAAGTCAGGCAAGATGTGGTCTGCAGTTGGAATTTTCTCTGGGCTGCTAACCAGCTCCCAAATAAAGACATGGAGATTTGCTATTAACTATGGATGCTCTGCTGTAGGTTAGGTGTCCCACTGGTTCTTTGAACTTAAGCTACCCTGCTTCTATGCATCTACATTTTACCTCTGTCATGTGACACCACACGAGTCTGTTAAAGGGTCTCAAGAATTTATCTAGGTATAGGCTAGGGACAAACCCTCAGTGATAGAGAACCAATCAGACACTACTGCTGATCCAGCCGCCTTCATCCAGTCGTTCTGCCCAGGGGTGAAGAGCACCAGCTGCAAGCTGTCTCTCTGCCACCTGCTCTGCTCTGACCACCCAAGAGAGGATGAGAGCAAGAGAGTGTGACCCTCTCCCTCGGCTTTCAAGTTCCGTCATAGGCAGACAAGACCACACACACTCCATGGCTTGCGGTCCCAAAAGTCATTGGCTAAACTGATCATGTCCTATTTTGCTGCTTCCTCCGTGTCTGGTTGGCTAGCCAGTGGCATGCCCCTGTTTTCATTTCCTTTTCTTTCTTCCTCAAACCTAAATTCCTCCTCCTTCTTACTCTCCCTGTTGGGAAGTTCTGCCTAGGTCTCCTGTCTTACTATTGGCTGTTCAGCTTTTTATTAGACCTATCAGGTGCCTTAGGCAGGCATGCTAAAACAGCAACAAATCTTTACATAAACAAATGCAACGCATCTTTGCATAGTTAAATAAAAACATCCCTCAACAGCGGTCCTTTGGGACCTACTTCCTTCACTTAGTTGTTTTCAAGGCTCATCTATGTTCAGTACATATCTAGACCCCTTTCCCTGCTGATGGTTTCCCATCCTACTGACACACCACATCTCATGTGTTCATCTATGTTCATGTGCTCACTCATTTTCTGATAGACATTGCTTTATTTTCATGGCTTGCTTCATTTTGCATTTATAAGAATGTCTGTGTTCTATGTGTGCACATAAGCATTTGGTCTGTGTGCTGTGTGTGGAGGCTAGAAGAGGGGGTGGGACTCCCTAGTGCTAAAATTACAGGAGATTATGAGCTGCCTAACACAGAGTTGGGAACTGGACTAGGGTCTTTCAGAAGAGGGTTCACTCTTAGCTGCCGAACCATTTCTTTAGCTCCTGTTTTCATTTTTAAATGAGTTTTTGTTTTGGTATTTTCTTTGCCATTTTGAGACAAGGTCTCAGCATATAGCCCATGCCATCCTGGAAACCAGTCCTACTGCCTCATGCTTCCAAGTGCTGGGATCACAAACAGGAGCCGTCATGCCTAACATTCAGAACACGATTTGGGCTGTATTTTCTTCTCTCTTAGGTATGTAGCCAGGAGTACACTTGCTGGACATGGTGTCCCACTTTCAGTAATGTGGTGACATGGAGGCTGCTTTCCAGAGTGGCTATGCCATGCTGCATCCAACCCAGCGGTACAGAAAGGATTCAATGTCTCCAGATCATTGCCAATGCTTACAAAACCTGTCTTGTTTACAACTATCCTAGTGGGTGCGAACAGGTCCAGAACCTAAACTTCAATGTCTGTTCTACACGGGAGGTACTTAATGGATATTTCGTGTATGCTGGGGCAGTGGTGGGTGGTGGTGGTGGTGTGGGGTGGACGACAGGCACGCTCATGTACAGAGGCCAGAGGATGACGTCATGTGTCTTCCTTTGTCTCCCTCCCTTATTTTTGATACCAGTTTTCTCAGTGAACCTGCAGCTCACCATTTTGGCTATGCTAGTTGGCCACTGAGGTCTTGGAATCTGCCTGCCCCCACACCCCTGATATTAGGGTTCCAGGCACAGGTGGCCATGCCCAGTTTCTATGTGGGTGCTGGGGATTTGAACTCACGTCTTCCTGCTTTCACAGGGAGTGCTCTTACCTGTGTTGAGTCCTTACTACATATTGTTGAATGAATGAAATAACAAGCCATGTCCTCATGGCCAGTGGGTATTCTGGGTAATGAAGCAAAGCAGCCACAGCATGTTGGCCAGGAGCGTCAGTGAGAAGGGTGCGGCCCCTAGGACTGTGGATACCCCGGTCCCATTCCTACAGCTTGACTCATGGGAAAGATGGGGTCTAGGAATCCATACTTTATGTAACTTATTTATTTGGACATAGGTCTTGCTATACAGCTTTGACTGGCCTGGAACTTACCAGGCTGGCCATGAACTCTGCCTCCCCAGTTGTCTTGGTTAGGGCTTTTATTACTCTGAAAAGACACCATGACTACGACATCAGTTAGAAAGAAAACATTTAATTGGGGTGGCTCCCTTACCATTTCAGAGGTTCGGTCCTTTCTCATCAAGGCGGTGTGCAGGCAGATGTGGTGTTGGAGCTGAGAGTGCTCTCGCAAGCAACCGGAAGTCAACTGACTCACACTGGGGGAAGCTTGAGCAAAAGTGACCTCAAAGCCTGTCCCCACGGTGACACACTTCCTCCAGCAAGACCACACCTCCTAATAGTGCCACTCCCTTTGGGGCCATTTTCTTTCAAACCACCACACCAGTGCTGGGAATGAAGGCACGTACCACCACACCCAGCCTGGGACTCTATCACTCTGCCTCACAGCTGGGTGTGATTCTCAGTAACCTGAATCTAGGGTTGGTGTTTGAGCACAGCCAGTGCCTTCCAAAATGGGGAGCCTGTCAGTGACAGTGAGACCTGGATGAGGAGTCACAGCCGTGCTGAGGGCTAAATGTCACAAGCCAGCAGAAGAAAGAGCAACCGGCAGCGAGACTCGCTGAGAACTCACTGCAGTTCCTGCAGACTTTCACTTGCGGCACTTCCTTTGATCTTCGGAACTCCGTCCTAGAGAAAGAGACGTATTTATTTGCTTCTCATTAGTCTACGCGGTCTGCCCGTGTAGCTTGGCTGGCCTTGAACTCACAGTCCTGAGATTAAGGCATGCACCATCACGCCCAGCCTAAGAGAAAGGTACTCTTAATTAGTCCTTCCTTACCGGTGAATAAACAGAGTCTGCAGGGGTAAGGTCGACCGGGGTCTCGCAGCTCCTGGGTTGGCTGCAAGCCAAATCAGGCCCTGCTCCTTCCCTTCTGCTTTCTAGCCTGGAAGCTCTCGAGTAAGTCCTGTGGCAGCTGGGAAGGCCAACAAGAAAGGAGTAAGACAGGTCCTTGGTGGGTGTGTGGAGTAGAGCTGTCAGGAAACGGGGCATTAGGGGAGGAGAGCCAAGTGGGGAGGGGACACTGAGGCAGAACTCGGAACAGTTCCTGAGCTCAGCACTGATCCTGCTAAGGACCAGTTTATCCCAAGTGCCTGAACAGCCACTTGCTGCTGCTGGCACGCTCGCCCCGAGATGCTCTCCCATGCTCCCAGGCAAGTCAGAATCAGCAACTATTCTTTCAAATCAGAAGTAATTGCATGCAACACCTCATTGAGACAAGTTTCCAGTGACATCAAGTAGCTTGCCTGAAATCACACAGCAGATAATTTACGAACTGAGATTCATTTTTTTAACTTCCTGCTATGTTTATATTGTCTTCAAAACCCATAGGCTGATACTCTAACATCCAAAGGATAGTGTTAGGGAGTGACGTTTTCCGATTGTGATTAGGTCACGAGGGCAGCTTTGCATCATCATAATAGATCTCTGGGAGACATGGCAACATCTTAAAAGGGCTGGTTTATCACCTCGGTGGGCCCAAGGGAACCCGGAAACCATCAAAAGCCGAGGCTGGGAAACCCAGCTTCCTGCGCCTGGCCTCAATTCCCCACCACCATCACCACCATGACCACTAAAAATAAGAGCTAGCCCAACACCCGCTGTCCCTGCCCCCAGTCGCTCTCCCGGCTTGTCTCTGGGCTTCCTGTTGATAATGAAGGTTGTTTTCATTTCGCAGCCTCTAAGTTCTGTTCACAGCCCACTGGGTTCTTCCCCAGCTTGAGAGGAAACAAGTGTTTAGGCAGAAGGCAAAGAGAAGGTGAGGAGCGGCAGGGCACAGAGGGCTGCCTTTGTGCCCTCCCTGTCCCCTCTGCCCACCCGCGCAGCTGCCCCAGGGAACTATGGGCCAGACTGCCAGCCTGAACGTGGTTTAGGCCAATGCACATTCCCACCAGAGAATTGTGTGGGGTTTAACCAGCTCTGGGGGAGACTGGTCCACAGGACCCAGCATCTTTGAGGGTTTACCAGCTCTGGGGGAGACTGGTCCACAGGACCCAGCATCTTTGAGGGTTTACCAGCTCTGGGGGAGACTGGTCCACAGGACCCAGCATCTTTGAGGACATGGATGAAAAATGCCCCTTTTGTTGTCCATTGAATAGGGTTAGAAAATCTATTTACTCAGAACCAAGTCAAATTAGTTTTGAGAAAAGAATAGAACATCTTAGATGCCAGTGAGATGGTTGGGTAGGTAAAGTGCTTGCTGTGCCAGCCTGGTGACTAGGGTTTGGTCCCCAGAAGTCACTAAAGGAGCTACGGGGTGTGGCTTCACGGATTTACTTTTCTGAAGCTGCCCCTTTGAGTTCCACCTGGGGTCTTTTGTATTTCACATTCTGGAAAGTACCCTAGTAATTCCCTGGAGACTGATAGCTTTTGGAATGTTCCTTTTAAAATGGGCAGAAGCTGGTCATCTGGGTGTGTTTGAAGGTCTTTGTTTATTGTTTGCTGTTTTGTTTATTGTTTGTTTTTCTATTGATGTTTCTTTTTGTTTTCAGAAAAGGGCTCATTATGTAGCCTTGGCTGGCTCAGAACTTGCTCTGTAGACCAAGCTGGCCCTGAAATCACAGAGATCCTCCTGCCTCCACCTCACAAGAGCTGGAATTAAAGGTGTATGCCATCACACCTGGCACCTTGTAAGTACTTAACAGTACCAGATCCCCTGGCAGAACCGGACTAGGCTGCGGTTCTCGGTGGGCTGGGTGTTTCAAAGCATGTGAGGTCAAACGTGAATGGTTTCTTCTTTTCCTGTCAAGGTCAGTCAAGGTCAGCCGAGGCTCCAAAGGGAAGTTTCATAAATCTTGAAGAGGGAGCAGTGGATTCACAGAGACTGGACAAAAATAAAATAAATTCTGTTTCCCTGGAGTCCTTCACCGAGACTGAACCACCGTGTTCCACTCCCTCAGCTTCTCCCTGCAACGTTTGTGGGTTCTCCACTCCACTGGGAATGGTGAGAGGGTGGGAAGGAGGAGACACGGTGACTTCTTATTCCCTGTTTTAGGAATCACCAACTGTACATGCTTACTGAGTGAAGACATTAGAAAGTTCAGATCGGGGGGCTGGAGAGATGGCTCAGTGGTTAAGAGCATTGCCTGCTCTTCCAAAGGCCCTGAGTTCAATTCCCAGCAACCATATGGTGACTCACAACCATCTGTAAAGAGGTCTAGCGCCCTCTTCTGGCCTTCAGGCATACAGACAGAATATTGTATACATAATAAATAAATAAATAAATAAATAAATAAATAAATAAATAAATAAATAGAAAGTTCAGATCAACCCCACCCACCTGGCCCCACGATGCCCAGAAAAAGACCTGTGATAATGGGCGATCTTCCTTACACATATTCACACGTGTGTACACAGGCACACACACATGCCCAGCACAGGATCGAATACTCTGTTTTGAGTTCCATAACTTCTTTGTTGCTATTCAACAGCTTTCCAATGTTTCTGCGTCAACCTCTGCGCCACCCACAGAGCCTGCTTTTCTCGGACACCCTGCTGTCAGAGCAGCTAGGTTATCTGTTTTCAAGGCCGCTTTCTGGAGCTCTAACTCATATGCCGACATTTGGGTTGCTCCCTGGCCAGTTTTGAACTGCACGTAGCCCCCAGACTAATCCCGGGGTGCAAGAGCTAGCGATCTTGCTCTTGTCGGAACAGTCCTGCATGCACCCCAACAGACGGGCTTGCCTCTCTGGAATTCACCGACACATCCTGTTCCCCATAGGACACGGAGTCAGACCCAGCCACCGTGGCTGGAGTCATGGAAGGAGAAGATGTGACACCAGAGATGGGTGACATCGGGACGGACCTGGGTGTTAACCGCTTAGACCTGACTTTATCAAGTGATGATCACAGTACAAACAGGACTTGACTTACACCTGGCACATGGCAGATGGCCTTCTGTCCACATGAGCTGGGCGAGGTCATGCCAAGAAGAGCGCATGTGTGAAGGTCTAGGTGACAGAGCGAGCGGCTGGAGCGAGGGGATGGGTACAGGACTAAAGCCTGGAGACACATAGGGCATTAATATCCCTGGCAAGTCACCGGGCAATGAGGCTGGAGACACAGGACTAGGACGGCACTTTAAGGAGCTCCTGCTCCAGCTATGAGGCTGGCTGGAAGGGCCCAGGCTGGGAGCATAAGGGCGATGGGGTAAGGGTTGGGAGGGTGCCAATGGATTCACTGTTTAAATGATCCAGCCTGGCCATGGGAGCTTGGACTAGGCCTTGACAATGGCTCCAGGAAAGCAGCTCAAAGGGAGATGTGAGAGATACTGTTAGGGGCTTTGGTGGCCTTGTGACCTGAGTTATAGTTCCTGGGCACTTGTAAGATAGGAGGAGGGCAGGTTCGCCTGCATGCATTCTTCACTTTCCCAGGTACAGACAAGAGAGCCGAGGCTTTGAAAAGAGTCTGATCTGCACTTTCTGTGAAGGACTTAGATGCTCTATGCCCGGGATGGCCTGAAAAGAGAGGAGAGGCCGTGCAAGAGGATTCTTTCTCACCCCAAATCTCCAGCAGAGAGCTCAGGCTCCCAGTCGGGGGGGAGGGGGAGACCATGGGTTCTACCCAGGGCCTTCCTCATAGGAGGGTCTGAAGTGGGGATCGGTATGGACAGGTTGCAAGGTTCACCTCAATTAGGAGCTTGGTGCTTTTCTCTTGGTGCCTGGGGATGGGGACATCCAGAGGGGAGTGCCAAGCTCCTAGGCTGCCATCTTTTCTCCACCACTCCCTCAGGCCACACCTCCTATGGCCCTTCGTGTGCACATTACCCTTTGTTCATCAGGCCCTGCTCACTTGGCTTAACATTAGCAGAGGCCCAGATGGGGACATGGCAGAGAGCCATCTGGTCTTCTCCCAAGACCCTCCTGATGCCTTATCTTGATGAGCCCCCTCCCCTTTACATCTGACCCAGAGTCCTCACCCTGTTTGCTAGCTGTCAATTGGGTGGCCTCAATACCCTGCACACAGAAAGCTAGCCATCCAAGCGTGGTGCTCCCCATATCCCCACTCCTCCACGTCTCCTTCCTCTGGGCTGGGGGAGAGGGAAACAGGAAGAATGGAAGCCCGTGGCGTCCTCTCTGGCTAAAGTGAGCATGGCCATGGTCTCTGTAGTCACCCTGCCTTCTTCCGTAGCCAGGGCTAGAGTCCCCGGAGGGATGAGACGAGAGGCGGCAGAGGCCCGTGGTGAGGGTGATGAGAGGCCAGGGGCATGGGCTTGGCTGTCACAGGACACTGTTCAGCTGGTGACTCAGGACCTGGCTGAGTTAACTTCTCTGGGCAAAGTGTTACAGGTGTGTCCATGGCTCCTGCCTGAGGGAGGGCAAGGCTCAGCCGGGTCTCGCCCTGGCCTACTGCAGGCTCCAACTGCCTATGAAGAAAGAACGAAAGTAGAAAAGGAAAGGGATGGGAAGGAAGAGGCACTGCAGGGCATGGGGACAGCAGGTGGACTCCGGGAAGGGCGGCGCCTCACAGGGGCTTCATCAGGATGCACCCTCGCTGCCTCTGCTACGAACACAAGAAGGATGGGCTCATCCCCACTTCACAGCCCAGAAAACTGAGCACCGAGAACATTGGCCTGAGGTCACTTGGCTGTTTCAGGGCAAGGCTTATGACTCCAAAGTTCACCTACTTCGATGTCACAGCCTCTGCCTTGCTAGCCTCTGGACAGAGTTTGTCAACCCTAATCACAACCTAGGACACCTGTCACCGAGCACCCTTTTACTAGGCTGGGCTCTGCTTCCTGAAGGACACACACTTGATTTGCTCTGGAAAAGCCTGTCTTGATTTAGGGGATCCATGGGGCTACCCGAGCAGCTTCCAGGGTGAGAGGGCATGGTCCCTGTCCTCAGGGAGGGGTCGAGGCAGGACAGAGATGCAGAAGGGCAAGAAGTGGGGATTGCGGGCACAAAAACCATGACTCTTCTTAGAGACTCAGTGGCTCGTGGGACTCAGGATCAGAGAAACCAGGCTTGGAATCCCCATTCCACTTAATCATGGTGTGGGCACAGTGTTCAGCCTCCATGGGCTTGCAGGTCCTTGCTCATTGACAGGTAGGTGGTCACGGCCCCTGGTATCTTGGTCATCTGTGGAGAGTAATGGTCCCGATGGCATTGTGCTCACTGCCTTAGCCGTGCCAGGTGCAACATACATCCCGGGACTCTAACCATCCTCATTTACCCTACCACTAGGTACCCATCCTCTCCAGGGCACACAACATGCTTTCAGGGGCTCCAGGTGACATGGTAACAGGCCACTGAGCAGGGATTGGTTCAGGTGTGTAAGGTGCAGACTGGCACTGACTCAGGGCTGGCCACCTGGCAAGACACAGACTCACTCAGCTGGCTTTGCTCATCAGTGTCAAATGTCCTGGAAATTCCAAGGAAGGGACCAACCCAGCTAAGAGAAGGGTGGAGAGTCAGCTCTGCTTTGCTGGCTTTCAACCCAGGGTGAAGGTCGGCTGCAGCCGGCCAGCAGGAGGTGTACAGACAAGATCACGCCCTGTATGCCTCTACTCCAGACAGAGTGGCTCTGGCCCATTCCATAAAGTCCCTGCTGGGACAGGGCAACTTGCCCAAACGCATACGCCTCATAACCAGGCCAACCAAGATCTAATGCCTCTACAGGAGTAGGGCCCGGCACCTTTGCCTGCTGGTTACTTCCTTTTGCTCTTCTACCCAGAGGAGGAGGCTGGGCCACACCCAGAGACAGCTCTAGCTCGGAACCAGATTATCTTTGGCAACCAGTGGATGGCAGAAGTCTTAGGCCTCCCCTAGGTAACCCAGCACACCATGTCTTCTCTTGCAGGTAGTCTTCTCCCTAACAGGCGCTTTGGTAAATCCACCTTCTTCATTTTGCCCACTTGTCTCAGGAGCCAGAGTAGCATGTCAGTAGGCAAGCTTCGTATTGGGTTCCAAGTCCAACAGTTAGTTTCTGGGTCCTTCAGCTTTTAACCCAGGAGAAGTTCTCTGTGTTTTCAATGTCTGCCAGTGGAGAACTCTGGTGATACTCGTTTGCGGGAGGACCGAAATGCCACTTCGGACAGGAAGTGGAAGTGGGAAGCCACTCTTGCATCATGGCTCCTGGACACGAAGCTGTCGCTATCAAGAGTAAGCTCCGTCTCCAGTTGAGAAAAGACAGCCAGCTACCTTGAGAAGAAACACTGCAGTGACTACGGACACATGGACAGTGGGGAGAAATCTATATTTGGGCAGGTGGTTCCCTGGCCTTCTCAGGTGCCCGCAATATAGCACAGCACCAGGGTAGATGGGGTGTTCCATCTTTGCCCTGCTGGACTTGGCTCTGTCCCTGTAAGGGGATCTTTCCAGCATATAGCGTCAGCCTGCTCTGTTGATCCTACAGGTTCCATGCAGCCATATGGGAATAGGCGCTGGCTGGTTTTCAAAGACAGGGGTTAAATGAAGTAGACACGGGCAAAAGAAGACACTGAGGTGCAGCTGGAGGATGTCCACACTGTGTGATCTGAGTGTTAGGACAACAAACAGCTCTATCAGAACTCATATGCCTTCATATGCTAATCTCATTTCTCTCTGGTGGCAAAATGGCCTTGGCTGGAAAGTCAAAGCAGCAAGCTCTTGGCTCCTTTGTCACTAACTGTGACCTTGGGCAAGCTCCCCAAGAGTTCCATTTTCCTTGTTCTATGAAATCAAGCCCCACAATGTGTGTCAAGTACACAGCAGAAAGATCCACAACCCGGCAGCCAATTCTGCTAGAGACTGCCTTCCCTTCACTCTCTGTTATCATCTTATTTGACTAATTGACTTTAAAATAGGACCCTGTCTGAATGAGCACGGTCTCCAGAGGCTCATATATTTGAACGTTTAGTCACTAGGGAGTGGCTCTATTTTAAAGGATTAAAAGGATTAGGACATACATCACTGTGTGTGGGCTTTGAAATTTCAAAAGCCCACTCCAGGCCCAGTCTCTCCCGGTCACAGATCAGGACATAGGTCTCTGCTACTGCTCCCTGCCACCTTGCTCTCCACCATGACGATAATGGACTGAATCTCTAAAACTGTAAGCGAGGCCCCAGTTAAATGCTTTCTTTCGTAAGGGTTGCTTTGGTCATGGTGTCCCTTCACAGCCACAGAACAGTGACTAAGAGAGATCCTAATCCTTTGGAATTCCTCTATCCAAGGTAAAGCTAATGTGTCCAGGGGGCCTAGGCGGCTTAGCTTTCTTTTCCTTTTTCTGTTTTCCCCACTGGAGGTGGGATCCCTGCCACTTTGACCAGACTGGTTTCTAGTTTATTTACTGCCCATGCGAGCCTCTTGGGTAGCAGGGACTACAGGTGTGCACTGCCGCACCAGCTCAAGGTCTCGTTTATGGTAGCTCAGGCTAGCCTCCCGAAGGTGTACAACCGCTAACACATTGCTGCAGCGACAGCATGTGACAGCTGTCCAGGTGGTGCAGCTTCCATCTTGCACTTACACTGGAGTAGACCGGGGCAAGTCCACACGAAGAACAGCTGATGTCCGCCATCATGCTCGAGCATGGTTCTCGGACAGCTCTGGCTGATGTCCTAACTGTAACTTCTTCGAGATTCCAGGTCGTAGAGAAACTGAGGCATAAAAGCAAATGTGTGTTGTTTTTATTTTACATGTACATGTGTGTGTGGTGGGGGGTGGGGACACGTACATCACATGTAGATATGGTGGACAGAAGAGGGAATCCGTTTTCCCGGAACTGGAGGTACAGGCCGTTGTGAGCTGCCTGATGTAGGTGCTGGGAACCAAACTCAGAGAACAGTAAGCACTCTTAGCCAAGGAGCCATCTCTCCAGCCCTCTTAAATGTACATTGTTTCAAACACCTATATTTTGGAGTGATTTATCACCTAGCAACAGATACCCACTGTCTCCCAAGAAATTGCATGTAGCTAAGGAATAACAGGGGTAACATGTAACAGCATGGAAGACTGGGGGTGTGTGAAAAATGACTGATGTCATAAATGATGGGTCAGCCAGGTGTGCTAGGGTACAGTCCTATCACTCCAAGAGGTGGGGGGGGGCATAAATGGATGGGTGGCTGTGGGTCAGCTCAACCAGAAAACCTAGCTGAAGATGAAACACGGTTTTAAGCTCACTGGAAGCCAGGGACAAGGCGGATACTTGATAGGTCACCCTCTTAATGAGGACAGTCACTTGACACTCGGCCTTTGGATAAGCACACGGTAGTATGGGTGATACCTTGAGACTTTCTGCCTACTCAGGTCACATCAAGCACCTTTGAGTGGCAATGACCCAGTGCCGATGGCTCATTGTCATAGTGAAGCATTTTCTGATAGTTTTCAGGGACTCTTAGCATTATAAAAATAGAAAAAAAGCTGTGTCTTAAAAATGTAACTTTTAGCATAGGTAGAAAAGACAAGGGTAATAAATACAAGGGTCAGGATGTAAAGCCTGTCCCTCATCCCCACAACTTACTCCGCTTCTTAGTGAGTACACTGTGCGATTTCCTCCCTGTTTCTGGAATGTTCATGAACAGGCAAACACAAGATATTAAATTGTACTCCGCTTGTGGAGTTTACCACTGGGCACTGAAGGGACTAACAGCAATGTCTTTCAATTAGGACAATTAGATTTTCAGAGTCTCTCCCTCAACTTTTTTTTTTTTTTAATTTAACATGGATTCTCGCTATGTAACCCTGTCTGGTACTTTGTAGATCATGCTGGCCTTTAACTTCTAGCCATCATCTGGAATCAGGCTCCTGAATGTTGAGGTTACAGGTCTGAATCATCATGTAGGTTGTTTTTTCCTACTTTGACTTTTTTCATTCAAATTCAGAAACATAAAAAGCCAAGAAAGCAACACACACATTCTATTACCAAGAAAGCAGCATTTTTTTGGGGGGTGGGGGGAGGATGGGAGTTTGAAACAGGATCTTCCCATAGCCCTGGCTGTCCTGGAGCTATGTAGACCAGGCAGGCCTCAAACTCAGAGATCCGCCAGTTTCTAGGCATGTTAAAGGCATGATGTTTGGGTGTGTTTCCTTGTTTCTCTCTTATAAATACAAATGTGTGTAACATATTAAATTTCAAGAAAAAATTGGCACCAACTGTAGAAAAGACTTTTACATCCTCCCCATTCCATCCACAACCATTAGACTGTGACAGAAACGCAGGTGTGTGCTTCTTCAGAAGCACAGGTAGGGCTGAGCTTGGTGACACCTTTTATCCCAATGCTTTAGAAGCAGAGGCAGGCAGCTCTCTGTGAATTTGAGGCCAGGAAGGTCTGCATAGTGAGTCCCTAGACAGTCAGGGCTGTATAGAGAGACTGTGTGTTAAAAACAGAAAGACACCCAAACCCAAACCCCAAATTCCCACAAAACCCAATAACACAAAATGAACAACAACAATAACAACAACAAAAACAAAGACAGCAGTATTATTTTTTTGTTTTTCTTTCAAGACATGGTTTCTCTATTTAAAAGCCCTAGTTGTCCTGGACTAACTCTTGACCAGGCTGGTCTTGAACTCACAGAGATCTGCCTGCCTCTGCCTCCCAAGTGCTGGGATTAAAGTGCACCACCACTGCCCAGACAGCAGTATTATTTAGCTGCCTGGCGGCACAGGTCTGTCATCCCAACCCTTGGAAGGTGGAGGAAGATCCGGAGCGAAGGTTGTCAGCTGTGACTCTTAGGCTAGTCTGGGCTGTACAACACCCAGAACCAACAGGGATAGAACAGGAGGAAGAGGCAAGCGAGGAGCAGCAGCAGCAACAGCAGTAAGAAGGGCAGCGAGACGTCCTGGCCCGTCCAGGACTGATCTGGACCTGTCTTTCTGAGTCTTGTCCACTGTTCTCAGTCTGAACTCGCTGGTCAAGCAGAACTCCCCAGGATGGAGAACAGAGGCAACACTGGAGCCTGTTCAATGGAGTGTATCTGGACTATCTTTGCCTATGTGCCTGCTAACCAAGGTGGACAGTGTCAGTGACCAAGACCGATGAAAAGGCAGTCTACGTTAGGCCAAGCACATCTGAGTCCCTGCTTTCCTGGAGCTGCCGTACAGACAGATACGAAACCACCGGTGCTGTCTGAAGACAGGCTGCTAACTATGGTTCTGAAGCACTGCCCAAGTCTGACAAAGAAAAGTCTTATTTTTAATTCCTAATTATTTGGGTGGCCACTTTATTATGACAACCTTGTTAGAAAGAACTTGCAAATAAAAACATCACACACTGAAATTAATCAGACCCAAAGTTTATACCTATCAACAAACTTCTACCTTGATAGAGTATATTTTTTTCTTTTTATTTATTATTATTTAATTCATTTATTAAAGATTTCTGCCTCCTCCCTGCCACCACCTCCCATTTCCCTCCCCCTCCCCCGATCAAGTCCCCCTCCCTCATCAGCTCGAAGAGCAATCAGGGTTCCCTGCCCTGTGGGAAGTCCAAGGACCACCCACCTCCATCCAGGTCTAGTAAGGTGAGCATCCAAACTGCCTAGGCTCCCACAAAGCCAGTACGTGCAGTAGGATCAAAAACCCATTGCTATTGTTCTTGAGTTCTCAGTAGTCCTCATTGTCCGCTATGTTCAGCAAGTCCGGTTTTATCCCATGCTTTTTCAGACCCAGGCCAGCTGGCCTTGGTGGGTTTCCGATAGAACATCCCCATTGTCTCAGTGTGTGGGTGCACCCCTCGCGGTCCTGAGTTCCTTGCTCATGCTCTCTCTCCTTCTGCTCCTGATTTGGACCTTGAGATTTCAGTCCGGCGCTCCAATGTGGGTCTCTGTCTCTGTCTCCTTTCATCACCTGATGAAGGTTAATATTCAGGAGGATGCCTATATGTTTGTCTTTGGATTCACCTTCTTATCAAAAGTATATGCTCAACTATGTTCATAGCAGCATTGTTTGTAATAGCCAGAACCTGGAAACAACCTAGATGCCCTTCAATGGAAGAATGGATGAAGAAAGTATGGAATATATACATATTAGAGTACTACTCAGCAGTAAAAAACAAGGACTTCTTGAATTTTGCATACAAATTGATGGAAATAGAAAATACTATCCTGAGTGAGGTAACCCAGACCCAAAAAGAGGAACATGGGACGTACTCACTCATATTTGGTTTCTAGCCATAAATAAAGGACATTGAGCCTATAATTCGCGATCCTAGAGAAGCTAAATAAGAAGGTGAATCCAAAGACAAACATATAGAGTATATTTCTGCATTTATTTTTGAGCCAAGGTTTCAATATAGCCCAGGTTACATTTGAACGTGGGACCGCCTTGGTTCAGAGTGCTAGCCAGTGATAGATTTGCAGTGTGCACTGAGCAGGAAGAAGGTGAGTGAAGCATCGTCCTCCAGTGGGCAGGGTGGAGAAGGTACCTGGACAGCTGCGGGAGGGACAGGCCAGTGGGCACCAGGGGTCCAGCAGGAGGCTCAGCCACTGTGTAGACAGCAGCAGGTGCAGAACTGCTCTCACAGGGTGGCCTCCCAGAGCAGGCCGGAAGAGGGAATGAGAGGTCAGTCCTCAGGCCACTGCGGTGAGGCAGGTCAGAGAGGCCTGACTCAGTGGCAGAAAGTGGCGAGCACAGGCAGCTGTAAAGGACAAGCCAACAGTCAAGGCCCTCACAGGCTCATCTCGGCAGCGCCGATCCACTCTGGTCCTCTCCAACCCTCAAGTGCTCTTCAGGTGCATGTTTAGTGCTCTGTGGGAAATGACCTCCAGAGAAAATTAGTTCATAACCAACACAGGAGCATCTTCATAGCTAGTCTGGGTAGCACTTGGCCTCTGCTCAATAGTCTTTCCTCTTGCTTTAGGCAGGTTCTGGTGCAACACTCATCACCGGTCCTGCAGCCTGGCAACTCGTTATCACACAGGACTTCCTCTGTGAAAGCCAGGTCAGGCTTTCCTGCCCTGCAGTGCTCTTCTTTCTGAGGAAGGGATGACTCTTTTGGATGGGGAAACTGAGGCATCTAGCTTCTCTCTGCAGTATTGACATGAAGCCAGCCTCTGCCTGAACGCTGCCTGGTCTCTGCTTCTCAGTGCTTCCAGAATCCCCACGGGCCATCTTCTTTCCATCCAAGTTCCTGTCTTGAATTGCTAGGCACACCCTGGACCCTTTGGCCTAAGGTCCTGCCCTGATCCTGCCACCAGCCCACAGAAAGGGGAGGAAGCAGCACTTCCTTGGGGAAGAAGCCCTGAGATCTTGCTCCAGATAGGGACAGATCCATGAGCATCCCCAGCAAAAACTGCCACCTTCCAGGTTCCGTGTTGCACTTGCTGACCTCCTGACCTTGCTAGTGGCTTCTTCAGTTTAAGCTGCCCTCCTAACACCTAAGCTGATCAGTAAGTGAGGAGAATCCCAGAATTGCCCTGCCCAGTCACTCTGCTCTGCGGCTAACTGAGCTATGCTTGCCTGACTTTGGCAAGTATATGTGCATATGTTCTTTTGCTCAACATTAACCTAAAGGTCAGACAGAACCAAAATCCTTTCATATACACAGTTCTAAGACACAAAGCTATTTAAGAGATACTTTGAAATAAAGCCTCTATCATACTTTATATGTGCATATGCACACACACACAAACTTTTTTTTTTTTTTTTTTTTTTTTTGAGATGCAGTTTCTCTGTGTAGCTCTGGTTGTTCTGGACTTGCTCTGTAGACCAAGCTGGCCTTGAACTCAGAGATCCACTTGCCTCTGTCTTCTGAGGGCTGGTATTAAAGGCATGCACTACCACCACCTGGCAAAATATTCATTTTTTTAATTAAAAAATTGAGACAGGGTCTCACAATGTAACCCTGGCTGGCCTAGGACTCCATACAGTGTATTTTTTAAACCAAGTAACTTGAGAAACCTTCAAACTTAAAAAACTTGGGGGCAAAGGGAGCCTTACTCCTCCCTAGTATTCTATGGACCAGTAAATTATATTTGGGATACATTCTTTGGTCCCTTTCCTCAAATGACCTTTCAGTTCAAACAATTGAAACCAACATTTCCAAAATAGAAACCAGGTAGGAAGTAATGTTTAACCTTGTTAGACCAGTGAACAACTCTGGGGCAAACTGCCTGCACCTGCAGCCAGCTGCCTGCATCTACGGCTTCCCCCTTAAAACCGGGGCCATCTACCCCGAAGTCAAAGTCTGTCACACCAGTCACCACTGCAATTAGCCCCTCAGCAGGGAAGGATGAGTGACTGCGCTGCTACCTCCTCCACACGCGACTGTTCTGTAGGAGGTGGCTTTGGACCTGGTCTAGGGCAGCAGCCTGGCCAGAAACCCCTGAAGAGGCCCAAGCACTACTCAGGCTCTAGGGCTGGGCTGCTAACCTTTTTATTGTTTTAATTGAAAATAATTTTTTCATATTATATATTCAGATTATGTTTTCTTTTTTCTAATTCCTTCAGGAACCCCCCTTACTTAACAATCTAACTTTGTCCTTTTTTCTCTCTTTTAAAAAAATAAAGCAAACAAAAACAAGCAAAAAGAAACACACACACACACAAACCCCTTCCCCAAGAAAGCCAGAAAGCAAAATAACAAACAAAAGAGGCCAATAAGAGCAAACATGTCCACACATAGCAGGATGAATGAACTCACAGAGACTGTGGCAGCACGCACGAGGCCTGCACGGGTTAAACTCATACAGGTCCCATGACCAGGAGTACAGATCTACACACAATGAACTCAATGGCATTTTCATATTTTTCTGTGCTACCTTTAAAAAATATATGTATCTCAGAAAACTACAATTTAAGTCAAGACTACCCCAGGGAAATTTGGACAGGCTACTTCTTAATTCCTACTTAATATAACATACCTCTTCCTCATTTTCACCCCAACTGGTCAAGTATCTTGAATACTGCTTTGGAAGTACTTCTTCCCTCTTGAAAATATATCTATAAGTGGGCAGGTAGTGGATTACCTCTAATAAGAGACCAACAGGCTAGACAAAGAGTTCTAGTCCAGTCTGGTCTATGGTGAGACCTTATCTCAGAAAACCCAAAACTAACAGCAGCAGCACAACAACCAAGTGAGAAACTGTTACGTCCACCCTCGACCAGCAAGGAAAACACAACACCCGGAGCTCTTCTTGCAGCAGTTTTCAGGACTTTATTTACAGCAATCTATCTCCTTCTCCTTCCTCCCCCCCCCCTTTCCTCTCTTCCCCTCTCTCCCTGGGCAAACCTCTCCCAGCCCTTAAGTAGGCATGGGCTGCCAACCCCGAACTGCCAGGTGGGCACTGCCCATAGGCTCACGCATATGCAGCCAGCTGATAATCATTGTGTGATCATAGCATGCATAGGTCAGGCCTTAGCCATCTCAGGAGTTGATTATACATCTCCATCAGGTGTGACACCACGCAGCTCGCTCCAAGAAACCCCAACACCTTCACAGCTAAATCACCAACTTGAAGTACACTGTTTGGTCCACGAAATTAAAGAAGTTACCACTCTGAAGCGGCTTTTCTACAGGGCTCACTGACTACCTTTTCTGGAGTGTTGGCGATTGAACCTAGAGCCTTGTACATTTTAGGAATAGGCCTTATCCTAGCTACATCCCAGTGGCCCCCCCCCAGGGGAGGCCTCACTATAGGTCAGACCCCTTTGCCGTGGTCTCTGCATGCTAGAACTGCAGATGTGAACAAAGAGCTGGGCTTACTGGCTTGTTGAGAAGACTCTAATACTAAAGAGGAAGTGTCCGTACATCTGCCATCCGATGATACCTATCTATGACATACTGATCCTTAGTTGCCATTTCAAAATCACATTTAAGAAAAAAAAAAAACCTTAGAGACTGTGGCAGGGTGGTGCATGGCTTTAATTCCAGTACTTTCAAGGCCAGCCTGGTCTACAAATTCAGTTCTAGGACAGTCAAGGATACACAGAAACCCTGACTTGAAATAACCAAAACCAAACTAAACTAAGCAACAAACAACCTCTCCACAAAACAAAACTTAGAATGATTTCTTAGAAACCCAACTCTTTTCGGTGTACATCCTAATTCAGCAGGAAACTGGTATTTTGCCTAGTGACAGAAGCTACATGAGATGGAAAAGAAGGGATTTCCTGACCCTCAGAATCAAGGTCAAGAATGGCTCTGGAGGAGGACAAAAACCTAAAGTGTGTAGGAAGAAACCCTGGAGTAGAGCTGGCTCATTTCAACAGTCGTTGGCACAGCTTTGGTGTTAAGTCTTTCCCAGCAGAAATTCTTCAGGTTTTACAAACAACTGTGGAGTAGCTAGATCTCTTTCTCATTTTTCCCTGGAAGGCATGAGGAATAACAAAATGTGTATTTGTTACTTAAGTCACAAATGACACTTAAAAATTCTAAGTTCTGGGCTGGAGAGATGGCTCAGAGGTTAAGTAAGAGTACTGGCTGCTCTTCCAGAGGTCCCGAGTTCAATCCCCAGCAACCACATGGTGGCTCACAACCATCTGTACTGAGATCTGGCGCCCTGCTCTGGCGTGCGGGCATACATCGAGGCAGAATGTTGTATACATAATAAATAAATACTTAAAAAAAATTCTAAGTTCCATGTGGAAAGAAAACAGCACCATGATTAACTTGAGAGAATATTTAAACAACTCTCAAGAAGAATCTAACAGCTTAGAAACTTTAAAGTTCTTTCTTTACACTTAAATTTTTTTATCTGTATGAATGTTTTGCTTGCATGTATCTTTGTGTACCACATATACCTAGTACCTTTGAAGGCCAGAAGAGGACACTGCATCTCCAGAATTGTAGATCAAAGCCATGAGACCCAGGCCCCTAGTACTCCAAACCACAGAGCCACCTGCACCTCGTTTTAGGAAAACAGTGATTGATAAATAACATTCAAGCTTGGTCCTCATTCTAAATACTAGTTTGTAGGAACATTGGTATTTATCTGAGTTATGTTCCACTGGAGGTCCACGAGAGCCCATGCTATGGTAGCAAAGCAAGAGACACAATGTGGAAGACCTCTGCTTGAATTCTGACTTAGTCCCTGTTCTGTGGTGTGTCAGGCAAGTACAATCTCTCTGAAGAATTGATAGCTCTGCTCTAAGGACCACAAGATGCAGCCTGATGTCCATAACCAGTTTTCAACATTAAACTGTACCCAGCGATGCACACTCATCAAGTTCTAAGCCAAACATTAAAAAGCAGGGAGTTTCCCTCGACTGTGAATTATTAATTCAGTACCGCCTCCTTATAGTCATTCTCCAGCTGGAAACCAAGCTCACCACTTTTTTCCTACTAAAACCTCTTCAAATTTAATCATTCGCAACTCCAGCATCATTTTGTCTCCCCAAGAAAGACTATTTCAATATTCACTTTAGTGAAGTAGCTCACTCCATCTTGAAATCTACATTTATATCTGGACCAAGCTACCTCTGCCGGCTTTTAAAACTGCCTTTGACTGTCTCCTGACTCCTCAATCCAAAGGACAAAGGCCTTCAAGAGCCAATTCTCCTTGCAGTCACCGCCAATACAGCTCTTTTCCAGATCTTCATTCTGAGGTGCTCGGGGGAGGAGAAATTCTTTCAAATCAAAAGTCAGTGTTAAACAAAAATTGGTTCACTGTGGCTGGACCAAGCTATGGGACTTGGCTCTCTGTAAGAACAGAACAAAGACACTAGAGCTGCACAGAGATAGACACAAAGTCGGCACTAGTAATTCTGGGGTCTGAATCTATGCTCAAAACACCAGGTCCGCCTCCCACAAACCTCAGTTTCATCACCTACAAAGTGGGGGTAATACCTTCTACTAATATGTGAAAAGCACTTAGCATAATCTTTGGTATATACAGAGACATAAAGAGGGCAGGCATTATCAACTACTTCCTTAGTTAAAAAAAAAAGGGAAGTTGCCACAAGCACGAAATCTGCAGGCACTCACTCCTTTTATGGTCTATGTGTTCTCTCTTTCCGCAGGCATAACAACCACCTGTCTTGGCGAACTAGGACCTGCTAAGAACGAGCTGAGGGACAGTCTCGCGAGAATAAGTAACAAAAGAAATGCCATCCAAGTTCCTCACAACCAACATTGTATTTACAGTCTAAGAAAAAAGTATAGAGGGCCAGAACTAGAAACTGGATTGTTAGGTTACTCACACCCCCTAGTGGCCACAAAGAAAATGGCTCTTTAAACCGATAGTTTGGCCAAGATTATTTACATATGTGAGTTTAAAAAACAGCTCATCGATTCCACTGGAATCAGGAAAAAGACAAGGTTGTTTACTCTCTTCATGTCTATTCAATATAGTTCTTGAGGTTCTAGATAGAGCAATAAGACAAAAAAAGGAGATCAAGGGGATAGAAATCGGAAAAGAAGTCGAACTCTGACTATTTGCTGATTATATGATAGTTTACATAAGCTACCCCAAAAATTCTACCAAGGAACTTCTACAAGTCATAAACACTTT
This sequence comes from Microtus ochrogaster, assembly GCF_000317375.1. Classification (NCBI taxonomy): domain Eukaryota; kingdom Metazoa; phylum Chordata; class Mammalia; order Rodentia; family Cricetidae; genus Microtus; species Microtus ochrogaster. The sequence goes on along the minus strand of NC_022015.1, from coordinate 80,580,887 downwards.
CAGTAATGTAGCAGGATACAAGATTAACTCAGAAAATCAGTAGCCCTCCTGTAAACAGATGATAAATGGGCTGAGAAAAAAATTAGAGAAACATCACCCTTCACAATAGCCACAAATAACATAAAGTATCTTACAGTAACTCTAACCAAACAAGTGGAAGACTTATATGACAAGAACTTTAAATCTCTGACGAAAGAAATTGAAGACAACACCAGAAAGTGGAAAGATCTCCCATACTCTTGGGTAGGAAGAATTAACATAGTAAAAATGTCAATCTTACCAAAAACAATCTATAGATTCAATTGCAATGCCCATCAAAATCCCAGCAAAATTCTTCACAGATCTTGAAAGAACAATATTCAACTTCATATAAAAAAAAACCCAGGACAGCCAAAACAATCCAATAATAGAACTTCTGGAAGCATCACAATACCTGACTTCAAACTCTACACAGTGCTAAAGTACTGAAAACATCCTGGTATTGGCATAAAAACAGACAGGAGGACCAATGGAACCAAATCGAAGACCCAGATATAAATCCACACACCTATGAACACTTGATTTTTGATAAAGAAGCAAAAATATCAAATGGAAAAAAGAAAACATTCAACAAATGGTGCTGGCATTAACTGGATATCAACATGTAGAAGAATGCAAATAGATCCATATCTATTGTCATGCACAAAACTCAAGTCCCAATGGATTAAAGACCTCAACAACAACAACAAAAAACAGCCACACCAAACCTCACAAAAGAGAAAGTGGGAAGTACACTTGAACATATTAGCACAGGAGAACACTTCCTAAATATAACCCCAGTAGAATAGACACTGAGAGAAACAATTAATAAATGGGACCTCCTGAAACTAAAAAGCTTCTGTAAAGCAAAGGATACACGGTCAACAAGATAAAACGACAGCCTACAGAATGGGAAAAGATCTTCACCAATCCCACATCAGACAGAGGGCTGATCTCCAAAATATACAAAGAACTCAAGATATTGGTCATCAAAAGAACAAATAATCCAACAAAAAAATTGGGTACAGACCTAAATAGAGAACTGTCAACAGAGGAATCTCAAATGGCTGAAACACATTTAAGGAAATGTTCAGCATCCTTAGCCATCAGAGAATGCAAATTAAAACAACTCTGAGATTCCATCTTACACCTGTAAGAATGGCCAAGATCAAAAACACTGATGACAACTTATGCTGGAGAGGTTGTGGGGTAAAGGAAAAACTCCTGTATTGCTGGTGGGAGCGCAACCTGGTACAGCTGCTTTGGAAATCAGTCTGGTGATTTCTCAGAAAATTAAGAAACAACCTTCCTCAAGACCTAGCAACACCACTTTTGGGTATAAACCCAAAGGATGCTCAATCGTATCACAAGGACATGTGTTCAACTCTGTTCATAGCAGCATTGTTTGTCATAGCCAGAACCTGGAGACAACCTAAATGTCCCTCGACCACAGAATGGATAAGGAAAATGTGGTACATTTACAAAATGGAGAACTACACAGCAGAAAAAAATAATGACATCTTGAAATTTGTAGGCAAATGGATGGCTCTAGAAAATGTCATATTGAGTGAGGTAACCCAGACCCAGAAAGACAAATATCACATGTACTCACTCATAAGTAGCCTTTAGACATAAAACAAAGAAAACCAGCCTACTATTCAAAATCCCAGAGAACCAAGACAACAATGAGGACCTTAAGAGAGGCATACATAGATCTAATCTACATGGGAAGTAGAAAAAGATAAGATCTCCTGAGTAAACTGGGAGCATGGGGACCGTGGGAGAGGGCAGAAGGGGAAGCAGAAAAAAAATGCATAACTCAATTTAAAAAATAAAGCTAAAAAACCAGCTTATTTACTTTTATGGGTTTTCTGCCCATTAAAAAAAGATAATGTTACTAGACACAATGAAATACTAACTTAAAGACTAAAGACACAAGCAACCACTTTCTAATCTATGCTCACTCAGGTAAGACCAAGGTAAGGAGACTTTTGATCTGAAACATTGTTTTTCACCACTGAGTTATTTACAAGTCGAGGTAACAAGTTACTATGCCCAAGACTATCACTCTATTCTTTGTGAAATCCTTCGTTTTTGTAATAGGTTATTTCAGTAAAAGTTCAGTAACCAGAACTTTCAATGAACACTGTTTCTTCCTCTTGCAGTCCATTTCTAGGACAAAGTAGGGAGAATTCAAAATAAATTACTCGTGTGAAGGAGTTGGTTGAAAACCTCCAAGAGTGTTTCCCTCTCTTTGTAGACAGGACCTCATACAGCTAAGGCCTGAACTCCTGAGCCTCCCTGCCTGCATCTCCCAAGTGCTGGGATTACAAGTGTCTCTAGAGTGAGCTATTTTAAGTAGAAAAAAAAAAAACAGGATAGAAGTGATATTCACGCTATAATTATCAATATACAGGAAATATATATAATTGGGTAAGAACTAGAAGGAAATTAAAAATAAAAACTGTAATGGGGAAAAATAGTGAATTTTCTCTTTTCCCCGCTCCTTTCCTTTTCTTACACTATTTTTTGTATGATTTTAATGTTTTGAGCTAGTACACAGCTTACACCTTCTATCTTATCAGCATCCATATATACACACACGTACACATATACACACTACACATACTCACACACTCAGATACATATATATGTAAATATGTGTGTTACTTCATACATATACATGTAAATTTTTCTGTTTTTGTATTTTACAGAAGAAGGTCTCACTATTGGAGGCTCAGCTGTCCTGGGACTCAGATATCCACTTGCCTTTGCCCCAGCACTGGGATTAAAGGTGTGTGCCTTTAATTCATATATATATATATATATATATATATATATATATATACACACACACACACACACACACACACACACACACACACACACACATTAATTTTAAACTAAATTGAAAAGGGATTTATCAGAGACCTCCTTACTCAGAAAGCAATCTTGGTATCTACTGTTTTACATAATACTTGGCAAACACAATGTATAAACTAAGAAATCACTTCTGCATGGAAACTTCATATACCAAATGAATATATTTAAAATACTGTTTATTTGTGATTTAACATTAATTAGCATAACATCTAAGAGCAATATCAGATAACTTTTACACATTTCTCCACAGGACACTGAGTTCACTGGCTCATTCATTATGCCAAAGCAAGTAAATAGAAGCTTAGCAAAAGGTGCAATAGTTTACTGCTGTGTTTAAAAAATATTTATGCACACTGCATTCATTTATATATATATATATGCATCCTTTAAAGGTTATGGAAAGGGCAGCTCACAGGTTACTGTGTCTACACATGTTGTAACAACAAAAAGATGTGGAACATAAACAATCCTCAGACACAGTCCAGCAACTCAAAGTTTCCACCACGAGATGAACAGACTCCAGTAGTTAGTGAGATCTAAAATGACATTGGCAGGCTCTGGTTCAAGTTCGCACCGAATCACCACACAGTCCGGCCGAGAGCACTGTGCTCAGGGAACGTCTGCGTGCCCACTCACCCTCCGACGCCTTCGCTACATCTACTCACTGAGCACTTCGGATCATCCATTTACACTGATCTGTGACATCACTTGGGAAAATGGAGAAAACTGTATTAAACCTAGGTTTAAATTTGTATTTACAGTAGAAAGAAAGTTAAAAAAATTTTAAGTTCGCAGAAATCATGAAGTGGTAGTTCTCCCGCTGTGGGATCAGGGCTGCTGGTGGGACCCAGGGCTGTCCTCTACATATGTACGCTTCAAATACCAGAGAAACAGAATTTGAGAAAACCTGGGACTTGTTTTCAGTAAATCAAACTATACACTTCCCTGGGGATACACATCATCACCAAACAGACCCTTCCTTCCTGTCCTTCCCCTTTCCTCCCTTCCCTTTCAGCCTTTTCATTTGGTTACTTTATGCGACACTCTTCATCTTCAGCAATACTAAGAGAAAAATACATTATATGGTTCAGATGTGAATCTAGACTTTGCATGCCCTTTGGATGCCATGTCCCTGGCCTCCTGAACTGTACTCGGTACCAAGAAGCCTCAGGTATGCTCTACTGCTAACTGATTGGCTTGATGCTCATGACACCTTGTACTGAAGGTATACAAACGTTTCAACATACAAAAATTGTTTTTGCTAGAGTTAAACTAAATAACTCATGTTATGTGTACAAAATCCCCTCTATGAAAAATAAGGGGCTTTTCTAACTAATAAAAAAGGAAGTTCTTCAAAAATTATAGTTTATTAAAATGACTTCTTTTGGCAAACAGTTACTTCAGGTGAGAGAATTTCATACTATGAATAAAATTCTGAACAAATCTTTTCTTAAAATATTTAAAAAATGATGTGCCAGTGTATACTAATGCTCCAGATTCCTGCTGTGGCAGCTTCCAAAGCATCCCACTAGTGCCCACTGGAACAATGGGGACCCACAGGTATAGGCAACAACCAAGATAAAACTCCAGTCTGATTAGCAAGTGAAGCAGCTGGTGAGAAGTAAACATCCCCACTTGTTCACTGGCAATTTCTTCCCAACAGGTACAATGGAGAAGGCCTGAAGTAACAGACTCTGTCTGTCAGTGACCAACAACAATACTTCATGAGGGCAGAGCTGAGTAAAACTAGCAACTGTTTAAAAATTTCAAAGCCATTTTGGACATATAAAAAGAGATGAATTTAAAAGTTTTCCATAATGTTTTTCTTTTAGTAAAACCTCTTTCCAGTTTTGAAAGTCCAGTTTGCTCCACACCCCCAATCCGACCTACCACTGTGTAGTAACAATGAACTAAAATGTGGTACTTAATTGTGCAATGTCACATTGTAATATTCAAATTACAAAAGACTACTTAGGCCTCAACTTTCTCCTTTTTTTTGCTCTTTTTGAGAAAAGAAGGTGTGCGAAATTTCTTCTTTTTCTTGGATGGTGACTTTGAAGGCGAACCATCAGGTGACAGGACCTCTTCAGTTCTTTCTGGAGACTTGATGGTGATCTCGATGTTCTCAATGGTCGTGCTTGTAGTGAGCCTGCTGACCCGCTGAGCAAGCTCATCCTCAGTGTCGTGCGGCTCATCCTTGCCGTTCACTATCATGACAGGCACGTCAATGGAGGTGAAGCTCTTGGAAAATAGCTCGTGGTTTTCTACAAAAGGAGGAGGTTTGGGGGGGCTTGTTACTTACACAGTCAACATTTGTGTTTAGTTCTCAAAACTGAGAAGTTTTAGTAGTGTATAGAGGTACTGCTTTAATTTTAATGAGAACAGATTAATAACCCTTGTATCAATTAGCATGAAGCTAATCTAAAATGATTCAAAGAGGAAGAGAACACAGGCATTAAAAGAGTCAGAGATAATTGTAGTTTGATATCATGTCATTCCATTGTAAAACAAATCATTACAAATGAAGACAAGACATAGTTTGAAGGTCATTTGACATTTAAAACTGTACAGAACTTCATGCTACTGATTAGAAGATGTATGACATGGCAAGTCAATTTTAATTCCACAAATTCTTAAAAAATTATGGGTTAGCCCAAGCCAGGGAGAAGTGAATCAAATATATGATGATTAAAAGCAGCATCCCATTTCATAAACGTGTGACATTTTGGGGAGAATTTGGTAACACTCTGACAAAATTACTGTGAACAAGCATTTGATTTTTTACATGGGCACAACCGACAAGACTCTTACGATGCGAAGGCTATGGGAAATGACATTGAATACCTTCTAATTGTTCAGGGACATTTTGCGGTGATTGAGTTTGAGACTGAATTTGTGAAACAGATGCAGCGTCATCTGAGAGTGACTCCTGCTCAGCGTCTGTTGAATAAGATCGTCAGTTAGAAGCCATGCAAGCAAAAAAAAGGAAGCGTAAGGCTGCAGAGAGGTTAGTGCGCACATCCAACGCCCTCTCACAGAGGCAGTAAGTTCATCAGCAATGAGCTGAGCATGCTAAGAGTTATCCCACATGTCAGTAATTATGATTCTAAGATTAATGTGTTAAAACTTTTGGCCCATGAATTGTAACTGTTCATATTTGGTTGAAAGAAGCAGCCCAGATAAAGAATATATATATGTATATATGCATTTAGCTTTTGCTAGTACAGGACACCAAAATCTCCAAAGCCAGATGAAAAGGTAAGACAGCCTCAGCAGCGGTGCTGCGTTAATGAGGCAGGATGGCTCGCAGAGTTTCTAACAATCTCCAGCCAGTGATTCCTGTTAGAGCAGTATTAGTGATCTAATGCAAGAATGGAAATGAAATTACTTACAAAGTTATATATAAAAAGTGATGTCTAGAGTATGTTTGTTACCTGGCATCTTTAGGCTTTCAAAAATAAAAGATTAAATAACATTTATAAAATATAAAAAAAAGTTTCAAATTTTTGCATCTTATGTTAGAACAAACAAGTTAAATATGGCACTTAGAAAAATTTGCTGTAAGTACACTAATGAGCAGGGCAAGTTGCTTTTGTGATCAAGTGAATAACTGATAAAATGGTTTCTTGGATAGTCCAGATATCATTAGCCATTAGCTAGCAGGTAACACCATGGTACTTAACCTTCCCCCACATCCGCTGCAGCCCTGGCTGTCCTAGAACTCGGTCACACAGACAATTCTTTTACTATTGGTTTCTGTTGTGCTTTGGTAGAAATGCTAACTGGGCACTGTAGATGAGCCAATGCAGAGGTTCTTACTGGATCAGAGACTTTAATTTTCCACCCTAAATTCTGCTTGCCTAGATGCCTTTATACATAATTCATTGCCTATTTTTCAGGTGGCTTAAAGACCCAGTCCTGTGAAACCCTGCTAAGATCAGCATCTCACTCTAGAGCAAAGGAGAGCTAGGTAGGACTCAACTGCTAGGAATTTTTCACTAATAATTTATTTATTTATTGTTTTGAGACAAGATCTCCTGAATGAGCCTAGGCTAGCCTCTGGTCCTGGGATTACAGACATAAGCCTCCATACTTGTTCTTCACAACCAGTTCTTAACCACCCAGAGTCAGGAAAACTCAGTGTATCAGAGCACCTATGCAGGAAAGTAACTTCAAATTCCTAGCAGTTTATGCTAAATGGTGATTTTGAAATGACTATATTGGCACCCTGACACCAGGAACAGACATTTAACAAAGCATTAAAATCAAATACTTGAGAATCTGTGATTGACAATCCACACACCACGCAATGTTCAAAGCAAAACCTGTATTTACTCTGGAAATCCTGCATTCATCTGGGCCTCGGTGCTATAAATTTAAGATGACATAGCCCACGTTCAGATTGCTTTCTGAGAAGAACAGTTTCTCTGTCTTAGCAAGTAGGGGTGGCTTTCTGCATGTCAGCCTCACCTGGACCTGTAAAGGACTAGAGTGGATGAGCTGAACAGAATGCAAAAGCTCTGACTGCCTCTGTCACCAACTTGGGTGCTCTATGTTGTCAGCATGGTGATCCCAGACCTAACTCAAGAGGAACTGACCGTCCAGGCCTCGCTGCTTCCTTTCGATTGTCTTCGTATATTCTTCAAGTTCTCCTTCCGTGAGATGACTGAACGGGTTAGGAGGAGCTGGGGGGCCCTCATCATCATCGTTGAACTGCATGGTCTTACAAAGAGAAAAGCCCCAACAACTTAGATTCATTATCAAGTGCTTTAACATCTTTCATAACTTTATCTCCTTATTTACACACACACACACACACACACACACACACACACACACACACACACACACACGTTACATACCCACATAGATGTTTGTGATTACTGACTTCATAGCAATTGTAAGAAATGACAAAGCAGTATGATTTTTAACTTTTAAAATACTCTTATCAGATTACAAATAGAACTACTATATGATCCAACTATACGATTATTCCTGGGTATATATCTGAAGCGGTCAGTCAATATATAACAGAGATACATGGGAACAGATGAGTGGACAAAGAAAATGTACATATACACAAAGAGTATTATTATAGAGCCACAAAGAACAACAAAGTCAGACTATTGGAGGAAAATGGTTGCAACTGGAGATCATGTTAAGTGAAAATACAACAGATCCAAAAGTACGCATATCACCAGATCACCTCTCATACATCAAGTCTGGAATGCAAAGGGATCATGAAAACAGGAAGGTGGATATTTGGGAAAAGGACAAGAAAGGACCAGCACTGGGGAGGGGATAAGCCAGAACACTCTGGCATGAGCATGATCATGTCTATGGGGAAGTCCAGAAAAGCACTGGAATTCTACTCATGATACGAAAGTTCCTCACCTGATGGAATTTTGCCAAAAAGCCATTTTAATAAGTTAGAATTTAATAAGTTCTATAAGTCCCAAAGTTTCAGAGCTTACTGCCAGGCCTCTGATCCATTCTGATGTGACTTTGTACAAGAGGAGGGCAGAGATCTAGTTTCCGTCTTCTGTGTGTGTGTGTATGGGCTCACTCAGGGTTACTGGGCTATTTGGGGTCTTCTGTACTTCTAAGTGAATTTGAGCTTTGTTTGCATTTTTCTGTTTTGTTTTTGGAGACAGGGTTTCTCTGTAACTTTGGAGCCTGACCTAAAACTCACAGAGATCTACCTGTCTCTGTCTCCTGGCTGCAGACTAGACTGCCCTCGAACCCAGAGATCCACCTGCTCTTGCCTCCCAAGTGCTGGGATTAAAGGCATGTGCCGGCTTCTTGAGGATTTTTATCATGGAAGTATGCTGAATTCTGTCAAAGGCTGTTTTTGAACATATTATAATGAGCATGTGATTTGTCTTTGTTTTTATTTATGTGCTGTGTGTCTATTGATCTGCAGATGTTGAACCATTCCTGGAATGAAACCAACTTGAACATGGTGTGTGATCTTTCCAATGTGTTCTTGAATTTGATCTGCAAGTACTTTATTGAGGATTTCTGCATCTATGTTCATTAAGAAAATTGGCCTACAGTTTCCCCCCACTGTATTTTGGAATCAAGGTGGCATTGCTTATGTAGAATGAGTAAAAGTGTTCCTTTCCTATTTTATGAGCTAGCAGTGTAAGGAACAATGGTATTGTTTGTGGGAGGTCCTTCTGTCTATGTGTTGCTTTTATTGGTTAATGAATAAAGAACTGCTTTGAGCCTATGGCAGGGAAGAACAGAACTAGGTGGGGAAAGCGAGGCTGTGTGCTGGGAGAAAGAAAGGGGACTCAGAGTGGCCCTGTCGCCCTGCTGGAGACAGACGCGGGAACTTTATCTGGTAAGACACACCCTCATGGCTATACACAGATCAATGGAGATGGATTAAATTAAGATGTAAGAGTTAGCTAATAAGAAGCTAGAGCTAATGGGCCAAGCAATGTTTTAAATAATATGGTTTCTGTGTGGTTATTTTGGGGCTAAGCGGCCGGAACTAACTAGTGGCCTCCTCCTACAATTGTTCTTCAAAAGCATGACAGAATTCAATAGTGACTCTGTCCAGTACAAGGGCTTTCTTGGTTGAGAAACTGTTACTGCTTTATTTTGAAGAGAGCAAGCAAAAGCACCTTGACCTAAGCATAGCCATTTTGACTTCAGACTCCATTTTACCTGTAGGGTAAAACAAATTCCACGTTCCTGTGGGGACTGTCTAGAAGCTAACTAACTTTCCCTCTAGGCAACAATCCCTAAAACATAATGCCTGTTCCTAACAACAAGAAGAACAGATGAATCTAACCACTTGGGCATTCTGTGGTGGTTAACAACGATGGAACATATAATGAAAGCCTCCACTCCTGAATCCTGATTGGTGAAAAACGTAACTGTAACTTAGCACAGGTGAGGTTACGGTTTTGTGCTTATAAACCCCGCTTCTGCCCCTCCTGAGTCCTCGTCCTGCAGCCCTGGTTGACTGGTAACCCTGCTTGTGTGCGATTTATTAAAGACTCCAGAACCCTAAGTGTGGTCCCACTCCTTTTTCATGTCGCAAAGGAACATGGCTTTAACAGTTTCTTGTTATTGACCTGTTGAGGTTTTGTTTTTGTTTTTTAAACCTCTTGGCCCAATTTTGGTAAGCCATAGGTATATAGAAATTTATCAATTTGTTTTAAATTTAACAACTTATTAAGATATATTTTTTCAGAGTATTCCTTAATGATTTTCTGAATTTTGATATACCACTTTTCAGCTCTAATTTCATTATTTGGGTCTTCTTTCTCATTTATTTAGCATGGCCTCTAGCAGCTATGTACAGTTCCCATTCCGATCTTTATTCTTTTCTCTTACTAAATTTGGAGTTGTCTTATTTTCATTTTGAGCTACATCACTAAGGTTATTTATTTGTAATCTCTTGTGTGTGGTTTTGAGGGTCAAGTGAAAAGGTCTGGGGAGAGCTGTGGCATTATGTGCCCTGTGGGACCTGTGTGAGAAAGGAAAGAAATGTGCTATGGAAGACCCATGTGGTCAATAGCAAACACATAGTAAGATAAACCCTGGAAGATGATTGATATGGGATGCCCTTCTGTAAGTTGTGAATATGTTTTATTCTAATATAAAACTGCTTTGGCCAATGGCAGGGCAGAATACACCCAGGCAGGAAAGCTAAACTGAATTCAGGGAGAAAGAAGGCTTGTTGGGGTAGCCACCAGTAGCCACCAGAGAAGCAAGATGTGAGATCACAAGTCACGAGCCTTGTGGTAAAATACAGAATAACAGAAATGGGTTAATTTGAGTTGTAACAGCTAGTTAATAATAAGCCTGAGCTAATAGGCTAAACAGTTTGTAATTAATATTAAGCCTCAGAGTGATTATTTGGGAACTGGTGGGTGGGAGAGAAACCTCCAGTTACAGCTGATTTATTAAGAAACAAACAAAAATCAAATATGACACACCTCCTAGGGGGATGTGGGAAGGATTGGAAGCATTTTGTAGACAGGCTGAACTAACGTTCATTCAGAAAAGGGTCATCACTGTTCTTTTCTTTAAGATGAACTTTGCCCCATATTTTCCAATCTCTAAAATTAGAAATCATAATTTATAAATTCCTACAATATAAATGGCAGTACCTTTTCTCTTTGAGTGAGAAATAAATAATATTTGATAAACTGATAAAATGAGTCAAGGTTTAAAACTAATAAGGCAAGGAAAAGCAGACAAAGTGTTTCTTAGACGGGTGTCATGCTGTGCTGCCCAGGCTGGCCCACATCTGCATTCCTCCTTTCTTGTCCTTCACAGCTGCGATTACAGGTGTGGGCCTGGCTCAGAAAGAAGCTAATTAAACACATGAAGGCAAATGCATGGAGCAATTAAAGCAACAGTCAGTCTCAGCCTCTGGAAATTGGGGATGGGAGGTAGCATTTTAACTTATTTAGATTCTTTTGACTTTTAAATTTTTACTTACAGCAACCTCAGTTAAAAAAAAAAAAGCAAAGAATCTATGTGGCAGATCAAAACCCAACATACACTGCCTCCCACTTACAGAAGGAGGCTTGTCCACAACAATCCCCGCAAGCAGCTGAGACTGTGGTCCTGCAGTTTTCAGGTCGTAGCGGTTCTGCTCCCGAATCTGAGCGGAAATAATAAGTTCTTGGGGTCACCATGCAGACGATCTTTGCCTTCTCTTTTCTTAAAGGTTACTGTTTGACATTCCCAAGTAAGAGTCTCTTAAATTTTCACCTCTTTTCACCACCTGAACACTAGCTATTATTAATCTCCATTCTCTTCTTGGTTTTCAGTTTCCTACTGTCTTATGCTGTGAGAGAATTGTACTTCCCACTAATATAAAGGACTTTACAGCAAAAACAGGTTGACTATTTCTTTCTCAGAGCCTGTTCATTGATGACTAGCATAGAGCTGGAGGTATCTGATCAAGTTAAAATTAATGAATTTAATTTTTAGTTTTCAATCTCCTAAGCTCGTGACCAGATTCCATCCTTAGTGATTTAACCTAAACAGGACAAAGATATAAGAGCTGTGTCTTACCTTATTTCTCTTTTCTAGCACCTCAGTTGGGTTTGTGTTTAAAGGAACAAACTGATTGGGATCTTCAATTTTGATAGGTGTTCCACTGCTAACTTTAGAGGAGTCCTCTGCTTTCATCCACTAAAGAATAAAGAAAAAACCATTTCTAGAGTGAAGCTCCGTATTAAAGAATGATCAGACACTGAGTGGCTGAGTGGTCCCGAGGGGTCATGGTTACTGAGTTGTGTCTTGGTAGCCAGCTCCTATCTCACGCTTGTTAGAGAAGCGCTCACTTTAGAGTAAGCAGACGCCATTACAGTGCACATATGAGTAATTAATCATATTTCTAACTAAAGCTCTCCCTGAAACAGGGGATGAAAACAGGATGAGGAAACTACCCCAGACAGACAGATAATGACTGTCCATTAACTGGCATCTGAGTTCTGTCTCTTGAAATGAAACTTACTATGTGACAACAGCCAAGAAGTCATAGAAAGACTCAATGATTGTCTTTAAGGTACAGTTTTTTTTTAAGATTTTTGTCTTTGAGTTTTAGCTGAAATTAGGATAAGACTTAAATCAGGATCCTTTGGTGAATAATCAGAAGCATGTAGCACCATGGGAACCACAGTGTTTAGAGAACCTTCTGGAATTCCTCTTGCTCACTCTACACTCTATCTAACCCCGAGAGAAGGCTAAGTAAGATCAGTGGTGGTGGACTGGCAACTCTGATTATGAAATGAATTCTGGGAAACTTGTGAGTTTAATTATGTCTCTTTCCTGGAGATAACTGAATTAGATAAGTCCATATAGAGTGTTATTTACTTATATGAAGGCTGAACTAATTTTCAGTAGCTAACGAGTATTTGGTGGAGCTGGGGCCGAGGTGCAAACCGTCCCAGTACTCAGAAGGCAGAGGTGGGGCAGGTCTCTGTGAGTTCAGCCAGCCAGGGATACATAGTAAGACAAGTCAAATCTAAACCAAAAAGTTTAAAACAGATAAAATAATTCAACCTCCATCATCTACAAGGTCATGCTTAAAAACAAAACCCTAATATAATGTATACTGACTCAGGCAATTATGGCACAGTTTGGTGTTGCAAGTGCTCATGTTCTAATGCCCTGGGCAATGCCAGCCACACAGCAGTGTCATGTGGTGGGTAAGAAGAAGGCTCAAGACACTGCTGTCGTTCAAACTCTGGTTCAACCATAAAGAAACAGTTAACTTTGGTTTTCTCATCTAAAAAAAGGAGAAAAAGAGAATCCATTTTTTATTAGAAGAAAGTGAGATTATTCATGTATGAGGCTTAGAACAGAGCCTTACATTTAATACCTGACAAATGGCAGTGGTATTATTTTACATGCTACTTTCCTAACAGCTCAGATGGGGACACTCATGAGATCAAATAAGCATCTATGCAGAATGGAGGCATACTGTGATTTTGGTCCTGGGACTAGTTTCCCCGTTCCGAGACTCTTCCGGCACATTCACTTTCATGTACGTATTTGGGGAGTTCAGCCATCTTGTTTTCTCACGCTGCTGTCTCTGTGCCATGTACTTGAGAGGAGAGAGAGGCACAGTATCATCCTCAAAGGAGAAAGCAGTCACAGTTGCTGGGATCTCCACGTCACTCTTGTGCCGAGGCTTCTCTCGAACGAGAGGATGCCTGTATGCATAGCCTGTTCGGTAGCCCTGTGGGAGGGAAATGCCACACTGAATCAACCAAACCCGTTCCAACAAAGCACTTGGAGGTTCCATCTTTAAACAAATGGTTCAAAGAGTCCCTGTTGAAAGACAGGAGGGAGAATAAGCTGCACATAGCCTCCATGTAGCACTGGAGCTGAGATGACGCCCATCTGAAGATGTGTGTGAGACTGTCTACAGCTGGCGCCCCAACTTCTACTCAGCTGACTTCTACACTGGACACTCAGAGACATTCCTGCTATGAGATAGATTACAGGGAACCAGGGCTGGGAGCCTTTGCTTGTAGGTCTAAAGACAACCTGTCTCCTGCCCCTCCTTCAAGATGGTAAACAATCTAAGGTGACATCTGCTAAGCCATGGATCTTTTTTTTTTTTTTTTTTTTTAATTTTTCGAGACAGGGTTTCTCTGTAGCTTTTGGTTCCTGTCCTGGAACTAGCTCTTCTAGACCAGGCTGGCCTTGAACTCACAGAGATCAGCCTGCCTCTGGCCCGAGTGCTGGGATTAAAGGCGTGTGCCACCACCGCCCGGCTAAGCCATGGATCTTGAAGGGGTCAATATCCAATGTGTCTAAGGAACTAAATAAACCAAGTAACAAGAACAACCTATTAAAACACAAACAAAGGACCTGAATAAATATTCTGCAAAAGACGACACTCAAACGCACAGGTCTATGAAAAGGGCAAATGAAACCACACCTGTCAGGGAGTCTATTTATTATCAGGCAGAAGAAACGAGTCTTGGGGGAGGACAAGAAAGAGACAGACGCTGTTGTGTACTGTTTGGTGGGTCTGTAAATCACTAATCCATAAGGAAGTGGCATGGAGGCGCCTCATCATAGTACAAATAGAACAGCTACATGGCCCAGGCACCTCACTATGTGATGCTGATCTGCAGGAAGTAAATCAGCACGTGAGGATCCCTGCACTCCCGCTGTCATTGCAGAATTAGTCACAACAACTAAGAGAGGGAATCAACCCGTCTACCAACAGATGAATGGATGAAGAAAATGTGGTGAGCAAGTTTACTAACAGGGGTTTGCTTTGGAAAGGGACAGTCTTGTGTTGTGTAAACTTCTGTAAATCTTTGAGCTTTGTGAATTCATTTATGTCTCAATAAAACACACATCAGCCTTTCTCACTCTCCAGCCATCTTGGTGACTGATCTTGGTTGGGGGCTGTCCCACACCTAAGGCAGGAAAATGGTGGCCTCAAGACGAAGAGAAAATCTCTGGAGCCTATCAACTTTAGACTCCAACTTGTTATAAGAAGTGGTAAGTACATGCTGGGATACAAACAGACTTTAAAGATGACCAGATAGGGCAAAGCGAAATTGGTTATCCTCACCAACAACCTGCCCAGCTTTGAGGAAATCTGAAATAAAATGCTATGCCATGTTGGCTAAAACTTTTGTCTGTCACTACAGTGGCAATAGCATTGAATTGGGCACAGCATGTGGAAAATACTACAGAATATGCACACTGGCTATCGTGTGATTATGATATTATTTTAATAATATTAGTATGCCAGAACAGACTGGTGAAAAGTAAACCAGAAAAGTTTTCCTTTAATAAAACTTTACCTGAGCTCCTTTTAACAACAAACAAAACCACACATAAAATGTAGGGTAAAAGAAAGGAAACCGTGGACTAGGCATAGTGGAAAGCTACACAGCCTGCTGAAGGAAGGGAAATTTTGGCATTGGTGGCAATTTGAACTTAGAGGACATTATGGTAACTGAAGTAACTCAGACATCAAAAAACAAATACCATATGGACACACCTACATTTGCATCTAAAAAAGTTGAGTTCATAGATGCAATTAAGTGGTGGTTACCAGAGGACAGAGGACACTGGTTCAAAATTACAACCTTTAATCACGTAGGAGGATTCAATTCAAGAATATGCTGTAGGGCTGGAAAGATGCCTCAGTGGTCAAGAGCACTGGCTGCTCTTCCAGAGGACACAGGTTCCATTCTCAGCACCCACAGGTTATAGCTCACAACTCTAACTAGGAGATCCAGTGCTCTCTTCTGACCTCTACAGGCACCAGGCATACACATCACACACAGACATGCATGCAGGTAAAAAACACACACACACACAAAGAGTTTTTAAGAGGGGAATATATTCTATAATGTGGTGACTATAATTAATCACAGCATGTTCAAGGGGGAAAGGGAAATATCTGTGTATCTTACTGCCTGATTCTTAAAACTGCAGAGAAATTACACTGCAGTGCCTTTGTAGCCTCTGGCTCTGGTCCTGAAGAAGTTAGAAGTATGTCCTAAACCAAGGGAGATGGAATCCATTGTTCTTGAAGTCTAGGCTCAAATCACCTACCAAATTGTCCAGGGTCCTCATGAGTCCTTCAAACTCAATCTCGCCAGTCTTCCACTTCTGATGGGAACCCATATTTACACCACCTCCTCCGGACGTGGCTACACCATGGGTGGAAGCTTTATACTTCTGAAGATCCAGTATGAGCAGATTGTCTACTCCCCCTGCTCCTGCTATGGCCCGCACCTGTAACCAGTGGTGAAACACAGATATGGAAATTGAAGACAGTGACAAGGATCTTACTGTCCAAAAGCCACAACTGCATTTGGGCAACAGCTCACAAGACGCATCAGCTGCTACTAACAAGTAAGAGCCACGCTCATGCTCTTGTGCAGGCAGCAGCGGCAGAGCCTTTCCCGTCCACCTGGAACAATGCCTGCCGGGACCCCATACTTCAGCTGGGAAGAGCATTGGGAGCCACATGTTTAACAGATTTCAAGTAACTGGGCTTGCTTGCTAAATTTTAAAGCTCTTTTCTTGCAAACTTTCCCCACGGCTATCTAGCTACGGCTTTTGTTGAAAGCTGTACACTGAGAAGGAATATGGAGATACTGCAGTTCACACTTAAGGACAGTTAATCAGAGGGTAACGCTCATTATCTTCATTAAGCTTCTTACAGCCCACTTGAGAAGGACCTTAATGCAAAGAGGCTGGACAAGAGGACTTAGAGACAGTAGACAAAGACTCAGCCTGGTAGCACATTCTTGAAGTTTTAACTTTAGAGGCTATGGCAGGAGGATGTCAAGTCTGAGGCTAGTATCGGCTACACAGAGAGATTATGTCTCCTCAAGTTAGCAGAACAGGTGTTGACTGTTATTTACTTTATGTGAGTCTGCTTGACTTTAAGAGGGATATTAGAGCTTCTGCATATGCTCAGCATCTCTGAGGAAAGCGGGCAATAAACATCCAGTGTGCTATTGTAACACAGAGGTTAGGTGGCTGCTAACCGCAAGAGTTCATAACCCGCTCTTGATTTGCAGGCACCTCTGTTACTTGGCCAGCGCCATCACTAGAGGGGAAACAAAGTAAGACTGTAGGCAAAATGATGTTTGCCAGGCTCTGAGACTGTGGGCATGTGAATTTTAACTTCTTTTCCTTTTTTTTTTACTTCAAAGGATAACTGAGTTGACAAGCTTCGTTATCAAAATAGAGGAGAATTTCTATTAAAAGAAGCCACTGGCCAATAGGGCTTTGAAAATAAACACAAAACTCAACTCATCTGGCAAATGTAAAGCAATAAAAGGAAATGACCGTCTCCTACCTGAATTTCACAGGCCATCTGCACATTAAAAATGTAATGGAAAGCCTCCTCAAGGGTCTCTCCAAGTGCCACCACGCCATGGTTCCTGAGTACCAGCACCTAAAGTAGAGGCCCGGAGAACACTTGAACTGCACGGCTCACGGTGCTTGACCAAGAGCAGCAGCGGTAACAACAAAAGCCCCTGGGATAGACTACGACATACCTTACAGCTGGGACCTAAAACTTTCTGAAGTTCAATTCTTTCCTCTTCTTCATCAAGGGACCCCTGGTAGTCATAATAGGCTACATCTCCCAGGATAAGGGACTCTTGGGAAATTGGAAGGATCCCACACTTCATGGAGGACACCTATTGATTGGATCCAAGATTACACATTTAGTTATTGTGCACAGATTGGAACATGGTTCTTAAGGAGCCCAGGAAGCAAAGCACTGGGTGATGCAGTACTTGCCACTACAGTGCGGCCCACCTCCCACTCTAATTCTAACTTCTAGAAAGAGAAGGGGGCGAGATGAAGGGACAGAACACTAATTCAAATGTACGTCAAATATTGTGGAAGATGTTCTCTCCTCAAATCCGCACTGACCCAATTATTAAACTGCTGAGTTTTAAGGTTTTTATTATTTATTTTGTTTTACATGCATAGGTGTTTTCTGGCATGTGTATCTATATGAAGGTGTCAGAACTCCTGAAGCTGGAGTTACAGACAGTGGTGAGCTGCCGTGAGGGTGCTGGGAACTAAACCCAGGTCCTCTGGAAGAGCAGCCAGTGCTCTTAACTGCTGAGCCATCTCTCCAGCCCTAAACTGCTTAGTTTTTAAACCCACACTTATTTCTGCAAGTGTTTCCTAGAGCAGTAGCATTTGGTTCCAAGAACCTGTTGCTGTGGAAATGTACAGGAGCTAGCAGGGTGACAGAAGACACACTGGGAAGCACCATGCTGGGAAAATTGTGAAAACTGTGCTTTCTATAGTCATTCTGGTTGAGCACATGGCTGACTTACAGCTGCAGTAGCAAGGGTGTGAATGTGTATCACACACTTCACATCAGGACGTGTTGAATAGATTGCAGCATGGGGGCTGAATCCTGTATGGTCAATTTTCAAATTAGTACTTCCCTGGTCAACTACTTCTCCTATTATATTGACTTTCACCTGGAAAAATCAGAAAGATATATTTAATTGATATATTTATACAAAATTTCATCTATATCCCACAGCTGACCCAGGGTGCGGCAAGTTTGTCCAGATAGTGTTTTAGATGTTATGGGTCCTCTATTTCAACAACTGAACTTGTCACACAGAACAAAGGCAGCCAGAAACAATTTGTAAAAGAAAGGATACAGCTTTGTTCCTTTAAAATTTTATTTCTAAAACAAGTACTATGTAACAAAAGCTAGCATTTAGATAGCAAGAAGCACAGATTCCAGGACATGGAGGTTTGGACAAAGTCTAGCATTTGCTGTAACTGGCTGGAAATGGCCATTTGTTTACACTACAGCACCGGGACTAGCATGATTCCAGTTGTTTTTGAGGCCCACGGCAGCAGCTGGCCATGCAATCACAGAAAAAAGGGAATGCAGGGTAGAGGCCATCCTCACACCAACTAAGCTGTTTAAATCGACCTGTGGACTGTATTTTGACCTTTTTTGGAAATATTTTTTCTATGTATACAAGTCAGATAGTATTTAAAATACAAGTAGGGCCAGGTGTGGTGGTACATACCTTTAATCCCACACTTGGCAGGCAGGGTTCTGTGAGTTTGAGGTCAACTAGGACTACCTAGTGAAACTGCTGTCTCAGGAAAGGAAAATCAGGAAAGGTAATTCTAACTCAGTCTACTAATGTTCTCAATCATCTGAGTTTTCTTCGATTCTGAAATTTATATTAAAAACAAGGGTATCCAGAAAAAGTAACGGAGGAATGAGAACAATACCAGAGTAGAGGCTGTAGCTTCAGAAAAAGAGAGGCCTCTGGGAATGATGATAATGTGGTCTTGCTCCTTACTGATTCGCACCTGGAAGAAAGAAAACACAGGACTTACTCTGCGGCACCTGTACCACAGCATGAGCATGGCTACGATTAGGTTTCCAATGCACAGGGGTCTGGAGGGAAAAGCTCCTCCTGCGAAGGAGTCAAGGTAAGAGCTGATGTGGGGAAACCAAGAATGACCGGAAGAAACAAGCCTGGGGTGGCCTGCGGAGTAGCTGTCTACTGTTCCCATCACGGTAGCTCAGTGGTTTCTATTCCAACGGTGCCATCCATCCAAGTGTGGCAAAGTGAAAACAGATGGCAGCGAACAGGAAAAGTGCCTTCGTTCATTTATTCATCCATTGGTTTATTAGTTTACGAGGTACAGGTTTCATTGCTCTCTTCTCCTCCTTCCTGCCTAGTCGTCGTTCTCGTGCCCCCCCCCCCCCCCCCCCCCCCCCCCCCCCCCCCCCCCCCGGAAGCCTCTCTCTTACTCTCACGTCACTTCTGGCTCAGGCTTAGGAAACAAGGATCTAATGCTCTCTCACATGTGGTTCCTGACCGCCAGTGCTTGTCTGTATGCAAATAAAGAAAAGTATACTTAAAGATTACAAACACCAGGGAGGGACCCTTCCTGTCCTCCGCTTTCCCTGCCCCAAGGGCTTCTTAGTGCCACCGAGGCTCAGCTACAGACCCTGGAAAGGGATGATCTGCACTTCTGGGGCAGGCTCTACAGCTGGACCGCAAGGGAACTTCACAGGTGAGAGGAAGGGAAGAGAAAGCTGGGGATTAGTTTCTTCCTTGGAGTTAAGGGTTACCTGATCATTAAGTCTGAAGATGAGAGATCACAGTTAGCATCTAGCTGGCATTTCAGAAAAAGGAACCAAAAGTACTCACTGAGATGTATGTATTTGCCAGGTGTGCCCATCCGAACAAGTCTGTGAGTCTGTACAGGCTGGCCAGTTTGCAACGAGTGAGTTTCTCTCCCTTCACATAGGAGGATGTATCTGCACCAGGAAGGTCATTAATAGGTGTGACCATGCCAAGACCTAAGTGGAAACAGTGCGAGAGATCTGAGTCAAACAATTCTTTAACCTAGCAATTAGGTCCCAGCAAGCAGCCCATGTGTTGTTGATTCCAGCTTTGCAAACAGCCTGAAATTTATCAGCGCACACAGCAGTTTATTAGTTCAGCCTCCTTCCAGAGCAGGGTACTGAGAGCAAAAACAAGGGCTGTCATCTTCGCTGATGATGTGGTGAGGGTACTTCACCTAGTTCCTGTGAGTCAGCAACTGCCAGTCATATCGCTGGGAGAAGATGGGCAGATGACCCCAAAGGTAAAAAATGCTACTAAAGAAACACAGCTATTTCTTACCTTATAATGAAAAGACATCAATAGAAAGAGTTATAATATCTCTTTTGACATATTCAAATATAAGAACATCTAAAATGGAAAAAAAAAATGCAAGCAAATAGTTGCCTGGCTTTGGCCTTCCTCTAACTCCCAAGCCCAGCTGTTACAGCTGGCGTCCAGCTCACTGTTGACCTTTCGGGGCTCCCTCCTCCTCCCTAGAGTCTGTCCCCAGGCCCAGGATGCTGTGCTGACTCCTGCCTGGCTCCCTTTCCTCCTGGTCTAAGTTCTCTTCTCCCACCTTCCTCCAATGTGGTTCGTGCCCCGAGCTCAGGCTTCTGTTACACTCCTGCCTTACTTTATGTCTCCCTGTGAAAACATTTTATACTCTCTCTGGTATTATTTTGCGAGGTCATCTTCATCTCTGAGCAGGTACTCCCCTCCTTCTCCGTTCTGCTATTTCTTTTTTTTTTT
>NC_022015.1:80538049-80559770 GCF_000317375.1 Microtus ochrogaster | reverse complement strand
CTCGAACTCACAGAGATCCGCCTGCCTCTGCCTCCCGAGTGCTGGGATTAAAGGCGTGCGCCACCACCGCCCGGCCGTTCTGCTATTTCTAATGGCCTGTGGCAGAGTAACATATAAACAGAATTGGTTTTGCTCTTTTGACCCCTTCTTCCTGCCCAGCCTCTCCCCCAGACGCCCCCCACCTTCTGAAGCCTCTTTTCTACACTCATGTCACTTACAACTCAGTCTCAGAAGACAAAATCCAAAAGCGATTTTATTTTGTCTCACTTTTCTTCCTGTCTTCTCTTTATTTCTCTAGTGTTGACAACATTACAATTTGGACAAGCTCAATTATTAACAATCTTTACTCCTTTTTGTTATTTCCTCCCTCCCTCCCTTCTTTTTTTGGTTTCGAGACAGGGTGCCTCTGTGTAGCTTTGGATCCTGTCCTGGAATTTGCTCTGTAGACCAAGTTGGCCTCAAACTCAAAGAGATCCGTTTGCCTCTGCCTTCCAAGTGCTGGGATTAAAGGTGTGCTCCACCACCACCCAGTTATTTTATTTTTCTTAGACGACAGGGCCTTACTATGTAACCCTGGCTGGCCTGGAACTTGCTATGTAGACCAGGCTAGCCTAGAACTCAAGAGAATTGCCTGCTTCTGCTTCCCAAGTGCTGGGAACAAATGATGTTCCACCACAGCCAGCTAAAATACTTTACTTTTAAATAAAATTTTATAGTCATCATTATTTTATTCTTTACTCTTTTTCTACTCCCAAAGTAACTTAGCTTGTTTTCACACAATCACAAAAAAATTTTCCAAACTGATCATTTCCACTTCTCGACACTACCCCACCAGGTTACATATGGCTTTCTTGCTGCCCTGCTTGGCATCTACAACCCCAAATGTGTGTTCCTGATGTGGACCCTAGGATGCTCAGAGGTGAGAGTCTCCTGCTGGCCTTTAGAACTTCTAGATTTCCCCTTTGGACTCCCACTCCACCTCTGCCGTCTTCTGAGAAGCCATGTGCAGAGGCTCCTTGGGTAATTCTTCTCTGTATCCACCTGCCAAGACTTTCTGCTGAGCTCTCACCTGTCACAGCTTAACAACTTAAAGCAAACATGCCACAAGTTGTACTTCTTTCATTTTTCAAGCAAAACTGGATCCTAAACTCCGGCCCTTCCTACTTTTCTTATTAACCCTATAAAATCTTCAGGTCCATTTTTGCTCAGAGAATCTAGTGGGGCTTTGAAAATCACTCTCCAGTTTAAAAATGTCTTCCCACAAGTGGGAACAAGATTTGAACGTTCAAGCCTGGCGACGACAACTGACGCCCAGCCATCCTACCGCCACATTTAAATAACACTGCCTGCCTGCGCTGTCATCTCATTCTGCTCTACTTGTCTCCTAAGAGAACAAGCAGGCTATGATTTTCTTACTGCTCACTGAAGAGCTCAAACTTATCTGTTCTTTCTTCCTTCCTTCCTCCCTCCCTCCCTCCCTCCCTCCCTTCCTTCCTTCCTTCCTTCCTTTCCCACTCGGCACATTTACCAGGTTCCAGGGCTTGGATATTTTCTTTCCATCTTAAGACATACCATACACCTTACTCTTCAAGCATCAGTTTAAATGTGACCTCCTCTAAGAGGTTGTCTCTGATGACCTTATCTTCGTATGAGCCAGACACTGCCAGCACATAATCACACTGTAATTCTCTGCATAGCACTCTCTACAGTCTGATCATCTTTGCATAGTGGATTTTCACAGTCCAAGAGGAAAAGAATCTTGCTAGTGTAGTCCTTGTCCCTAAAACAGTGCTTCGTACAAATGTCCACTGTTACAGAGTGCTTAAAAATAGCTCGAGCTGTGCATTTCTGTTTCTGCTGGAAGACTGCTTCTCAGAAGCCACTAGGTGACTCACACGCTCCTCCCCAGCACGTCAGGCCTGCCACTAAGCTCCCTTTGGTTCTCAGCTTTGTTCTCCCTGTTTTCCTCCCTCATATATCTGCAACCACATATCTAATCCAGGTATTTACATTTCTCACTGAGATTCCTTCACGGTCTTTAAATGATCTGACTTCAGTTTCTTTTCCTTCCCTGGCACTCACTCAGACCATCAGCTAGAATTCTTTCTTCACATGGGTTTGCACTTTCTGGGCTGGCAGCTGTCTTGGGTCTGACAGTGAAGGGCCTTTTCACTCTGACTCACTTCCTTTCCCTAGACTGCGATCCCAGGACCCAGGCCTGAGGCAGTGGTGCATCTGGTTCTACAAACACCCCTGCCTGGCACTCTCCTACTATCATGCCTCAAGTGTTTGGAAAATACCTGAATCAAAAAATCCTTAGAGCCCTCTATTGACGAAAGAAAGAGAAAAAAGGGCACAGATAAAAGAAAGAGCAAATGAAGGCCCCTATCTCCAGTCTTCCATGAAGCAATGCTCACTAGCTCTCTGTGGCCTGCACATCTGCCCTTCACTGAAGCAATTCCGAACACAATCACAGACCAGAGTATTCAGCCAATGGGTCGTAGTTCTCGAGGGAGTTCAGGGACACAAAATGCAGCTCTTACTGATGAGTTACGGAATGAAGAAACACCCACTGCTTTACACAAAGCTCTCTTAACTGATCTTCTTCTTTCTGTCAAGGTTTCCTTCAGTCTTCTTAAGGCAATAATCAACTCCAACTCTCAGCTCATAGCATGGGACACAGGGAAGAGTAACACATGATTTCTTGTGAATGGCTTTTTAACTTTTCCCTCTACAGTTACTGTTATGTTTGAATCTGAAATGTCCACTACAGGATTATGTGTTGAACGCCTGGTCCCCAGTTTGTGCCCTGTTGTGAACACTGTCCGGCCTTTGGCAGGGGGCTGGCTGGTGAAAAGCAGACCACCATGGACAGATCCACTCTCTTCTCTCTGCTCCCAGTGCTGTGAACAGCTGCTCTGCCTCAGGCTCCCATCTCAGTCAGAGCTGTTTCGCCTTTCCTGCCATGGGGGACAGAAACTGCTCTGACACTGTGAGCCAAATAAAGCAATATAACCAATCCAGTGGTCTCCAGGGCTATTCCAACACATCCATCTGGGGTAGGGATTGTCTTATAATATGCTGCTGCTCTAAGTGTCAGATGTTATTAACGTTTAGAAGGTATTGGTGCTTGAACCTATGGCCTTGTGCCTGTGCACTGACCACTGAACCACATCCTCAGACCTTTCCCCCCCCCTACTTTTGAGGGTCCTCATTAATTTACCTTGTCGTTGATATTATGTCCTTGATATTATGACTCTTTGCTTCCCCTCCAGAGGAGTCACTGTAGGCTTGTGCCACCAGACCTAGCTCTATGCTATACACTTAAGGGCTGAATCTGAACAGAATAAGTAGCTGGACAGTAGTGTTCCACAGGAGAGAAAACAAAATCACAGTTGACATACTCAGGGAAGGAGAAGAAAAGCCTGAGAAAGAGTTGGTCATGATGTAATCGGCAATCTGCTGTAAGGCTAGTAAACCAGTAGGGTTGTGGCCTTTCTTCATCTGTTCTTGGATGAGGCATTCCAGGTCTTCCCGAAAGGCCTGTAATACACAAAACAACCGTCTGAGCACAGACATCTCACATGGAACTTGTTGTTTACATGTATAAACACTTTCTCCCAAACCTCTTCTGAGGGTTTTTTCCTATGCAATGGAAAATCAAATATGAAACAAAAAAATAATAAGACACTAGAAAGAGCAAGAAGCTCTTAAGGAAGAAAAATATTGGACATTCTTAAGCTCAGACATGCCTGAACAAGTTGAGTCACCTTGAGCTACAACTCAGCCCAGGAAGAGGGTCATCCGTCCTTCCTGCTGCACCATGGGGGCCACACCAGGAAGAGGGTTGTCCTTCCTGCTGTATCACAGAGGACACACCAGGATCTGGGTTATAGGCAAACCCACAGCAGCTCCCGCTTTTTAGGGGAAAGGATTTTCCCGCTCTCTCAGCAGAGAGGATGTGGTGAAAGACCTCTACTCTCACCCACACAGGCGCATGCACTTAATGGATACCGTCTGGATGGTAGACGGTTTGAAGTTCTTGGGATGATTTAAGGAAAATACAAAAGCCGAAAGGAAGAAGCTATGCTTTCTGATAAAAAGGCAAGTGGATAGTTGAATTATTAATTAAAAAAACTGCTAAAAATGACCAGATTAGAATCCTGAGGCCATGAAACAGCTTATATTTATATTATAATCCTGAGTCCATGAAAACATTTTTTTCCATTATAGATTTAAGGCTTGTTAAATATAAATCATCAGTACAATACAGTCAGGTGTGGTGGTGCACACCTTTAATCCCAGCATTCAGGAGGCAGAAGCAGGCAGGTCTCTGGGAGTTCGAGGCCAACCTGGTCTACAGAGTGAGTTCCAGTATAGGCTCCAAAGCCACAGAAAAACCCTGTCTCAAAAGAAACTAAAAAGTAAAAACACATAATTGCATTTAAATATATGACTGAAACCAGATCAATTATCCTATAAAAATCCTCTAAGACATATTACATTTATTAGAAAACTATTTCCAAGACCCCATGGATAAAATATATGAGCTGTGTGTAAGACAAATTGATACCCTTATAAAGATGAGTAAAGTAAGTATTTTACCACGCTGACGGCCGCAAGGAAAAGCAGCTCCAGACAGCCTCATTCATCTTTATACACTATAGAAAAAACCTGGACACATGGCCAATCTGCTCTTGTAAAAGTGTATCTTCCCTTTAAAATAAAACCATTTAAACATTCCTCAGCTTAAAGCAGCTATAATTAATATTCTTTGATTCAGTTAAAAAATAGTACCTACAATATATATCACTCATTCTATACATCAGCTGTGAGGAGGGACACAGTCGATTTTATTTAGTGTCCTTGGTCTCACATTCTCCCAGGAAGCCTTTAAGGTAGCTTCCAATAGATTAAAATGAACAAAAATAAAACAATGTAAACATAGGCAAGGAAAGTCAACTTGATGAGAAAAATAAGCCCAGGGATGATGGTAAGAACCAGGAATGAGGTTATGGTACTACGTGCACACTGTAAAGTTGCATACATTTGCTACAACTGGATTAAAATTTATCTAATCCTCCAACGAACACACGAGTCAGGAAAACCTGCTCAGTGTACTGATTATATATATACATATATATATTAACTTCAAGATTAAAGAGCAACTTGCTGCTCAAGAAGTTACACATATTTGTTAAACTGATAAAAATCTCTGCAGAGATGGTACAGCTTTACAAGGTTTTCCAAAGTCACACAGGTATTAAATGGCAGGGTAAGGACACAGACAAAGGCTTTTGTTGGTAAAAATGTTCTCATTTTGGTGGTGGTGCATAACTTTAATCCCAGTACTTGGGAGGCAGAGGCAGCAGATCTCTGAGTTCAAGGCCAGCCTGGTCTTACAAAGCAAGTTTCAGGATAGCCAGGGCTACATAGAGAAACCCAGCTTTGAAAAAACAAAACAAAACAAAATAATAATAACAATAATAATAAAATAATAAAAAATGAAATAAAAAGGTTCTCACTTCCGTAGAACCCATAACATAATAAGCACCACCCTGAAGTTTTGAATTATTTGTGGTGCCATGGGAGGCTGTAAAAGCCCTTCTGAAGTCAAGGATGAGTGTGCCCTTTAAAACCAAATGGCTTCTCTGTATTATAAAGAAAGCTATTTTTAATGTAAATAAACATAGCCTAACCTTTTCATATAGTTGACAATACATCAATATAATAATTTTTTTACAGCTAAAGATTTAAGTTTTGGTCACATACATTCACAATTCAGTTTCTGTTTCCTGTGTTTTTGGAAAGTTACTCAAATAACCACTTAGATCATAAAACAGCAGTAACTATGACAATTACTACTGGTAAAACTGTTTCGGTTCATTTTAGAAAACTCACTAAATTTACTCAACTTTCAAACATTCAAAGAGCCAGGCAAGGTGATATACACTTTTAAAAAGCACTTAAAAGGCTGAGGCAGGAGGATGTTGAGTTTAAGAACAACCTGGGGTACAAACTGAATTCCAGGCCAGCCAGTGTGAGCAACATAATAAGGCTCTATGTTACAATAAAGAAACCAATAAAGGTACTTAGTCTTTAAGATGAATCATTAACCACATTCTTACAACAATCAAATGTCAATAAAGTAATCATTTGTAGTTGGTTTACATGAACACATGAAAAACTCCTAAAGTATGCAATGACTTGTCCTAGGCTGCATAGCTAATAAGTAAAGGCAATAAAAATTGAAAGCTCAAGTTTTCACTTGGGCAGAGGTTCTTCCCTAACCTTACCATAGCTGGCCTGGGGTGCACTGCCGAAACCAAATATAAGGCAGCAAGTGTGCTGTGAGCAGAAATGCTGAGTGAGCCGCTCGCTGCATGGAGCATTTGGTTGGATGTGGATAAAGCAAATGAGGTTGTTTAGTGGACTTTAGCAATCCTGGAGTACTGGGCTAAGTGTCTGCCCTGGTGCAGCAAGAACTCATCAGAGCACAGTGAGACACTTATAACTTATAAGTTATAAGCAGGCAAGGTTACACCCTGGCTTCTAACGGGGGACAGCCAACTATTACATCTACAGCAACACATATACAAAACAGTTACGTAAGTTTACATACAAACCCACAGCATAAACGGTATCTTCTTCCTCAAAAGACCATTAACAAAGGGAGGAACTGGAGATTGTGATATTCTATAAACAGTACAATTAAGTCAGAATGCTATCAGAGTGACAGAATCTTTTAAGAACTTCAAAGACCAGGTTATCAGCAAGACATCATGACTATAATTGTCAAAGGATTGCCACAAGAGTGCCATGTGCTTTAACTTAGCAATTTATGCATACAATTTCTATAAAACTACTGTGTGACATTTTGATTTCATTTTGACAATGAAGCTTGCTTTGAGTCAGAGGGGGGAGGCAGGACTCAGAGGATCGCAGTCTTAGGATGGAGGAATGAAAAATGAGGGAGTCATTGGTGGCTTCTCAGCTTCTCTGATCATCAGGGTCTTACCCCACTATTTGACTCCCGATTTTTGACTGAGAGAATAATTAGATAAACGCCTCACAAAACACATGGCCACAGTGTACCAGGCACCCTATTACATACTTTAGCTGCTTCACTTTGTTTTCACAGCAAATGCGTAATTTCCTTATTTACCAGTGAGGGAACTGAAGTGCAAGCTAAGTGAGTTTCCTAATAAATAATGGATGAGCTAAGATTTGAACACCAATTCAAAACAACACTGTACACAAACGCATTATGTATTACATTTAAAAACAGGTTTAAACTGGAAGTAATGAGAAAATATGTTGGCTCTTTGGGACTTCAGGAGTTGCACAATCAAGTGCCTTATAACTTTCCTGGTTTTATCTGCCTGCCCTTATAACCTAAGGCCCTGGTCTCTTCACAACGTGCATTTCCGTGTGCTTACTCATTGTACTGTGTCAGATGCAAGGGCCTGCATCCACTGCTCCTCTTCCTAAGGAATTCTTGCCCTTGATCTAACAGTTGTCTTAAACGCAGCCTTCTTCTTGGAGTTCCTTCTAAACCTCCTAGCTAGGAGGACTCTCAGAATTTCATCTCCTTATGGCCCATTCTCAACTCTCTACAGTTCCTTCCACCACGTCCACAGCCTGTCTTACACCTGCGCTGCTCAGCTTTCCTCCTATGCTACCACACATGAGTGCACACGGTTAGGACATGGGCCTTGCGTGTCTAGAAACACTGCATTTAGTTTATCTCAGTTACCAGTTTGTTTTCCCCATTTTCCTAGGTAAAAGTGAAGAACCTTGACTTGAGTAAAAGAAGGCAGAGATTTACCCCATGGGTTATTACTTAGAAAACAGTCTTGTCAGTCTGTCCCTTGAATGGAGGGTTGGTTCCTGTGTAATAGCTGTATAAAACTGTCCATCGTCTACTAGGATATGTGATTTTTTTAAAAACAAGATTCCAACATCATTAGATGTTTAACATTTTCAAGAAGTCATTTAATGTTGCGACTTAAAAGTCCTATTTGAAAACTTAGTTTGCCTCTAAAGTATGACACTTTGAACAGCTCTCTCATCAAATACAAGTCTAAAATAATACTCTATATAATGCTTGGATTAAAATGCTAAAGTTAGGAAATTAAGCTTATCTGAATCTTGAATCGTTTTATTTTCTTTCATTGTTGAAAAAGACCATAAATTAAATTTCATAAAATATAGACAAAAAAAGGCTAGAAACAAAAGCTAAAGAGGCTAGAAAGAAAGCTCAGTTGGTAGAGTGCCTGCCATGCCAATATGAAGACCTGAGTTTAATCCCCAATACTTATATAAAAAATCAGGGCATGCCATGGGTGCAACAGTGGCAAGACTGGTTAGAAGAGCAACCAAGCGCTTTCCATTTGTATATAAGGCCTGCGCCACGAATGAAATACATGTCTGATTCTGTAAACCTGACTAAGCATCCATGAAACTCATAGTCCCAAGGATGAACCTAACTATTTGCTAAATGAACATAATATCAAACTATGCTATAAATGTGTTTCTCTATACCTATAGATTAATACAGCTCTCAGTCCTCATCGGAGAAATTTCTGTTAATGCAGAAACTCACAGCGGTTGAAGTACAGAGAATCAATGTCTGCAGAGGACTCAGTCGTAGCAGGACATCTTTATCACACCTCCTGCCGTAAGGCACAGAGAACACCAGGAGGAGGAGGGAGAAAGACTGTTAGGAGCCAGAGGCTGGAGAGGATTGGGGGGAAACAGTGTCTTCTGGACTCACAGTAGCTGTGGGAGTTTGCATGAGCGCTCCAGCGTGGAGGGAAAGGGGCTTACAAGCTCCCATCATAAGCCGAGAAGCAACTGACAGTTCAGGGCTCCTCCAGGAGGGAAGAGACTGCTCCAGTGCATGGGCCCCATACTGATGTGTATACGGCAGCAAAACTGTTATATATACATGGCAGGAAGTTGGAAAGGAGTAGAGAACAGGAAGAGCTCGAGTGAGGTGTGCAGGATAATCATGATAAAAATGTTGTGGGTCCGTGTGAAATCACTTTAAGTGGGGAGACAAAGGACACACTATACCTGTTCTTTCCCGTTATTTAAGTTCTCCAGGTATAAATAAAATGAGTGCTTTTAACTTCAGTTAAAAGTGGAAATACATAGTATAAAAGTGAAATATTCTCAAAGTTATCATGTCTTTAATGGAGAAATACCAGAAAACAAAAAAATCTGGCATAGAAATAAGTTCTTCTTCTGCTTAAATTTTCATTGACTGGTTGGTTCTCTGGGACACTGACACTAAAAAAAAAGTATTTTATAATCCTGAACAAAATTTGATCTTGATTTCACAGTCTAAGTTACAATATTCAATTGGATAGTTAGTAGATTCTTTAGGCTTGAGTATAGTAAGGCACTGAACAAGTACTCCACCATCATCATCGCTCCGGCTACTCTCTGCTCCGTTTGAAAGGGTTTTTTTAAAGCAGCACAATAGTTAGAAAATCCGTCAAAGCTTGCACTGCTTTGTAACTGTCTTTCGGTGCTTCCATCAAGGCCACTAGTACAGGAAAAACTCAGAATGAAATTCCCCTTTGGCTTTGGACTCTACTCCTGTGATTAAATTCACAAGGACACATAACAAAATGACTTACCAGGCC
This sequence comes from Microtus ochrogaster, assembly GCF_000317375.1. Classification (NCBI taxonomy): domain Eukaryota; kingdom Metazoa; phylum Chordata; class Mammalia; order Rodentia; family Cricetidae; genus Microtus; species Microtus ochrogaster. The sequence continues at coordinate 80,550,117 of NC_022015.1, read as the reverse complement.
ACATCAGGTAGCTGGATGGCCTGTGCTTATTTTAGCAGCTTGGAACCTAATATACTCCTAACCTAGATACCTTGTGCCTATGTGTACTAACTCTGCCTGAATTAGCACTCGACCTTCATTATGCATAAACTTATAAATCCATTTTGTTTCTTAAATCAAGTAATTCTACCACTTTCCTTCATTTTATGTGATCTGTGCAATTCCACTAAAGCAGTGGAAGAAATTGAACGAATCACTTCAAGATGATGTAAGTCAACTGCTGTTGACAAAATTTTCTGCTTAAGCTACAGTTATAATACATTTATAGCCTAGTTAATGTGGAGTGTGTTCACATATTAACAGTAGGCTCCTAAAGCGAAGAACTTCTCAAAATACTCAAGTTTTTCCTTTCTGCTATGAATGTGAAGGTAAGGTGTCCAAAGGAACACGAAATCATGCACATGAAATACCTAGCTTGTTCCCGTGACGTTTATAAATGAGTCCATTCTTTCTTCAAGCAGAAGCTCACTTTCTCCACCCCTTCTTTCATCTAAGGGAGTCTAAGCTATCTCATCACATTATACACGGGCTCAAGAGGAAGAAAGCCTTAGGATTATTTCAACTCACAGGACTCTGCAGGATCTGAGTAACTCGCTTCCTCTGCTCCATCATATTGAAATCTTGACGTAGATCAGGAGACATGTTCCTCTCTCGAAGGTATTCTGGATCACTTTCATTGATTCGGTCAAAATACCTCTCTTTGTGAGGCATGCTGGGAAGGGGAGGAGTAGTGATCACAGCTTGGCTGGAGTCTGAACTCATGTTTCAAGTCTTGTTCTCTACGTAATAAACACAAAGATAGGAGGACATTTATTACGACACCTTATTAGCACTTTAGAGGAGCCAAGAAGGACTTTAAAACGTTTGGAATGCTTAAATGCTTCAAGTGGCTTCAGTGGTGAAGAGCACTGGCTGCTCTTATAAAGAATGGGGTTCAATTTCCACACCCACATAGTGGCTTCAGTCCCAGAGGACCCAATGCTCTCTTCTGGTTTTTGCATCAGGCACATACAAGGTGCATACGTGCAGGCAAAACACCCATACACATAACAAACAAATAAATAAAAGTTCTTCATGGAGAAAGGTTGCTTGATGGAGGCCAGCGGGAGAGAACAATCCTTGTGTAGTTATGGCCCTGGGTCCGATTCCCAGAACTTAAAAAAAATTAAGAAGGCAACTTCTCCACAACATTTCTTAATAACAACAAAAGGAAATAAAAGCTGATCTCCCTCTCAGCTTCTCTATCCTTTGTGTATAGGAGGGCTACTGATTTTTTTGATCTTGTAACCTGCCACATCACTGAAGGTATTTATCAGCTGTAGGAGTTCTTTGGTAGTTTTTGGGGTCACTAATGTACACTATAATATCATCTGCAAATAACGAAAGTTTGACTCCTTCCTTTCTGATTCGAATCCCCTTGATCTCCTTATGTTATTTTAAGATATAAGAGCTAGCTAGCAATATGCTTAAGTGATTGGCCAGATAGTGATTTAAATGACATAGTTTCTGTGTGATTACTTAGAGTCAGGGTGGTTGGAAACAAACTAGCAGCCTCCCCCAACACTAATATATTTTGAGTTTTACTCCATTTCTTTCTTCCTCTAGTCTGTGGCAAGTACACAATGTAACAAAAATATCTATAAACTTTTCTTAAAATTTTATACATAAGTACATTAGTTTGGATTTTACTAAAATGTTACTGCAGAGTCTGAAAGTTCCTGGGATGGTTTGAGAAGCACTGACTGAGTAGAGACTGAATGGTAAAGGATCTGGACAATGGAAACACTCAGAGCAGCCCTGAACTGGACAGAGTCAATGGTCAGGGTTGTCCAGGGTGAGACAGTGGTGATAGCTGCACAAACCACACAAGCACTTAATGCTGCTGGAACTGAGCACTACTAGCTAAAGTAGTAAATTTATCATAATTTTAAACAGCTCCAAAAAGAACATCAACTTACACATAAAACTATATAAAACATTCTGGAAGGAGTCGAGGAGGGGTCAGGACTGGGGTGGAGCCCAAGGCCTTGCAATACTAGCCCAGTACTCTACCACTGAACTATATACTCTGTCCTACAATTATGAAATGGTTACCAAAACAAACAGACAAACAGACAAACAGACAAGCAAAACAGAACCAGCCAGATCTTCAGAATCTAAAGTAAGACAGAATTCTTTAATACTAAAACCTCAACTGAACTCTACCAAAAATTTAAAATGTTTGTTTGCAAAAGATACTGTTAAGAAAACAAACCGGGGCTGGTAAGTTGGCTCAGGGATTAAGAGCTCTGGCTGCTCTTCCACAGGACCTGAGTTTGAATTCCAACATCCTACACGGTGGCTCACAACTGCCTGTAACTTCAGTTCCAGGAGATCCCAGGTCTCTGTTCTTCATCTTCCTATAGCACAACACAGATAGACTTTTACACACACACACACACACACACACACACACACACACACACACACACACACACAATTTAAATAAAAGTTAAAAAAAGAAAGAGAATGAAAAGGCAAGGTATAACCCAGAGGGAAAGTACATATGTAATAATAAAGGGCTATGAAAAGAATATATGGCTGGGCGGTGGTGACACACGCCTTTAATCCCAGCACTTGGGAGGCAGAGGCAGGTGGATCTCTGTGAGTTCGAGACCAGCCTGGTCTACAAGAGCTAGTTCCAGGACAGGCTCCAAGTCCAATATATATACACTCAAAGGCTAACAGTAATCAAACATACTTCACCAAAGAAGACATACACAACAAATACACACACAGAAAAACGTTCAGCACTCACTGGTCATTGGAGAAACATAAGGTTGCAATAATATAGCGCTATACAGATTATCAAAATGGTTAAAATAAAAATGAAGAACTCTAAATGCTGGAAAGATGTAGAGAAATCAGATCCTCATACACTGTCAGGATGAAAATGGTACAGTTACTGTGGGAAAAAGTGTGATATTTTACTGAAAAACAAAATATGCAACTACTATACAACTCGACAGTTATATTCTGGGAGATAAATTCCCAGAGAAAGAACAAGTCACACAAATCTATACACAAATCTTGAGAGCAGTTTTATTTGGAGCAGTTCAGAACAGGAAATAAGCCTCATGTCCTTCAACTATTAACAGCTAAGGTAAGATATACACAAATATGGATGATTACCTAGCAAAGAGGAATGAACTGCTTATACATGTAGTTATATATGTTATATGCTTATATATGTTATAGAGTAAATTTTCAGTGAGTGAAAAAACTAATCCCAACGGTTACATGGTGCATGGCATGTTCACATCAAATTCCTCAAATGACAACACTGCTCCAGTGGAGAACAGACCAGAGGCTGGTGGGAGGGAGAGGACGCGTGCTCAGGGTGGAGGTAGGATTCAACACGTGCATTAAGTGAACATGAGCCAACGAGAAACCCCAAGAGGGTCAGTGTCAACGATGCTACTAAGTGGCTACTGAAGCACAGTTTTTAATAAATTTTTAATTAAGAATTTCACACATGTATATGTTTTTGATGAAGTCCCCTCCCAACCCCTCCCTTCCAATATCTTCCCTATCACTTTCCCCTCCACCATTTCCCTGAAATTTCACGCTTTTTGTTTAAAAGTCCACTGAATCTACTTTTTATGACACCAGTATTTGCATGTGTTTAGGGCCATCTATTGGAGCAAGGGAACCCTCTTAGGGGGTTACATCCATGTAGAAAACTAACTCTTTTTCTCTCAGTGACTAGGCCTAGGACTTGGTGACTACCTCCCCGATCCATGGTGGGTCTGATCTCACATACGTCTTGTGCATGCTGTCACAGCCACTGTGAGCTCCTATGTGTAACTTTTCTGTTATGCCCAGAAAACACTGCTTCACTGTACTCGTCCACTGTTTCTGGCTCTTGGAATCTTTCTGAACCCTCTTCTGCAATGATCCTGAATCCTGGGAGGGAGATGTGGTATAAATGTCCCATCAAGGGCCGCCTGCTCTATAGGCTCTTATTCCTTGCACACTGACCAGTTGTGGGCTTGGTGTTCACTGCCATCATCTACAAAAATAAGCTTCTCTGATGAGGGCCGAGAGATGTATTAATCTATGGGTATAAAGATAACAACGTAGAAAGAAGTTTACTTCTATATCCATTTAACAGAAAAACAGTAGTAGGCTCTCACTTTGGGCCAATTCCTACCCAGCCTGAGTTCTTGGTCCTGTCAGTGGTGCCAGACATGAGTTCATGAGAAGAGGCTTTATATCCAATCCATAACATACGTGTCAGTACTGCACCCATGGCATGCAGCTCTCAGGGTTCATATCTGGACATGATCATTGCTTTTCTCCTCTGTTAGCATGCACAGCATCTTCCAGCACTAAGAAAACTAGCCAGTAGGTGTGACACTTCCAAGTTGGCACCAACCTGATTTCTCCAAGTTCTATGACTCAAAAAGTTGTGTCTTCAGCCGGGCGGTGGTGGCGCACGCCTTTAATCCCAGCACTCGGGAGGCAGAGGCAGGCGGATCTCTGTGAGTTTGAGACCAGCCTGGTCTACAAGAGCTAGTTTCAGGACAGGCTCCAAAACCACAGAGAAACCCTGTCTCGAAAAAAAAAAACCCCCAAAAAAAAGTTGTGTCTTCAGCAATAGGGTCTCAACATCAAGTTGTGGAGGGACCAAAGCAAATGACACCAGCCTCTAACGTTTGGTAGTCCATGGGACCAACAACTCAGAGACAGAACCCATTCCTAGCACGAAGCCCTATTACAGAATGACTCATTTAAACTTTTTATGTATGCAGACAGTAGATATATGCCTTTTCCATATGCCTTTGTCAAAGGTCTTTAGCTTTAGTGTAATCTCTTTCCAGACTCCTTCCTCTACCCTGTCTTCCCGTTCCCATCCTACTTGTGGGTACCAATTTTATAAGATGTCACTAATGGTGGAAACTACATGAAGGGTACACAGGATCTCTGCTGATTCTGTGTGCAGCGACAATTATCTGATTTTAAAAAAAATTAAAGTTTAATTTTTATAAAATTAATATTCTATAAGAATGTTAAAATCAAAATTAAGAGTTGCCATCTCAATTGATGTAAGTGTAAAATCAACTCTGCAGTAGAGTAAAGCTTATTCTCTACCTATCTTCAGAAAGCATTTTGATCCAGCTTAACCATTACAACTAAACTGAATTGGAATAAAAGCACATGGATCCTGTTAGCAGTAGCTGGGGTGTATATATACAGCCGAAAACACTTCTCATGGTGCCTTCAGGAGCTGTGGGACATCAAATGTGGTTACGTAACAGTTTCTCTAAGCCACACACAGTTAAAATATGAAGTCCCTGGGACACTGAATGAAATGCAGCATCAGAAGGAACAGGCATTTAGGAGCTAGTGTTCAGATCTTAGCACCAGTTGGGAGACACACCAAAGCTACAGCAGGGGAAATACTAACTCAAGTGTGCTCTTGACAGAAACCTGCTCTGCAGTCAGAGCAGCTTACCGTTTTCTAGATCTCGCACACAGCTGAATGCTGACGAAATGGTCTAGGAATTTCAGCTGATCACTAACCTCAAAAAGTTCAGAATAAATTCTGTTGGGCAGTGGTGGCACATACCTTTAATCCCAGCACTTGAGAGGCAGAGACAGGCGGGTCTCTGTGAGTTCGAGGCCACCTTGGTTTACAAGGCGAGTTTCAGGACAGTTAGGAATATTACACAGAGAAACCCTGTCTCAAAAAAAAAAAACAACCCAAAATTAAAATAAGTTCTGAAAGTTTCCATTTATATGCTTTTTCTAACCAAAAAAGTAGCCTAGTACAGAGAACTGAACTACGGATAAAGAGACTTTCTTACATCAGCCACAGGGCCAAGGAATGCACATGGGATACTCTCTACTTCTAAGTTTATGTGACTACATCACCTTCACAGTACAGATGAAGAAATGACGTAGAAAAGCTACCAAGTGATTGATGGGAATTTGTGGCAAGGTCTGTTGAAGCCTGCAGTCCTTGACCCTAATCAACAAGCTTGGCAGGTAGGTTCTTTTCTTTTTCAATGTCAGTTCATTATCAGGGTTGGAATGCTTTGATCCCCCATCCAGAAACAGATAGACAGACAGACAGACAGACAGAAAAACACTGCCCTCTCTTGAAAGGAACTTGTGCATCAGCCACCTCTGGTTCCCATGCCTCCCAAGAACGGGATACTGTAGTGGTGGAGTCTCCGCTCAGTTCCAAACAATTCACTGGAAGCATAAATACCAAAACAAAAGGAAAGAGTGTGCGGTATGACACACGGAGTGTAAGAATGAGTGTGTATGAGACATGAGAAAGATGTGATGCCTTGACTTTTTTATCTACATGTGTGGATGGGTAGGCCCATGCGAGCGTGAGTGTGTGTGAGTGAGGTCAGAGGTGGCATCAGATGCATTCTGTGATTGGATCACTGGGGCTTGATGGCTGCCAGCCTAGCTCTAGGTTCAGTAATAGACCCTGCCTCAACTGAGCAGTGGTACAACACACCTTTAATCCTAGCACAGACAAAGGCAGGCAGATCTCTGAGTTCTAGGCCAACCTGGTTTACAGAGTGAGTTCCAGGACAGCCAGAGCTTCATAGTAAAACCTGTCTTAGAAAAGAAGGTGACGCCGGGCGGTGGTGGCGCACGGCTTTAATCCTAGCACTCAGGATGCAGAGGCAGGCGGATCTCTGTGAGTTCGAGGCCAGCCTGGTCTACAAGAGCTAGTTCCGGGACCGGCACCAAAGCTACAGAGAAACCCTGTCTCAAAAAACCAAAAAAAAAAAAAAAAAGAAAGAAAAGAAAAGAAGGTGAAGGCAACCCTGATTCAAAAGAATCAGGCAGACAGTAAAAGAACAGGTCATTCAATGTCCTCTGGTTCCTGCATGCACACAGGTGCACAGATCCACACACATACATCCACAGATGTCACATGTGTACAATCCCCAGCTCACAAAACAAACACTAAAAAAAAGTACTGACATTCTGTAACAGGTTGAATCATGAGACACCATGAAAAGTGAAAGAAGCCAGCTACCACAAACCACACATTTACATGAAATGTTCCAACAGGCAGAATCTCGATTATTGGTTGTTACAGGCTGGAAGAAAATAAGGGGTAGCTTCTAGTGAGACTGCCTCTAAAGAATGATGAAAATATTTTAAAATTATGACTATACGTGTACAATTCTGTGACTAGCCAGGCTGGGGTGTAACTCAACTGGCAGTGTTTGCCTAGAATACACGAAGCCCCGAGTTTGATCTCCAGCATCATATAAACTAAGTGTGGTGGCAAAGCCTGTAATCCTAGGGCTTGGGAGGTGGTGGCAGGTGGATCAAAAGCTTAAGGTCATGCTTGACCAACTAGCAAGTTCCAGGTTAGGCTGGGCTACTTAAGACCCTGCTTAAAAACAACAACAAAGAACCAAATCATATACTGCTGTGGGAACTCCTTCAGCCAATAGTCTTTAAGAGGCTGGCCCACTTGGGCGTGGTCTAATGTACTATAAATGCGGTGAAAAGCATGTGTGGGTCTCTTGGCTGCTGGATTCAGTTCCGGTTCCCAGCACACGCAGAGGACTGCGGATCACTTCCCTTTCTGTGAGTTTATCCCCAAATAAAAAAACTTTTGTTATATTCCATTCCGGGCTATTGTGAAACTCTTTTGTACTACAACAATATACTTTAAAAAAGAAAAGCATATGCTGTATGATTTATATACCTATAAGATTATTACCTTAAAAATCTCACTAGAGAAGCTCCTGACATCTTGCAAATTTAGAGCGAAGCCTGTATGCAGAGTCCCCACACAGCAGGATGTGAGCTGCATCCATCTGTAACCCCTTCTAACTAACCTGGTCACGTACACCTCTGTTATAAACAATTCAAAGGACTACTCATAAAAAGTCTTCCAAACTTCAAATTCTTGGTAGTTTTAACTGTTTTTCTATAAGGAGAGACGTTGTGCTTTCAAAGCCTCAGACTACCACACCTGGAATCAGAATCAAGCATTTCAAGACTTCAAAGCAGCACTTGGTTAAGAAACAAGCACTATTTTTGTGTTGGCTCTTTTGACCATTATTATGGAATGGTGAAGACGTTTAAAGGTCTAGAAAACAACTTAAACCCTGTACAAACTGTGATACGTCATAGTCTTAACCACTTAAGTTTTATTTAAGACGAGAGTTGCTTTTATTTGATAGTCAGAGTGTTATATACAACTGACACAAAAATGATCAAGACATGTAGCTGAGAAAATGAAACAAGCAAACCTGGCACCAAACAATGCAGATGGCACTTCCTATGTTCCCCAAAGAGCAAGATTGAATCATTCCACAACACACCACACATTATTGCTACAATGGCTATTGATATTATGCCAGTTCTCTTGGACTATGTTGAATTTAAAGATCATATTTTGCAGATGAGACCAAACTATACTTCAAGGTGGTGATTTTTTTTCTTTTCAAAGTATGATGCTCAAGGTATCATATACTGGTACAAAAATCATAGCAATGGCATTTATTAGTGTTACATGTCACTTTCAGATTATTCCTTGGTCTAAATTTACTTCTTCAATGAAACTTAAGTGAACAGGCCCATCACACCACACTTGTTTATACATAATAAATGCCACTGGCACACAAATAATTCACTAAAGAGCTAAAGTCCAATGATTCACGAATGACCCTATTGGTCTATCAATTTAGCATGTGCAAGTAGATGTAGGAGTGAGATAATTATATGGTTTGATCTAAATATGTTTTCCCTTAAGTGCAAGTTATTAAAGAAAAAGAAATGTCTATTAACATTTTATTAATATTATACCCTTCACTTAGTATTTAAAGACTTGGAAGCAAAATCAACTAGAGAATTAGCCCAATTTTTTTCTCCAGATTGCATAACATGAAAAGTATTAATAAAGAAATGTGCTTACATACACAAATTCATCATGAGCAAACTCCATCCCCCTGAACAGGCCTCTCCCGCCACTCTGTATCACTTCCTCATGGCCTTTCACCTTGTATACTCGCTCTTTCCCCCCTTTAGTGCCAGAAAGAAACAAGCGAATAAGATAGTATTAGGAGATGGGCAGACTAGAAAGTGGAATGCAGGTGACGATAAATGGCATCATAAAACACTGAAGTATATTCCACACAATTCTGAATTCTAAGCAAAAAAGAAAAGCATACAGGGTAAGGGCCTTCAGTTGAAAGGTACAGAAGACCACACAAGCCCGCTCAGTATTTTGGAAGTTGTAGCTGTTAGTCTTACAGATAACTGCTGTGTATCACTTATGAGCTATTAGCCAAATGTGCAAATTTCCACTCTATCTCTCAAACTAAGCAAGCATCAGTTGGAAAGCTTGGGGGCTTTATCATGACATGAGCTGGTGAAGGATTATCTTGAGATCTAAGGAGTACAGTACAGCAAACGAATGAGGGGGTGACGGACACTAAGAAGCCAGGTACGTGATAGATTCCTAGTGCTCAGGAGACTGAGGGGGGAGATGGGGAGTTTAAGGCCAGCTGGGTTAACACTGACTCAAGAACAACAAATGAAGGAAAAATTGGCTTATAATGGGTAAAGTATGTAGTCTGGTGTGGTGGCTCACGTCTGTAATCCCAGCACTGGAGTTCAAGGCCGGTTTAGGTCACACAGTGGGTTCCATACAAGCCTGATTTATGGTGTGTGATTGTGTCAGATAAGTAAAGTGGAGGAGAGAGAACACGGCTCACGTGGCAGAGCTGCTTTCCCACGGGCCTAACACCCTGATTCTCTTCCTGGAATCCTACAAGATGTTAGGAGAAAACCAACAATCTAGAGTGTCCTCTGACCTACACATGCATGTATACACACTCTGCATATACACATACAATAAAAATCTATAACCACAAAATTAAAGATGAGCAGAAAATATAAACTTATGTATACACATACATGCCGAAACTCGAATCAGTTGTTCATTTTTTGTAACCATACACTTTCAGATATTGTACTCTACATAAATAATCTAATTTATTCTGATGAACATTCTCTCTATATATGTGTGTGTGTACATATATATACACACACACATATATATATATTTCTCTAGTCATCACTTGCTCTCAACATGCAGTATTTAGAGATGGTTGATGGGGAAAAGATTTTTTCCTTCCGTGAGCATGATGACAGAGACCAGCGGATTGGTAACTCGAGTGGCCTCTCATGTGTTTAGTTTCTTGTTACTGAGTTCCCTAGTATCAGAGAAATTTTAAAAAGTGAGATCCAGGAAACCATCCAGAATGTTGGCAGCTCATGATAAATGAGGGGTTTATAAGGAAAGAAATCACTGGAGATTTGGGGTTTAGAGAAAGATTTATCACTCAGTTTCTAGCAATACTTCAAATCTTTGGCTCACTATCCCAGGTACTAAGGATCAACTCCCACATACTTCATGAACTTAAGTCTACTTAATTATTTGTGCAGGATTAAGTTTCAAAAATCAAAACTCCTTGCTTTTGACATTTTCTTCAGTTATGTGTGAAGTCAAATTCACTCTTAAGTATCACTGCATGATTACTGCAGTACCCATACTCAGTATAAAACTCACTCCTTTTTTTTTAATTTTTTTTTTTATTTTCGAGACAGGGTTTCTCTGTAGCTTTTGGTTCCAGTCCTGGAACTAGCTCTTGTAGACCAGGCTGGCCTCGAACTCACAGAGGCCTGCCTCTGCCTCCCGAGTGCTGGGATTAAAGGTGTGCGCCACCACCGCCCGGCAAAACTCACTCTTAAGTACTACTCTACTGCATGATTACTGCAGTACCCATACTCAGTTTAAGACTCACCCTTAAGTATTACTGCAGTACCCATACTCAGTGTAAGACTCACCCTTAAGTATTACTGCAGTACCCATACTCAGTGTAAGACTCACCCTTACGTATTATTGTAGTACCCATACTCAGTATAAGACTCACTCTTAAGCACTACTGCAATAAGTATTACTGCAGTAACCACCATACTCAGCACAAAATTTTTCCAGGAAAACTTTCATTATCTTTAATCACAAATGTTGGTAACAACTTTTTATTTACTTATTTTACATATCAAGCAGTTTCTCCTCCCTCTTCTTCTTCTGTTCCCTCCCCCACCTCCTTTCTATACCCCCCCCATCTACTCCTCCTCCATCTCCATTCAGAAGAGGTAAGGCATTGCATGGGAGTCAATAAAGCACGGCATATCAAGTTGAGGCAGGACCAAGCTCCTCCACTTGCATTAAGGTTAAACAAAGTATCCCACCTTAGGGAATAGGTTCCAAGGAGTCAGCTCAGGAGGCAGGGACAGGTCCTGGTCTGACTGCTAGGGACCCCACAAAAGACCAAGTTACACAACTGTCACCCATATGCAGAGAGCCTAGGTCAGTTCCATGTTGACTCCCTAGTTTCACAGTGGTCAAAAAGATAAAACGGTAGGCTACAGAATGGGAAAAGAACTTTACCAAGCCCACATTTGACAGAGGACTGATATCCAAAATATATAAAGAACTCAAGAAATCAGACATCAAAATACCAAATAATCCCATTGAAAAGTGGGGTACAGATTTAGATTGAGAATTCTTAACAGAAGAATCTTGAATGGCCAAGATACACTTAAAGAACTGTTCAACATCTTTGGCTATCAGGAAAATGCAAAACAACTCTGAGATACCATCTTACACCTGTCAGAATGACTAAGATAATTTTTAAATTAATATTAAAAATACAGTGATAAACAAAACTTCCCCAAATTCTCATTTTACATATTTCTTTTTCTTTTTCTTGGTTTTTCGAGACAGAGTTTCTCTATGTAGCTCTGGCTGTCCTAGAACTAGGAATGTAGATCAGGCTGGTCTCAAACTCACAGAGATCCACCTGCCTCTGCCTCCCTAGTGCCAGGATTAAAGGTGAGTGCCACTATCCCCACCAACACCTAGCTCACATCTTTTTTTTAAAAAAAATTATTTATTTATTTATTATACAATATTCTGTCTGTGTATG
>NC_022015.1:80534796-80537929 GCF_000317375.1 Microtus ochrogaster | reverse complement strand
ATTTATTTCTTAAGTTAAAAAAATTTTTGGTTGTTTTCTTTGTGATGATTTGCTTTGTTTTTTTGGGGGGGGGCATGAACTTTCAATCCTCTTGTCTCTATCTCCCAAATTCTGGTATTATAAGTATACTGAAAAAAATTCCAGCTCTATACAATCTGAAGGAATAAATCTTACAAGGCACATTATTAAAAACAAGTTGGGCTTATAAAAGAAACTTTTACCCAAAATCTAGAGAACTGAGTTGTGAGCACCCACTGTACTTGTGAGTTTCATTCCTAAGCTGGCTACTGTGGTCAGTGGCTAGAGGACCGGGGCTGGACAGTGGGGGAATTGAGACAGCGTGCAGTACTTCAAGAAGTAGAAAAGGGGCGGAGAAATGGTTCAGCAGGTGAGAACACGTCCAACATGTCTTTTTTGTTGTTGTTGTTTTGTTTTTTGTTTTTTTGTTTGTTTTATGAGACAGAGTTTTTCTGTAGACTTTAAGCCTGTCCTGGAACTAGCTCTTGTAGACCAGGCTGGCCTCGAACTCACAGAGTTCCACCTGCCTCTGCCTCCCGAGTGCTGGGATTAAAAGTATGCACTACCACTGCCTGGCCCGGCACATGTACTGTTCTTGCAGAGGACCTAAATTCCATTCCCAGCACTGCACCGCAAAGCTCACAACTGCTTATTAATTCATCTCCAGGGGATCTACGCCTCTGACCTCTGTAGGTACCTACAGTCAGACACGCACATTCTTATGTAGACACACATAACTGAAAAATATTAAAAATAAGCTGGGTAGGGTGGCTCAGGTCTTTAATCCCAGCAATGAAGGCAGAGGCAGGCGGATTTCTGTTGAGCTCATGGTCAGCCTGGTCTATAGAGAGAGTTCTAGGACAGCCAGGACTAAACAGAAAAAGCCTGCCTCAAAAAACAATTAAACAAGTAAAACAAACAAATAAATCTTTAAAACAAAAGTGAAGGAAAATACACACAAAAAACTTAACAGAATCTTTGATCTATTTCAGGTATTTTGGCTTTCTTTACCATAACTCCTAAAACACAGCTGCTAAAGTCAGCACATTTTTACTGCAAAGGGGATCTGATTTGAACAGGACCTTCCAGCTGTTGTATCCGGGCTGGTCAGAGGGCCCACACAACTACAACTTGATCTGATTTCTTGGAAATCTTAGTGCTGAGCCATAAAGTGCAAATCATTAAGTTCAGAAAATGGTGCCTAGAAATTACTTCAAGTGTTTTTGGTTAAACCTGATGGTGGTTTTTAAGTGAAGTTCACAAAAAGAGATTATCAATAACCCCAGAAGTGTTTTTTTTTAAAAGCAGTTTTCAAATCTCTGTTTGCCAAAGGAATCCTCCTTTACACCAAGTTTTTATTTCATTATTTATTTTTGTGTGCACATGTATGTGCCAAGGCACTCCTGTAGAGGGCGGAGAACAACCTCAGGAGTTGGTTCTCTCCTTCTACAATGGGCTCCGGGGCCAAACTTAGGTTGGCAGGTTTGTTTAGCAGGTACTTTTATCTGCAGCCATCTTGCAGCCGTAAAGCTAAAGTTTGATATTCCATAGTAAACAGATAATTTCCAACCTAGGGTGGTTTGACTCACATTTTTTTTAACTTAATTATATTGTAAAAGCAATATACATTCAGCAGAAATGGTACTTGGAATTTTGATCATTTTTATAGGCCTAGCACTATAGAGTGGCATAGTCTCTTTTTTCTCAAGTTAATTAAAATCTTATTAAAACAATACTCAATAAACATATAATATTGGTGCTTTAGCCACCCTATGGGGTATTTCTCTCCTGTCTTAAAAACCTTCTTCCTTTATTTTTTATTTGGTGTATATGGGATGCTTGCATGTATGTCTGTGCACCATGTGCATGCAGCTGTGCCTGAGCCCAGCAGAAGGCATCAGATCCCCTAGAATTATAGACAGTCGTAAGCTGGAAACCAAGAGCAGTAAGTGCTCTTAAGCACTGAGCCATTCTCTGTCTAGGGCTATTCTTTCCTGCTACTGGGCATGCAGTACTCCATTGCTCTCAGTCAACCACTCAAACACAAATATAGTCAGTACTCTACTGTATATAAAGCTGCTCTGCTATTGGGTTTGCTAGGTAATTATGAAGGAATTATAGGAAGTAACCGCATCATAAGTTAAAGAGCATCTATACTTATCGGTTAACAACTGCCCCCAACCTCCGCCATGTCCTGAGAACCTCTCAACATGATCTCACTTCTAGTAAGGAAACAAAAGATTTGGACAGAGGAGGCATGTGCAGACAAAGGGCAGGTGACGAGAGGCAACAAGCTGCAAGCCTACAACATTTACGACACACTGGCGGCCATCTCTAGAAGCCAGAAAAGAGGCATGGTCTAGATTCTCCCCAGAACCTCTAAAACAGTAGCTCTCAAACTGTGAGTCACTATCCCTTTGGGAACTGAACAACCCTTTCACGGGGGTCGTCTAAGACCATCAGAAACAGGTATTTATAGTATAATTCATAAGAGTAGCAAAATTACAATTATAAATAACAACAAAAATAATGTAATGGTTGGGGTCGCCACAACATGAAGAATGGTACTAAAGGGTCACAGTGTCAGGAAGCTTGTGAACCAGTGCTCCAGAAAGAAACAGTCTGTAGACACTTTGCACTTCAGGCCTTCAGAACTCTAAGAGAATAATAAAATGCTGTTGTTTTCAGATATCTAGTTTTGTACTGTGTTATGGTAGCACTAGTAAACTAATCCATTCCAACGGAATTTCCATCCTGATATATACTCTGCGACCATTTACTCTCCTGACAGTGTGAAGGGCACATTTCTGCAGAATCAAGCTCTGCTGAACTAACAAAATCCACTGAAGCAGTAATTCGAACAAAACATTTGCTGTCAGGACAGTGTGCTTTTCTAACAGACTGTAACCTTTGCTCAGTACGTTAGACTGGAAAGTTCCAAGGAAATGTGAACCAAGAAAACATTATCATGTTAGATTCTGAACAAAAATATCTTTGTAAAACCCTGTAAAAGATGATTCAAAACGGCCGGGCGATGGTGGCGCACGCCTTTAATCCCAGCACTCAGGAGGCAGAGGCAGGCGGATCTCTGTGAGTTCGAGACCAGCCTGGTCTA
>NC_022015.1:80487742-80534696 GCF_000317375.1 Microtus ochrogaster | reverse complement strand
CCAGGACAGGCTCCAAAGCCACAGAGAAACCCTGTCTCGAAAAACCAAAAAAAAAAAAAAAAAAAAAGATGAATTCTTTTTTTCAAAACGAATTCCAATCATAAATGCAAGTTGCAACAGGTTTTACTACTTCTGCCATAGCTGGAATATTAGCACAGGAATCAGGTCATAACTATTAGCTTGATGAAATGTCCTCTTTGCTTATGCAGGGTGCATTCCAGAGGGCACTTGTTTAGATTACATGCTTGCCATGGATGCATGCATTTCTGCACTTTTCTCTACATGAGAAACTAAACCATGTCCGCAGCTTTAACAGCATGCTGGTCTCTGGTCCCTCAGGTTATAAGAAATTGTAAGGAGCTGCCTAGTACCAAGTCCATGCTGCTATTGGATCCCACACTGATATCGGACTTTACTTAATTATTAAGAAACAGACAAAAGTGTTGCTGAATTACTAATTTCTAAGACCCACTAACTGAATCCTTTCCTTATTTTTCTACTGGGTAATTTGAAATAATCAAATGTAAGACTCTCCCATTGTTTCTCTATGTGGACTTCTCCCAGTTACTGCCCTTTGCTAAAAGTACCCCGTCTCTGTGTCCTACCTACATGCCAGGGCCTGCCAAATCCCTCATGTTCACTGTTCACATGACTGGGCTCTTTCCAATTACTTTTTGTTAAGAAGTGGCCCTCTTCTCCAGGGTTTATTTATTAAATCTTTATTCAGCCACTCTTGTCCTATTTTAGGCTGTGTTTTCACTAAACCACATTGGAATAAAAATATAGCAAGGGGGGAAATGTTCACTAAATAGCCAACATTTCTTGAGCTCCTACTATTATTTAACTGCTTTAATGATGGAGCATGTTTCAATGCACTGAATCTCACAATAACCCTGAGAGGTGAGGACTGTTATCTCAACTTATTGGTAAGGAAATGTCTTAGCTCCCTTTCCATTGCTGTGAAGAAACAACATGATCAACACAACTTACAGAAGAAAGCATTTCATTAGGGCTTAATGTTTCAGAGGGTGAGCCCCTGACCAGCATGGCAGGAGTGTGGCAGCAGGTGGGTAGGCATGGTGTTGGAGCAGTAGTTGAGAGCTTACATCTATCTGATCCATAAGTAAAAGGCAAGAGAGTAGGCCAACTGGAATAGTGCTGGCTTTTAAAACCTCAAAGCCTACTCCCAGTGACAGACTGCCTCCAAGGCCACAGCTCTTAATTCTTCCCAAACAGTTCTACCAACTGGGGACTAAGCATTCAGACCTAGGAGCCTATGGGGACCACTCCCATACAGACTCCCACAGGACACAAGCAGATTGAGGCACTGCTTATCCAAGGCCACACTCTTGGGTTTGACTCTAGACCCAGAATTCTCTTTACCGCCATTGATGTTTCCAAAATTTGAGTCATTTTGGAGCAAAAGTTGTTAAGATCTTTAGGCAAATTTTTCAACTTCTTTCCTATCCCATCCTCAAATCAAGGTTCCCATTTTTAAATATGAACTCTTTTATAAAAATGTATTTTCATGGACTGGCTATCTTCAAAATGAAGTTTCTTGAATACCAGAAGAATGAAAGGGTTTGGCACTCAGAAATTTTCATCAAAGCAGTAACCAACAAACAAAATCCCTGGTTACTCACAAATTTCAAAGAATCTCTGATAGAATAGAGACTACAATTATAATTTTCAACTTTAAAAAGAATGGCCTTTTCTGGACCCTGGTATCTAGATTACATGTGCCGTATTATTTTACCCCAACCTCGTCAGACATGAACTGTTGTGTAGAAGTGTAGATTCATTTAAAGAGATCTAGGTTCTATTTGGTACAGAAGTAAGATTTAGCTTTGAAAAGCAGAACTAACTGACAAATTTCCAAACTCTCTGAAAACTCAAGTTTTAATAGATAATAGAAAAATCTAAGAGGCTTTTGAAAATTCAATATCAAACTCATGGGAAAGAGATATTATTAAAACTCATTTAAAATATGGGAGTCTATTTAAAAAATAGCAACAGAACTGCTAATTTTAGAAGATGAAAATCCTTAAAGATATTGAGAAACAAAAATTAATAACATAAGTAATTCCTACAGGAAACACTGCCATTCCGGACAACCTGGTGTTGAATTTGAAAAGAACATGAGGTGCTAGCTACTGTTTTGTTTTAGCTACCATTTCCCTACGAAGAAACAAGTCCTAAGAGAGAGAACCAAACTTGCCCAAATTCCTCAACTTAATTTTACTAAACACTTTTCATATTATGGAGATACACAGAATGTAAACTAGAGATCACATGATCCATCGATAAGAAAAAGTTCTGAAATATGAATAACACTTTTGAAATTCCCTTAAAGGGTTTTAATAAGAAACTAACTTTTAAAAATTAGCAAATACTAAGTCTTTGAAAACAATCACATAATATGTTAAGTTCTGGCTTATTTTAAGGGATTTATAAATATGCATTCATGTTAAAAACGGGACAATTAGAGGGTTTGTTTTCATAACAATTTTAATCAATTTATAATATTTTTAATACTGAGCCCCCTTTCTTGGTGCTACTCACATGTCTGAATGGTCCA
Organism: Microtus ochrogaster; assembly: GCF_000317375.1. Taxonomy (NCBI): domain Eukaryota; kingdom Metazoa; phylum Chordata; class Mammalia; order Rodentia; family Cricetidae; genus Microtus; species Microtus ochrogaster. The sequence continues at coordinate 80,532,118 of NC_022015.1, read as the reverse complement.
CTTATATTGCTGGCTATAGTCAAAAGTCAGGCTTGAAATAGGATTCTTATTTCTCTGAGACTCACAAAGACTAGACTCAACTTAGTTCTTTAGTGTCTATTTAGTTGGACTTAAAACCTACATCAAATACTTTAATGTCAAATAAAAAGCCATCTTCATGGCTTAGTAATTTAAGTAGCTCTCCAGAGTTTGGCAGACATGCTCTGTCTACTTCCTATTTTTATTGTCAAGGAATAATGTGATACTCTTGTAAAAGGCTACAACATTTTATTTAAACATCTAAAGGTGCATGAACACTATAGTCCTTGGGGTCCCTGGCTGCTACTGAGAAGCACAAAGCCACCTACTACAATTCTTTTTCAGAATACTATTTCCCTAGCCCCTCCTCTCTTGGAGTCCCATCTATAAGGAAAACTTAGAGGGCTAGGGACGTAGTTCAGTAACAGAGTGTGAGCCTGGCTTGTACCGGCAGCATCGTCCTCAGTCCTCAGCACTGCCTGAAACAGGAAGGGTGGTGTGGCTTGTAATCGCAGCACTTGGGAGGTAGAGATAGTATCACAAGTCTGAGGCTATTCTTGGCAGAGTGAGTCCCAGGTCTGCCTGGGCTGAATGAAACTGTCTCAAACAAAACAAAACAAATGTACAAAACATTAGGAATCACGGTAGTGGTAGTATGATCTAAAATAAGTTGCAAGCTTTGAAAAACAGGTATAAGAGGCTTCTAAGGTCAGTCCCTCCTAGGGTTAGTGGGAAGTGGTTTTCCAAACAACCCCTCCTCTGCTTGCCACATTTCTTGCACATCTAGACTGGCTTCCCTTCTCATCTCTACTACCAGTATCAGCCCATACGTTAAAATCTTATTCAAAGCCAACTCATTCCCCCCTCTACCACCGCTCCTAAAGTATTTTGTCTTGTCTGTGGAGAAATCGGGTCAACAACTAACTTTATTATGCACTTAAAAGTGACTCAGTAGGGCCACTGACTCATGATACTACACACTCTACCTATTTAAGAAGACACTGGGACAATGATCAAGAGCAAACTTTAGGGGTAATCAAATGAACCTGGTACCTAAGGTGTCTGAGGTAATGAAGACTATGACTATTATATATATTAAATTTAATAAATTAAATATATTATTAATATATTTGAAATATATTAATTTTATTTCAAGGTCATTATAGAGAAGTATGAGAGTATAAAAAGAAATTTTTAAAAAGCTATACTTACTGCTTATTTTCAGACCAGATACAAACAATACTGTAAAAAAGATAACCCTTAAAACAAGAAAGCAGGGGATGAGAAGATGGCTTAGTAGATAAAGTACTTCCAGTACTAAAGGAGTTTGGGCCTCCAGCATCCATGTAGAGGGTAAGACACACACCTGTAACTGAAACACTGTAGTGGGGAAGGGTATGTGGACAGGCAGATTCCTGGCACTCTGTGATCAGCCAGTCTCACCCAATCAGTGAGCTCCAGGTTCAGCAAGAGACCCTGTCTCTACGAATAAGGTGGAGAGTGCTAAACTCTGGCATCAAGTCAGAACAAAACCAGGAGCAATATATACACACACACACACACACACACACACACACACACACACACACGTGTGTATATATGTATATGTAATGTATATATACATACACACACACACACACACATATATAATGTATATATAATATACAGAGACAGGGTCTTCCAAGGGCAGGGCAAGAGTGCTGCTGCAGGTCAAAACTGGAAGTACATCAAGAACTCTCCCACCCGGCTCGAAGCCTGGCACTGTGACAGCCAGCTCTTTCTGCAGAGTGGGAGACTGTCGGGGGGCGGAAGAGAAGGGCAAGAAATACTGATTGATGGTATGGTCTATTTACAGAATTCTAGAAGAAGCCAAAAAGTGCATAACTGAATTGTTCAAACAAACAAACAAACAAACAAACAAACAAAACACCAGAAATCTAAGATGCAAAGTGAGATGGATTTTGACCCGAGGGGGTCTCATCTCCCTTGGTCCAAGCCCCAATTTGGGGTTAAAGTGGGGAAACTGAGTCAATTTCACTTAGAAAGCAGGCTGACAGCAAGCAGCCCTGGTTTCCAAAAAGATTAGTAAAATTTTACCCTCCAGTGATAACATTGGAAAATGGTGGGGAAGGGGAGGGGAAGCTGAGTCTGATGATGGTAATACAAGGCTTCCAAGTGTGGCCCTGGGCAGGGCCTAGCTCCCCAGCGAGAGCTCCGCAGGCACACCACCTAAGCTGACCTCCCTCCCTCCTGGCATTCCTAGGCTAGACCAAGGCAACCTGAGCCCCAGGGGCCTCAGGACAGTTCCAGGAGGAGGCTGTGGCTATTTGGCACTTGGGGAAGGGGAGGCACAAGGAGAAGTTGAGGGCTGTTGCCCTTCCTAGGAAAGGGACTGGATTTTGGACTCATCCTTTTCCCTACTCCAGCTCTCCTCTCCCACCAAGGATACATGAGAAAACAGTGCAGGACCAGCATCTGGCTCCTGGGATGGGGAGCAGGGGTGGGTGATATTGAGACAACCCCTCCAAGCAGGAAGCCAGAATGCAACTATCAGCACAATGATAGGAAAGAGGAAAGGTCCAAGAAAGCCAAATCTCAAGTCAAGAGGCCCAGGGGCCACGCGGATCCTGTGAGCAGGGAGCAGCCTCCAAGGCATGTGAGATGCTGGGAGAGCCCCAGCTCCACTCTGGTCAAGAGACACAGGCTGGAGGTGGTAAAGTCTGGCAGTTTGGTCTGCAGGTCCTTGTGTCCATCCACTACCCAGGTCAGCTCTTGCCTCTCTTGGCCTCTGTACCGCAGCCCCATAGAACAAGGTGGCTACTCTTACAGCCACCTAACTTGTATTTATTACTGTGTACATGGGAAGGGCACACCATGGCATGTGTGTGGGAAGAGTTAGTTCTTTCCTTCCCACTTTATGTGCTTTCTGGGCATGGAGCTCGGGTAACCAGGTTTGCATGGCAAGCACCTTCACCCACAGTGCCACCTTGCCAGCCCAGGACTTTGTAGTCTAAAAGCATGGAGAGAATAAAAGATGTCGATAGGAAAAAGACAACTGATAGCAAAAGACAGGTTAGCACAGTTGCCAAATGAAAGATATTCAATAGCTGAAGACTCCCAAGAAACTTGGGAGTAAGAAAGCACAGGAAGACCTGAATTTTCGAAAAGGTAAGGATCCAAACCTCTTCTCATACAACATGAAGAGGCTTGACCTGATGACCGACACCCTTCCTAGCTCTGAAGTTTTACTATGCTTTTACCACAGAAGTAGAGTTGTGACTAGATAGGAATTGGCCACTGAAGTGAATAAGGTTTGCTTCTCTCTAAGTATATGAATAACAGCTTTAAAAAGTCACCAAGCCTTGGGGTGGCAGAGATGGATGGCCCAGTGGTTAGAGCATTTGTGGCTCCTTCCCAGGACCCACACCAGGCAGCTCACAACCACCTGTAACTCCAGTTCTAGGGTCTCTGATACCTTCTTGTGTGGACTCTGTGTGCACCAGGCACATGTTGTCACACACATACATGCAGGTATTCATACATAAGACATCTAAAAAAAATACCAACTCCCAAATAAGTAGTATTGGCAAATGAAGTTTTAATTGTAAACATTTGAAACTGAAAATGACAGCACATGAGGATTTGACATTTCAAAAGAGAATTGAATTTGTGGCTTTCCCCTGCTTTATACCAATTTCATGGGTGTGTGTTAAAATTTAAAATAGGCTTTTAAATGAACATTTTTTCGTGCTCTCTAGGATTTATCTGAAATACTTTCCTCTTGTCTCTCTGCACAGGCAAGTGTTGAGAGTGAGCCTGCAAGATCCCCCCTGATGCTTCCATACTCTTTTGTGCTTTGCTCTTTTAACCACCATGACTTTTACTATGTTCAGCAGTTACTGATGGTCTGATGTATTCTGAAGCCCAGCCAAAGCTTTTTTTAGAATAATCTCAAAACAAAGCAAATATTGGCTTAGTTATGACACTTGTTGTTCTAAAATGTTAATAGCCTATTGTTCACTGTGGTTGTCTCAACAAGATAATACATTGAAAATAAGCATTTCCTGATAGGAAGTGAATTCCCACTGTGTGTCACAGGACTCTAGGCAAACACTGGGCTCCCAGGGAGGGTTGCATCAGTCCAGAGCAGTGATGAATCTGATTCTGTTCCCTATCTCTCTTTCTGTTGCTTCCTCCTCCTCCTCTTTATCCCTCTCTCTAAAATGGATTTCTGCTTCAGCTCAAACCCTACTCTATTTGTCCATTGTGTTATTGCTGAACTGTTTTTCCTAAAATGGCTCCAAATGTTTAAGCAACATTTGTTCAATATCCTGTAGACAGCAGCATCCTGTGTATTCCCAACCACGGAGAACTTCCTTAGTTGTAAATGCCACAATAGATGGGATAACTGACAAAGAAGCTCTCAGGATGCGTTCTCAAACACAGCATCACCATTTCCAAGCACTACAACACTGTTGAACTCATCTAGAGTCTGATCAGTAAGAAATAGCCAAGCACTGTGACGGCACTGAAACTGCTCTAGCAGCCTTCTAGAAACCCTGAAAATGTACTTTGTTTTCATAAACTCAAATTGCAACAAGCTTCTTTGCTAACTTGTACAAGCCAGGTGGAAACAGAAAACAACAAGGATATAGGGGTCAGGCATGGTGCCACATGTCTATGATCCCAGCATTTGTGACTGAGACAGGAGGATTAGAGTTTCAGTGAGGGCCTTTCTCAAAACATGAATGAAGAAGAACGACCAGGAGATCCCGGTGGGACCACCTCAGTCATCAGGGCACGCACCATGCATGCAAGCAGTGTGTGGCTTCTACAACAGTCATATGCCTGCCTTTTATATGCTAGTCAACACAGAAAGCAGTAGCTACTAAGCATTACTTGGATAAATGGCACCCTCAGATTTTAAAGCACACTTATTTAAGGCATCCCAAGCCTTCTGGTGAGAAGCCAGTGCAACACACACACACACATACACACACACAGAGACAGACAGAGAGAGAGAGAGAGAGAGAGAGAGAGAGAGAGAGAGAGAGAGAGAGAGAGACTTCCCTACTTCCAGGCCCTCAGAGAGGTCTTACCACACAGCTGTGGCTACAGACACAGCTCCTGTCACTTGTTAGAACAGCTATCATCCCATTCAGTGAGGTCAAAACTGAAACAGGCAATGCTGAACACCTTAGGCATGGTGCAGCAGAACTCCCCCAGCCCTTGTTACCTTTAAACGTCACTGGCAGGATAACCCTATACAGTTCACTTCTCAGTCGCCTTCCTCAGCACAAGTTAGAAAACTGACCATGGCAAGTAGAGCCGGCTTCAGCATTCAAGAGACAGGAGACAAGAATGAGGAGCTAAAACTTAATTTTAGACATAACTCTAGAAGCTGATTTGTAAAGTCAGACATCACACTTATTTGTGTGTGCACACTACAGCAAGTCAAGAGGTCAGGGGGTAACTCTCAGGAAGTGGTTCTCTCTTTCCGTCATGTGGGTCCTGGAGACTCAATCAGGTCACCAGGCTTTGCTGCAAGTGCCATCTCCCTGGCCCTTGGAGACAAAGTTAAAAAGCCCTAGGGTTAGCCCTTAAAGGCTGGAATTCATTAAAACAGTAAGGACCCACTTTAAAAGCAAATGCCATCCCATATTTTTTTTTCTTTCAACTATTAAAACTTGATCAAAAGATTTAACTTCTGGAATGGATTTATATTATTGAAAAAAACTGTCAAAAAAGAACATTTTTCTGTAAAAATGTAGAATACTCAACTGCTCTCTCTTACCTCCTTATACTTTCAAATAATTTAGATCATATGGCATGTCAAATAAATTACAGCCCGTGTGTGTGTATGTGTGTGTGTGTGTGTGTGTGATTTCTATTTAAATAACAGAAATCTTACATAATATGGGTCCCATAAGTTAAGTCCCTGTTCCAACAAAATCTACATATACAATAAAGCTGGAAGGTACATTAAAGCTCACCCATCCAACCTCTCCATTTACAGACAATGAAAGAAGTTACTTGCCTGCCATCCCATAATCTCATGATCAAGTTACTCGACATCAAATCTAACATTCCTTCAGTATTGTGCTGAGAAGGATTCCCTCTGGAGCAGTTCTTTCCTCTTCTGCATGGCTGAGCAGAAGGCCTACTCTTGACTGTCTAATGAGATGAGGAAAGGTGGCTGAGGGATTTCTGTTTCACGAAACACTGTCATCCTTCACAACCATCCATGAGCTTTGTCCCAAAATGGAGGCAGAGAACTGATAGCAAAGCACATCCAACAGAGGGAATATTCGGAAAGCACCTCAGAAATAATCCAGATACTGTCAGAATAAGAGCGATCACTCGGGAGCCCATCTGAGCATGCACTGAAGCAGGGCACAGCATTTGCCAGACAGCCCCTTCCAAGCAAGAGCTAAACACACAGAATAGGTGTAGCTTCACTTTACATGGATTTAAGAAGTCATCCAAGTATTTAAGTATATACAGACATATTCAGACAGTCACACAGTCACTGGAAACTTCTGGAACTATCAATGAGAAATTCCCTTTTGGGAATAGAGTTAAGGGGACTAGGGTGGTAAAGAGACACTTTGTCATACATTCTTTTATACTCCTTCACTTTTTTACATGGCATTCTCTTTAAAGGAACACTATATTGAAAAAGACTTGGTCAACATAAAAATACTGAAGGTATGCAATGACAATGATAAACAACAACAACGACAAAGACAACAAACTCACATAAGCAGAGAAAGGAATAATAAAGCCCTGGGAGCAACTTCTCAGTAAGGAAACTAAAAGGAGGGATTTATCACAGGGAACCTGACAGCTTATACCTCACACTTACCGTCATAGCTACTACTCTAGAAAAGATCTTGCAACCCTTCCCTTTCTTTTTCTTTTCCAAGACAGTGTTTCTCTGTGTATCTCTGATTGTCCTAGAACTCACTCTGTAGACCAGGCTTGCCCTGAACTCATAGATCTGCCTGCCTCTGCCTCCCAAGTACTGGGATTAAAGGTGTGCACCACCACTGTCCAGCAACCCTTTTCATATCATAGTATGCACATCAGTTTTTATGAATGAGGTATGGAGTAAACGAGGAGAAATTTGTTTAGCATTCCTAAAGCAAACAGGAAGGGCTCAGGGAGCAGGCCCACAAGGCACAGTAAAATAGTCACTACTTGTTTATATTACATAATTATCATAAGAAAAATAAGAGTATTAATAGAGATACTAACTACTGATCTTAAATAAAAGTTCCAAATAAAAAATGAATTTAAAAACAACTAATTAAACATTTAACAACAAACTGGATATTAAATTTTGCTCTGGCACAGCTGTAAAGCTTAAGTCCAGTTCTCTTTACTCACATGGAAAGAAAGGCCCAGTAGAGTTGTTCAGTAGACTGAAGTGGACAGATTTCAAAATGAAACAGAAAACAGTAGATTGTTTTCTGTGTTACATGAGAAATTTATTTCCAAGGTTGAATGGTACATGTGTGGGTTAGGTCTTCATGCAAAACATATTGGGGGCTGGGAGTTTAAAGGTCGCTCAGCCAAGCCCATACAGATAAGATCTACACCCCAGATAGTAAAAAACAAATGTCTTAAATTTCTGGCAGATATATCTAAAGCACAACTTTGATTTTCTTGTCATTTAAAAGAAAACATGGATTGAGAGCTAATCAATCTTTGCTCAGTTCTAATCCATTCTCTATTGAGGTTTTGGGACAAGTATGTATCACTACAAGAGATTTAGGGTATTTTATTCTGGAAAATATCTAAGAGGACTAACTCGGATTCCTGACTTTATAGGTGAAGAAAGTAACACCCAAAGCAAACTTGTCTTGCCTGCATCCTACAGTGATATCAAACATACTTTCCTCTTCCCTCTTGTCCAGTTAAGAGACAGCTGACCTAAAAACAACTAACAAAGGGAAGGGGAAGCAAGTCAATGGTGGCCAGGAAGTTTAAGAACAAAAAAGATGACACAATGCCACCCCAAAAGCTTTACAGAAACCCACCAGTTTCAACATTCAGTTATGATTTCTACCGAGGCAGGCTGTTAAACTTGCCTGCACTGAATGGGTGTGTCTACCCCAGAAGAGAACACAATGAACAAACAGCACGGAGGACAAAACACGACCTCAGCCTTTCCCAGCATGCCGTGGTCAGTGCACCACGGAACACTTCATGGACAGTTAAAATCCAGACATCCGAGGACAGAAAGGTTGGGAAAAACGCTCAGCATGGACCTCACTGAACAATAATTCTCCTACAGTTCAACTTACCATTCACGTCACAAAGTCTAGAGAACACAGAGGCATGGAACCGACGGAACTGCCCAGGCATGGAACAGAACTTTGGGCTGCAGCCTGCCCCAACTCTTTCAACAACTACCCAACAGCAACAGGACAAAGCATCATTATAATAGAAATAAAGGCCCTTTAGAAGCTGCTTTTTTTTTAATTCAATGAACCCACTCTTACACATAAAGTTCATGCCACGATGTCTCGAAATGCAGTATTGCTCAATTATGCTATAAAAGTGACTAATAAATTCAGTACAAAACCCTTCTCTAGACACTTTAAAGTCAGAAAACTAGCACACCTGCAAGACTACTAGCATTTTCCTTCCTTTACAGTGGTTGACACCCACAGACAGTTAAAAATAAGAACAAGGAGATAAATAATAGTATAAGAAAATAAAAAGCAGACAAATGACCTAAAAGAAAAGAATCAGTTGAGTGACAAGCCACAGCTTACTCCCAAAGACAAGTTCACTGCATGCTGTGAGAAACCGGCACAAAACTGACCGTCTATCTCAGCTTTGTTTCCACCTAAGCTGGCAGCTACAGCTATTACAATACATAACCCACTACTTACAAAACCCCCGAAGCCTCTGCACATTTCTTAAACTCATTTTCATGTGGCAATTCTGATGCAATGCTGCCCTAAAAATGATCTTTGTTTTAAACAGCAAGATATCTGCATGGTGTGGTTAGGGCAGGGTGGGGCCCACTCTGGGGAAATAACACACCCAGGCAGATTTCACTCAGGGCAAACTGCACATTAATATTGCCACAGCATTTTCCAGGGCCTCAGAGTCAAAATTCATTGGTTAATCCCTCTCAAAGTTAACAGAGGAAAAGTCTATGTTTGGAGATCAGTTTTCCTGGCAGAGCATGAACTATAGGCTCATTTCAGTTTGAAAAGAGAGAGAATCTAGATAGCACACACAGTTGAACCCACACACTCGAAGGTGGAGGTGGACTCTTGGAAAGGAAGTTCAACACGCTAAGTTCTAAGTTTAGCAACTGCAGTTTTTACATACCTCAAGGTGTCAGAAACATAGCTTGCTTTATAATATTACTTTAGGGGACTTGAACACTAACACAAACTATCCATTTTTTTCTCCTTATCAATCCTCTACTTTTAGCAACACAGAAAAAAATAAAAGCATTACATTTCCAATTAGCTAGAGTTGCCTTCAAAACAAGGCTGTCAGGCTGACCAGACAACTCTGTGGGTGAAGTCATTTGCTGCTCATAAACCTGATGACCTTAGTTTGGTTCCTGGAACACACATGATGGAAAGAGGTAACTGACTCACACAAGTTGTCATCAGGCCTCCACACATGTGCTAACCCATGTACACAAATACACAGACACACAAATATATATAAAAAAAGGATGTGATTTATGGATTGCTTTGCTATCTCATTAAAATGTATGCATAGGAGGAAACATAATTTTGATGAAGATCACTAATATTCATTATATTCCAAAAATTTTTACAATCATCCACTTACAAATTCTATAAGAATTTCAGTTTAAAGTTTTTTGTATGACTTTCTTTCCAAATAAGATATTTTATAGAATATAAATACAAATACTATATAAAAATGTTTAGTTTTTCAGTATTAAACTTATCACTATACAATAGCTATTTAAAGTTATTTTAAACAAATATCACTTTTTGCATACGTACATTCAGAGATGCAAGTTAATTTTCATTCAAATTCTATAATCATACATTGAATAGGTTTCTCTGAGTAAAATATCCAAGCATGTTTTTGTTTGTTGTTTGCTTTTTCAAGAAGGATTTCTCTCTGTAGCTCTAGCTGCCTTGGAACTCACTCTCGAGACTAAGCTGGCCTCTGCCTCTTACCTGCTGGAATTAAAGGTGTTATTCCACCACCACCTGGCTAAGCGTGTCATTGACTGTCTACATATAATATAAAACAAACAACAGAAAAGGTTTTGAGAGACAACCAGGAAAATATCTTTAATGATAAATATCATCATATTATTCTCAACAACTGTTATCCCTCATACTGAAAGAATAAATCACGATGGAATACCGGACATCTTACAAATCTGAGAGACGGCCTGAAATACCCTCCTTAAGGACCTTATGAGGGGAGTATTTATTAATCTAGCCTTTCTTGGATTATGAGGTCACTCCTAACAAATGAAAAAGTAATCATCCCCAAAACTCCTTTTGCAGGGCAAGTGCCTGGTTTAATTATTTCCACCCCACATTAATTATGAATCACCTGCTGCCAACTTTTGTTCTTCTCCACCTCACCCCAACAATGAACAACAGAAGGTGCCAGCTGGGTATTGATTAGAAGAATCTTGATACTTTTTGGATTTGCACTGCTGGAAATGTCTGTTTTCAGTCAAAATTCACTTTCACAGCTGCAAAGGAAGTGACAGGAGAAGAAAAACACAGCCAATACATATCAGCAATTAATTCCATCCACAGCTGCCCAGCTGTTTGTGCATGGAGGACTCAGTCTGCTTCCTTTTGGGGCTTTCTCCACTGAAAACTGATACTGCACATCCAGAGACGCAAGCTGTTTGTAACATGTCAGGAATGTGCACAAGATCACACAGAGCTGAAGAGACAAAATGAAATCCAGATTCAGTTTTCTTGGAGCCTGTCAGTATTATTTCATAGTTTTAAAAACTCAAAAACACCCCAATCACAGAGAGAAAAAATAGATTTTAAAAATCTCATTTCTGAGTATTACTCTTCCAATAGAGAGGAAAATCTGCCAATGACATCGGATTTAGTAACAAGAATAGACACACTGATTTATTGGCATAGACAAGGTGTGACATTCTTAGGAATCCACATGTCCCTAGGATGTTAAATAAGGTTAATTCCTTTTTGAGCACGCGCATGCGTGCACATACACAACCAAACATTTAATGCAGAAGCTATCAGGAAATGGTACCCATACCACAATCATGCAGTAGAGCAAGCTTTTCTAGTTAGTTCAAACATACCTGACTATTTCAAAAATTCATATATATTTTTAGATCCAATCTTCTACGGTAATGGTCAAGGAGCGGAAATTTTCTTTCCTCTCACTCATCAGCTATGTGGATTTAAGTACAAACCCTCTACTGAGTGACAGAAGGCTGAACAACCATAGTATGGAATCAAGTAACTCAAGAAGTTAATCTATGCTCTCTCTCTGTCCTTCAACTCCAATTTTATTGTGAAATATTTGTCATTTAAATCTTCGTAAAATACCACTGTTATACTATATTTTCCTGTATAAAATAAATTCTATTTTCAGTATATAAGATGGTTATGACTAGTTACCACCAAAGTTAAAAGAAAAAGATGGCATTTTTTAGAAAAAGAAACTCAATTTGAGGTCCTACCGCCTGAAGCTTCATTGGTTAAATAAATGCACTTTAAATATGTGGTAGACTGAAAATAGAACACACATCCAAACCAGGGCTTCTCCCCAGTGAGTGTCATCTAGGTGACGACATCCAGGGGAGAAAGAGAATTTAATCTCTGTTCATGTGACATTACCTCTAGAAGTATGGTATAACCATTAGTGACTAAAACTTTGTCTGGCAAGTTCCAGCTCTGTGAGATTCTCGGTCTGGCTTAAAATACCCAGGGAAAGAAACTTCCTCACCCATCAGACAGTTAAGACAAGGGGTCCTATCTTTATAAACTGATAAGCTTCTATTAGACTCAACTTACGATGGCCTCTGGGTTGGGGCTACACTAAGCAAGACTTCATTAAGTCCATTGAAAGGAAATTTTAAAGAGAGTACCCACAAAATAGCTTGTTATATTTTTTATTTTATTCCTATTGTGTATATGTGTGTGTACATGTGCATGTACTCATGTATGCAGATGCCAGTGGAGGCCAGGTATTTGCGTCCCTGGAGCTGGAGTTACAGACGGTTGTAAGCTGCCATTTGGTTGCTGGGAACCAAAATCAGGTCCTCTGGAAGAGCAAAATATGATCTTAACTGTTTAGTCATTTCCCGAGACTCTTGTATTTTAATTATACACTTAGTATTTTATTATAAAAGGTTTAAACACATAGCAAATTTCGAGAACTCTTACACCAAGCATCACACAGACACTGCTCAGGGTCTCCTCAGAACACTGTAGGGTGCCAGTTCTGCCACATGAGCTCTTTAACTGCTCCTGTCTGTCTATTAATTTTATTTTTAGTGCAGTTTAAGGTACATTATAGGCATCAGTAAATTCTCCCAGATACTTCAAGTTACTTCACAAACTACAGTTCAGTATTTTCTTTCAATGCAATATTTACATAGTGATATTTTAAAAGCAAGTGTACCTGGATGACCCTAATTCCTATAGAGATACGTAATACTATCTGAATCCCCAAATGTTCCCTCGCACTTCTTTCCAGACAGTTCCTGCCCTGCTGCCCCAGAAGCAATCTCAATAGCTAGGCCTCTGAAATCAATTCATCCAACTATTCTTCTGTGCTACCAGCTTGTACTTGGTCACAAAGAATGACAACTGGTAGGTATGGACCACCTAGATGGGAGGGACCTAAGAAGAGATCACAAGTTAAAAGTGACGATAGACTCAACTACTTCAAAGCTCTCTAGGGCACACAACTGGCCAGCTGTTACTGGGAGGACAGAACTGAATACATAGCTCATGCAGCAGCTCTCGCTCCTTCCTAGGATGAAGGCAAAAGCTGGAGAGACCCTGACTGTCTGAGACTCACTTTTCTCAGCTATAAACAAGAGAAATCTTAATTTGTAAAGTTGAATGTGTTAAAACAGAACATCTGGAGTCTAATGTACACGTCAAGAATCAGCACATCACATGATGCTTCCAAAGCTTCGTGCTGCCCTATGTCTGGCTCTCATTTTTACATTCAAAATGTACATACATTAAGCAGAACACTGCCTGCAGCACAGTAGACTGAGTCTAAGTCCTCATATCTGTTAGGCCAGGGCTCCAACATTGAGCTACACCCCTCACACACGCACTTTTTTTTCTTTAACTTTCTGGTTTGAGACAGTAGGATTGCTCTGGTAATTATAAGGTTGTTTTGTAGCTCAAGCAAGCCTTAAGCTCGCAATCTTCCTGCCTCTGCATCCCAGGCCTGGCTAGAACCCTTTATTCACTGTTAGAGCAGATAGTGGCAAAATTGCTATCTAGGAAAAAAAAAAAAACAAAACAAAACAGGGAGAGGAATTTCCTCTTTGATACCAGAACTGGAGTAGGAGAGGCACAGATTAGTGACAGTGCAGTGACTAGCTATGTAAATACTTTCCCCTTTAACACTCTGGATAAGAAGCTCATTTTACCCAGTGTGGTCTTCCTTTTCTTCACCAAGGAACCAAGGAAGCATTCTGAGTTGTATTACAAATCTAGCCTCTTTTTTGGCCTACTGAACAAAGTTAAAGATCCTTCATCAATGTCTCTATAGTCGCTTTTTCTAAACCAGTGGTTCTCAACCTTCCTAATGCTGCAATCCTTTAAACCAGTTCCTCACATTGTGGTGATCCCAACCATAAAATTATTTTCATTGCTACTTCAACTGTAATTTTGCTACTGTTATAAATTGTAATGTAAATATTATTAGAGCTAGAACTTTGTCAAATGGGTTATGGCTCATATGTTGAGAACCAGTGGTCTAAATTACATTACAGAACTCCTCATGATGGCTAGCTTCTAACGACTCCTCTACTTATTTGGAAGCACTGGTAGGTCGAGGCCAGAGCCTCACCACGGGAGTCCTCTGTAAGTGCACAATGAGAGGATATATCTTGGAACAGGTATTCAGTTTCAATCACGTAGCAAATAACTAAGGTGGAACACTCACCAAGAAGGCAAAGAGTCAGAAGAATGAGAAGCAAAACAATGACAGTATACTGACAGTCATGGGACAGTAAAGCAAGTGAGCAACCGTGTGCCATCAGAGAACCCACTGGAACAAGGGAATCAGTTGTGGGCTTCATATATAATCCTATAGAAAGATTAAAACCAGAGAGGTTAAGCAAGTAAGGTCACAAAACCAGTGGAATCAAGGTTAAAAATATAGAGACATGGGTAGGCGAGATATCTCTCTGCAGGTAAAGGCAGCCGCCATCAAGCCTGATGACTTGAGTTTGAACCCTACGATACCACGGTGGAAGGAAAGAATCAACTTCCACAAGTTATCCTTTGACCCTTCACACACACATGCACGCACGCACACACACCATTATATATACATTATATTATATATATAGAAAACACTTCAAAATTTATATGTATAGTTATACATACAGTTTTAAGTTATATATAATTATATATATAAGTTATATATAGTTTTAAGTGTTTTCTTTATCATAGATAATTTTTATAATAGGCCTATTTTATACTTAGTGTGGAGACTCTTGTCTCAGTTCTAGAGATTGCCAAATTGTACAAGAGATTTAGCTGAGAGAGTAAAACTCAAAGGGAGTCAAGAAAAGTCTGGGCAAAAGGTAGTCAATGCCATCGTGCTGATAACAGTGTGAAAACTAAGGACTACTGGAAGGGTAGTAAACACTTGTTTAGCAGCACTAAGGATGCATCCATCCTGCTGTTTCTTACTAAAATGTCACCTGCTTTGATCTATTCCATGTAAGGGTATGGGGCTATGGAAGAATTTTCATATTATTACTTTTTCTATGAAACAACTTTGAAAAGGTATGTTTCCCATTTTCAATAATGCTCTACTTTTTTCTTTTGATCTCAGGGAACGTGTCGTTATAAACAGTGGTTGTACAGGTCCTCCTGGAAAGCAGACCCAGCCCTGCTGTTGGAGCCGGCTAGGTTGACTCATGGTGACTCTAAGTTAGTAGCCATCTTAACGGGCACTTGGCTGCAGAGAATCACTACTCCTCAACACGGCCACAACTCATCCTGACACTGACGTCACACTGCTCCTCAGATGCCATCATATGCATTTCCCAGGAGACGGAGAAGAGGTTTAGACACTTTTCTCCCATCTCCACCCTCATTCTTCAGCCCATGCAGCACTTTGTCTTCAGTGAAAAGTATCTTGAGGTGTTTTTCCAGTCTTTAGACGGTAGATTTGCCAGCTACTTGGCAAACTAGTGGCATGATAGGAGATTTAACCAAAACCAAACCAAAGCAAAAATGTTTTATAAATATCTCTGATTTGAATTTTGACCCCAAATATTACTAAAGTTTCAACGTATTCTACTAAATCTATGCTGTACTTATCAAATGCTACATTTAAAGTCTAAATTGGTAAATCAATTAAATTACCAATAAAATATTTCTTTTCTATATTCTGCTTGAATTCATTTATTCTATTAACAAGAGATTATTTCACACCTATTATACACAATAGGGCAGGTAGCATGGAAGAGACTAGAAGAAACATAATGAGAGAATGTCCAACCCTAAAATGTTAGCAAGTTAGTGTATACAAGGAGGAAAAAACTTCTTAGACAATGGTAATACAGTGTGTTATTGTGGTACCATTCATGTATTATAGATCTGGAGGAAAAAAAGCACTGGGAAAGGTTCCAAGGATGCTACCTTGGAACTTGATTTAAAAAGCATAAATGCGGGGGCTGGAGAGATGGCTCAGTGGTTAAGAGCATTGCCTGCTCTTCCAAAGGTCCTGAGTTCAATTCCCAGCAACCACATGGTGGCTCACAACCATCTGTAATGAGGTCTGGTGCCCTCTTCTGGCCTTCAGGCATACAGACAGAACATTGTATACATAATAAATAAATAAATAAATAAATAAATAAATAAATAAATAAATAAATAAATAATAAATAATAAAGCATAAATGCTATGTGAGGGGGAGGGAAAAGGCATGCAAAGACAATTTGCTTTTGTTTTTTTGAGACAGGGTTTCTCTGTGCAGCCCTGGCTGTCCTGGAACAAGTTCTGTAGACCACGCTAGCCTAGAACTCAGAGATTCACCTGCCTCTACCTCCTGAGTACTGGGATAAAAGGCACTCAGCTGACAATATACTTCTTAAACTTGTATTTTATACACAGCATTACTTAACACTAAAATATGAGACACTTCAATTGATATAAAAGAAACTGTCATTGGTTAACAGTTTATAGTGATTTACATAATTTTATTTATAAAAAGTTTATAATCTATTAGCAAACTGTACAACTTAGTATCATATGCTTTTACTTCCACTTTGGTCTTTGACTAACATGCTAAGAAAAGAAATCCAAGAGCCATTTACATGCTGTCTGGGAACAATATTTGCTTTTACCCTGAGTTAACCAATCTTACAAATAATTCAGGCCAATGATCATGAAAGTTGGTCAAACTCTACTCTGCTACATAGTCATAACCACAGAGAAAGGCACAGGAAGATTCTAGGTTGACATTAAAGTCAGTAGACTAAGGCACACTCAATGTGGAAAGCCCAGCCCTAGCCAATGGGCTAAAGACTTGAAAGGCAGCAAGCATGAGCATGAGAAGATGGAAAGACACTGTTGATCTAGCTGTTTAACAAGGCACCTAAGAGATGAACCTTTGAGGACTGAAAAAAGAAAACCTGGAATAGGCTGGGAATGTAGCTGAGTGACTGAGAGCCACAGCCTTAGTAAGGCTTCAGTTTGACTCTGAGCTCTGGAAAAAAAGGGTATGGGTGCTAAAACGATGAAAAGGACCCATAAAGATGAAAGGAATTATGCCAGATTACTGACAATTAAATCTTGTGATCAAACTATTTTTGATAAGAAAATTTCATAATATTTATGTTCACACATCAAAGTACACACAAGTCCCTCATTTTAAACAATTCAAAGACCATGATGATCATTTGCAGCACACACCATCATGAGAAAGAAAACTACCTACAAAAGAGAAATTAAGGGAGTGTATTTGTATTACGTGAATTCTTTAGAGTCTTTGCCAGGTTCTTTTAAATAGTAACCTCTTGCATTTAATTACATTTACTGGGGTGCAGCCAACTTTGGGGAACAAATAGTTTATATAAGAAAAGCCACTTGTGATTTCCATTTATGAGCTCACACCTGTAATATTTAAGCTCTGACAAGGGAAAAAAACTATTTTGTCTTTTCAAATGTTCACAAAATTTAATTCTGGAGTAGTAATTTCTTGATGAAACAGGTATCTTTAAGAGAGCTTAAGTAACTTCCTCAGAATACATAGAAGAAGAAAAGGTCACACAAACAACTGCTTCTGAGGCTTCCAAAAGCTGGGTGGGGTAAGGAAAGTACAGAAGAGACTGAGAGCGGCAGGGTGGTGGCAGCAGATAAAAAGATCAAGCGTGGCAGGCCACACCCACAGAGCTCTGCGGCTGACTTCAAGGAGTGGGACACTGATCAAGTGAACAATTTTGGTTTTGTTTAGCTGAAAGGCTGCACAATCCTCCAAGTAGAAGGAGGAAAGTGAAGGGTGTTTCTCACACAGAACAAGTTAAGATGTATCTTTAAGAGTATTTTTAAAGAATGAATGACTAATCATAGAAATAGGATAAAGGGAGTCAAAGTAAGAGTAACTGCATGTTTAGTAGTTCAGAACGGCAATATGTATACCTTATAAAGGAAAATGAAAAAATGAGAACATAGAGGAAAAACAAAGCTTCATGTTAACTCAGGGGATCATCTATTATTTCATGATAGCATCCCTTTTACTCCTATGGACTATGCTACCATGAAATAACAAGGCCCCAAAAGTTACACTGACAACAATTTGAGGTGTTTGGATAAGCACAGTCTTTTGTTGTCCTGATTCAAAATTTGGCACTGTATAGAAGCAACTCTCAAAGACTGGACTTTTACAATTTATTTCACTTGGCTCTGCTGGGTTCATTCCAAGTTGCCAAGCTGTTAATCTGTTAACAGCTCTAGACTCTTTTAGACTGATTCCTGTAGCTCCAATACAGCATGTGATATGAAGCTTCAACTAAAGGAGGAGGGTGGGTGAAGAAGGCCCAACTACCTTTGGAGCTGTTTTTAAGTTCAATGGTAAAGGGTTCTACTTAGTATGCCTGAGGCCATATGCTTGACAACAGGAATGAACACACGCACGCACACACATATCGTATTGTCACAGACACCTCATCCCGCCTATCCCAAACCAACCATGGGACGCAATTATTACTGTACTTTATTTCAATTGTGTGGCTAGAAGCCATAGGATTGATTTTAGAAAGGCCTCTGTGAGAAGAAACTCAATTTTTTTCAGCTTCAGCTTTAATGCTCTCTCTGTTACCCTCTCAGAAAGGGAAGTCAATCAAAGCGCATGCTGGGTTCTGTGTGACTGGAACGTTGTGCAACCTTCCCGACAAGGAGGCACTTCAAGATTTCGGTAAGGCATTTCTCGTGGATGATTTACTACATTAATCAACTCTGTTCATTCTTTTAAGTGTTAATTAATATTCACCTACAAAATCGGGAAAAGGGCACCAACCATTCAACAGTGTTTGCTTATCCTGTGACACCAAAGTCAAGATGTACCTGAAAAAGCAGAAAACAGTTGGTACACCTAGACAAACATTTGAACACAGAAAAGCAGCGGCTCTTTTGCTAACATTATGGCTCAGATTAAAAACAAAAAGTGTAGTTAGGGTTCAAAAAGGACTCTAACCTCTTCTGATGTCAAGTCATGCAATAGTGTTTTTGTTTGGCCTGGTGGGGAGTGTTACAGATGGAACCAAGACAAATGCTCTACCACGGGGCACAGCTCAACCCTGAGAATAAGTCTTACTGTAGAGCCACTTTCAAAATCCTGGACATTTAATTATGCCTCAGTATAAACTGCCTGAAACTTAGAAAAGGATTATGACAGCCCTAGTCAAGAACTGGAAGCCTTATCTTTCTAACCAACAAGTAGAGGAGGAAAGGCAGAAATTCTTTCCTACTTCCTATGTGTGTGTTTCAGATCATTTCATATGCTAACTAAAAACGATTTTTAAAATTCACTAATAATTAAGGGTTAAAAAAGACAACAGGAAGTCTGAATTATAAAGGGTTACATCACTAGTTAACAACAAACAAAGCCCCGAAAAAGCTGAGACAGGAGGATATCAAATCTCAGGTAGGCCTGAGTTACAAAGTGAGACCCTGTCTCAGAAAGTTAGACCAATATGCCATCTGTCCACTATCTCAGCAACAAAGGAACTGTAAAAACAAACAAACAAACAGGCAGTAATAGTAGTACGTAGTACGTACCTATCAGCCCCAGGGCTGAGGCAAGAAGATAGTGTGAGGCCACCTTTGGTTAGAATTGTAAAACTGTGTTCAAACAAAACACTTTAAACACTCAAACCACAAATCAAAAGGCATTCCGCTTTTTGTTCTTCCCCAGACTGGTGAGTGGAAAATAGAAGCCCTTTGCTGAGAACCTGCCATAGGATCTCTTCAACTTTACATTTGGAATTCACATGCCAGGTGGTCCAGAGAAAGCTAAGTCAAGAGAAGAACACCATGTTGTCTTGGGCCCATGGCAATCTGATACATCTGGAGAAGGACACCAGAAACCTTTCTAGAAGAGCGGTGCTCAAAACAGACCAGACTACCTGTCCCAACTGAGGTTCAGGGGCAGAGCACATGCATAGCAGATGGGAGGCCTTGGGTTCCATCCTTGGTATAGAAAATTAATAAATAATTTGTAACATATAAATAGATGGCTTAAGAACTCCCACAGATAGAGAACCCTGTCAACTTCAGAACTCAGAATAACAAAGCACACAAGTACACATAGTTCCTTAAACAAAAGCCAGGAGGAAAACAGGAAACAAAACCGTATCCTACCCTCTAAGAACTGTAAACAATGGAATAATTAAGCAACACAAAATAGGGAGTGTAGCTCCTAAAGAACTAACAGAGGGGATGAGGAGAAGCCAGAGTCAAAGAGAGTACGGCTGGAAACAGATTAGTAGCCCAGAGACAGGTCTCACCTACAAGAGACTGACACATACGATGGGCGGTGGTGGCACACACCTTTAATCCCAGCTCTCAGAAGGCAGAGGCAGGCAGATCTCTGTGGGGTCGAGGCTAGCCTGGGCTACCGAGCAAGTTCCAGGACAGGCTCCAAATCTACACAGAGAAACTCTGTCACAAAAAAAACAAAAAAGAAAGAAAAAAAATAAGAGAGAGACTGACACACTTGCAGCAGACTTCAAAAGAAAACTAAAGACAAAACAAAATTTTCCAACTGGAAGCAGAAATAAGTGTCAGTTTAGAACTGTATCCAACAAAGCTAAGTGAATGAAGAAGAAAATAACCGAGAAGAAGAGTTGAGGTGAAGAGCAAATTAACTGGTAAATACACAACGTTAAAAATACTAACGTAAAGGGGCTGGAGAGGTGGTTTAGCAGTCAAGAGCACTGGTTGCTCTTCCAGAGGACCTGGCTTCATTTCCCAGCATCCGCACGACAGCTTATAATTGTCTGTAACTCCATACAATTATAAGGGAATCTAATGCCCTCTTTTTCATCCTCTCTCGGTACCAGGCACAAATGTGGTGCAGATGTACATGCAGGCAAAACCCCATACATATTAAAAAGAAAACAAAAAGCCCTCATAAAACAGCAGAGACAGTCCAGGCAAGCAGGTATGTGCATGATGCATCTAGCCTAAAGCATCCTGTACTACTGAGACTTTGTTCTAAACTTGGAGTAGCCTAGAGTGGTGGGTGGCACACGCCTTTAATCTCAGCACTCCTCAGATAGAGGCAGGAGGATCTCTGTGATCCAGGCAAGCCTGGTCTACACAGTGAGTTGCAGGGCAGCCAGGGCTATTCAGAGAAGGCTAAAACCAAACAAACAAAAAAATTATTCTGGGGGCTTTCTCCTTGTCATTCAAGTTCAACAACACACAAACTCCATGTTTAATTCATGCTGTTGTTCATATTCTCATCTGGGCATATATCCAGCCTCTTGCTCCATCAAACACTGGAATAAATTTAATGTATTAGGAAATCAGAAAAACTAAATGGATGGGAGGGGGTGGGGAAGCAAATACATTTTCACACCAAGTACAGGATACAGCTGTGATCTGTCAAGCTTACAGGACTTTCTTTAGCTAACAGCAAGGTCACATGACTGTCTCCTCGGCTGAACAGGAAGCAGCAATCTGGAAACACAAATGTTCCCAAGCTCCAGTTCTCCTGCTCTCATTTCCCACTTCCCGCACACACTCACCCTCTGACCCAGCTGTGGAACACGCTCACCCAAGCCTCTCTGATCAGCATCAGCAGTCTAGGAATGACTAGGATTTGAGGAGTCCACATGCAGTAGCTTTTAGTTACCATGTTCCCAAAAACAGAAGCCCAAGGGACTACTTGTTTGCTGTACTATTTGAACAAACAGGTTGGAACAAGATTGGCAAGCTAGCGTTAGCTCTTGAATTCATACTTGAACACACAATACATAATTTCTCCCTTTGTAAGTTGTTTTCGTGGCAACAAGTATAACTTAGAAATCAGAATTTCCCTTTTGCTCTTCACAGAATATGATGTGAACCACAGACAAGGCACTTAATCCAGACTCCAGGCAGCAGAGGCCGAAAAGGAGTATAAGGCATTAAAATGTGATTTATAAATCATGTGTCCTACAAAATGCAAATTAAAAAGAGAAGTTAGTGAAGCAAAAAGACATTGAGGCAGTGTTCCAAGCACCAGAGCAACGCGCACAAAAAGTGGTCCACTTGGGGGCCAATAATAGCTAATATGGAGCGCTCCCCCAGCCCCACTGTAGAATAAACTTAGAGCACTGAGAACAGCCTGTTTGGATGCGTCCATGCTTATCAGAGGTCCTCTGGTGCAAGCAAGAATGGATGCTCCAAGTGATGATTATACATAAACAAGGCACGCGCCAAACAAAGAAACACCTCTGCGCTCCATGGCTGTGCTTAGAAGACAGGAAGGGGTGAGCATTTTAAAGAAAATGCCATAGAAATTATTTTTAAAACAATACTTCAATCTCTTAATTTCCCAGTTTACTTTGTACCTCGGCGGGCAACAGAACAGTGCTGCTCTGGTACCCACAGGAAGCCCCAGCACCATGGGTCTGATCCACAAAACAGCTAACTCTCTGAAACAGGAAGCCAGCTGACAGACAGCACACATGCAGGAGAGGAGCAGCAGCACACAGGCACTCGCTCCCAGGTTCTCCCTTTCACAGCAACGACCAGAATTTATCAGCAGCTGGGATACTTCCTTCTCACAGGAAAAGGGTAACTTCTTCATTCAAACTGAAGAGGGAATGACAGAGAGAGAGAGAGAGAGAGAGAGAGAGAGAGAGAGAGAGAGAGAGAGAGAGAGAACAAGAGAACAGAGAGAACAAGAAGGATATTCTATATTTAAAAAAGGGGGGAGGGGCTTCCTGAAGGAAAAGACACACTCACCGTCTTTGGGCAAAACCTAACCTACACACACCAAGCAAGCAGGAAAAGTCTCTTCAGGAGGTAATAGGGAAAATAACTCAAGGAAATACAGAGTTAGCCTCAGTGGAAGAATCATTTTCATCTCAGTGGGTTGTCTATCTCAAGTACCAATATTCTTTTTTTTTTTTTAAATTTTCGAGACAGGGTTTCTCCGTAGCTTTTTGGTTCCTGTCCTGGAGCTAGCTCTTGTAGACCAGGCTGGCCTCGAACTCACAGAGATCTGCCTGCCTCTGCCTCCCGAGTGCTGGGATTAAAGGCGTGCGCCACCACCACCCGGCTTCAAGTACCAATATTCTTAAAAGGAATACCATTAATTCTCCTTTATATTCTGCAAGGATTTTTATCTGTATTTTTAAAAGTCTTTGATAATTTCATGCATGTATATATTTTTAATCAGATAAAACCCCAATTGTTCTCTTATCGCCAACCTACTCCCTTTATATATTTTAAAACACTAAACACTATATATTTTACGTTTATTTAATATATATGGGTGCTTGTCTGCATGTATGCTGTGTGCCTGGTACCTGTGCAGACCAGAGAGGACCTTGAATACTCTATAAGTGGAGTTACAAACAGTTGTGAGCTGCCCTGTGGGTACGGGGATTGAACCCAGATCATCTGGAAGAGTAGGCCTGTGTGCTCTAGATGAGTCATATTTCCAGCCCAATCTGTAACTTTTTAAAATATAGGTTCAAATTTTCTACACATGTATATAAAATTTCATCACTACTTAAGCTTTAGTTCAGATTTAAAAAAAACAATTTAAATGGTTCATTATTTATGTTATACATTTTTAGTAAGTATATTTCTTTATTTTGCCAGTTTTCTTTGGAGTGCCTCTAATACCATTTTGTGTTGGAGGCATTCTGGGGAACAAGCTCTCTGCCTTCACAGGTCTTAGAAATGAGCTGTTCTCTTTCATGTGCTCACTGTTTTACTTATCAGAGCAGTTTCCAAACTTTAATGAAAATGTGGATAGCAAACTTTAAAAAAAGAAAATTTCCCTTGCTGTAGTCACCATTTAAACGAGAAGCTTAGGGATGAACACAGACCATAGTTTTATTTACTTATTTATTTTAAATTATTTGGTTTTTCAAGACAGGGTTTCTCTGTGTAGCCCTGGATGTCCTGGAACACATCCTGCACACCAGATTAGCCTCAAATTCATAGATCTGCCTGCATCTGCCTCCCAAGTTCTGGAATTAACAGCAGGCACCAGTTTTTAAGCTTCTGGCTACGCAAAAGAAAAATGATGCCGAGTCCCAGAGCACAGTGCCCAACTTTAGGAAACATCCTCCACGTTCTTCTGATCTCACGCAGACGGGAGGAGAGGAGGTTCATTGACACAGAACACTGTTCTTAGTGCTTTGCTGAGTCACTTGCTAGTCACAGCAGCAACTACTGCTGTCCCCTGCTCTAGCTGGAGAACAGTCTCTGGGGAGGACCTAGCAAGCTTGCCCCTTTGCATCCTGCTTGGAGCGTCTGGGGTACTCAGAAGAATGACACAAGGGTACTTCCATAATAGGGAAATTAGGGCATAAAAGTTTTCAGATTTCTACTTTTTAAAATTACTTTTTAGCCTTAGGTAGGAAAAAAAAAAATCAAACCCAAATCAAGATGCTTTTGTTGTAACGGGAAGAAAGGCAAAAATAGCGGCTGGCAAGGTGGTTCAGTGGGTAAAGGCGCTCACCACCAAACTAGAAGACCCCAGTCTATTCCCTAGGGCCCACATGGCAGAGGAAGACTTCCAGTTGCGTTCTGTCCCCCAAACACACACTGAGGCATTCGGGTGCCCACACATACCCACAGGCACCTGCATGCAAACACAACTGTAATTTTAAAATTCTTTTTAAATCATTAGGAAGCTTTCAGTCCCAAAGTAGCTAGTATTAATACAAAAACAAAAAATAAGTCTTTTATAAAGCAAAATCATTCCTTTAATTTCCGTATTTCCATAGATGTGTTTAAAAAGCAATTTGATTTTATTATTATTAATATATGTGTGTGGGTGTTTGCCTACATGTATTGCTGAGTATCACAGATGTGCCTGATTCAAGAGGAGGCAAAAAGAGGGGGTGAGATGCCCTGGAACTGGAGTTACAGACAGTTGTTGAGTTACCATGTGGGTGCTGGGAAACAAGAAATAAGCCCTGATCCTTCGGAAGAATAGTCAGGGCTCGTAACTGCTGAGCCATCTCTCTAGTCCCTAAAAAGCTATGTAAATCAACAGGCAATAGAACTAACTTTTCTCTATAAAAGAGTGTGCTCTAATTAAATACCTCCTTTAAGTAAAACAATCTATAAAATTAACATAATTCTTAAGAGTTCCTATGTCTGACATCCTATGTGTTACCTGGAAACAGGCCATCCCTGGTGCACAAAACCTGTGCTTATCTGGCTCACTCCATGCTAAGCCTTCTCCTGTCAGATGCTGCTGACAGTCCTGCAAATGCTTCCCCAGGCTCTTTCTTGATCTTTTTATCTCAGATAGGCTACAGATACCCCATGCATGGCAATACTCATTATACTGTTTCTAGTATGTATTTTTTTGTCAAGGAGAATATTCTAAATACTTTGCCTCATTTACAAGTCTAAAGAATGTAATTGGCAACAGCATGTTCTTAGAAAAGAGTTTAGAAAACAACCTAATGACAGCTAACACTAAATGGACTCAGTAGGCTGTACTTACACATTTATTCACATGTATATAATAAAATAAAGAAAAAGAAGCCTCAAATTTGTGGGGGAGTGAATGAGAAGGAACACAAGAGTTGGGGGGGATGTTGCAAATACAGGACACATGTATTAATTTTTTTTTCTGAAAAAGAGTTTCTCTGTGTAGTACTGGCTGTCCTAAAACTCACTCTGTAGACCAGGCTCCATCTGCTTCTTCCTCCTGACTAAGATTAAAATTGTTCACCACCATCACACAGATGAATTTTCCTTTTAAGAAAAAGCAACCTAATAAAAAGGTTAACATCATATGCAAACAAACAAACAAATGAAAAGAACGACAAAATCCCCAACTCTAAGACAGTCAGGAGTCTTCATTATAACATACCGGTTATCAAACAATACACTCCAAGTTTTAAAACATGTTATATATATTCAATTCATGTTATGAAGGCATGTCTTCTGAGTTTGGTGAATATATTTATCTAATCTATGAACCCAATGATTAAAGATCTGGTAGAAAAAAAAAAGACATCTCTTCATTAGTAAAAATGCATTCTTCCATCTTCTTAAAAAGAGTTTTTGGAGCAGCTATTAAGGAAAATTACTGGCAACCATTCCAACAATGCAATACATTCCGTGCAGACAGATTGGCGGCGGCAGAATACCCAACTAGAAAAGTATGGAGCGGGCTACAGAAGGGGCAAAAGAGAGCTCGGAGACTATGAAGAAAGACTATGTTGTCATAAATCTCATAAATGCAATCACTACTCCACACTCCACCTCTATCAACAAATGTGCCAACAACCAAAGGAATTCTTGAGGGAAAGACTGGAAATTGTTAACAGCGGCCCAGGGCTTCCTTACACCACTGCCCACAGGAACCAAGATAGGATCACCATCTCTGCACTAGGATGGTCACTGTCTGAAAAAAAAACCCTGAAAAGACTAAACCAATTAAGAGAGACAAAGTTCTCTTATGGCTCTAGGTACATGGTGAAGATCCTGAGGAAGGCATGCTCCATAGAGAATAGCATCTTGTATTTGACAGAGGCTGGGTTTTGGGATCTTGGAATGAAAATTGTTCCAAAGGTTTCAAACTCCACATTCTTGAAATTTTACTCATGTTGATCCAAAATACCTGATTTATGTGTTTCCTGGTCTGTTAACTCCTGGCCAGAGTGAATTAATGATAATGAAACAATCTTTTCATGTTCCATTCCAAATTTTTTGCAAAAAAACAAAAACAAAAACAAAAAAACCTCTATTTTTGCCTTAAGCGTAAGGAAAAAAAATATTCATTTACTTCTAAAATGTAGAGCCACTGTTGTCTGAGATGCTCAGGCTTTTTTTTTTTTTCTGTTATTTTTTTTCAAGACAGGGTTTCTCTGTGTAGGCTCAGCTGTCTTGGAACTTGCTTTGTAGACCAGGCTGGCCTCCACCTCTCGAGTGCTAGGATTAAAGGCGTGCACTACCACCGCCCTGTGGGGCACACTCGTTTTAACTGGGCGGTCATCTCCAGGTAGTATTAATGCCCTATCTTACTCCTCAATATTGCAGCATTAATGCCTAATATTAACCTTCAGTATTGTTAATTTTCCATCTTAGCTGGTTCTCACTCTTACTTTTCTGCTTTTTCTAAGTATTAATAGTCATGACCAAAACTGTTCAATAAAGGAACCAACTTATTAGAAAACAGACCATTCTGGGGGAGTGCATGAAGCCCCAAGTGAATGTATATTGCTACCATGAGTACAGTCATGCCAAAGACTCCAGTGCCTCAGACCCATGGAAACAGTAAGACCTTCCCCTGGTCCTAGTACCTAGTGGTTGATAGACTAGAAAGTATCAACCACAGCTTCTGCACTTGGATATAGTCTGAGACTGCTCCCCTACAGAGACTCCCTACCACTGTCCTCCTCCCTCTTCGTTCTCTATCCTCACAGTCAGGTTCATCTCAAAGCACCACAGGAGGCTGCGCTATTCAACACAGAAACAAAATGTTTGCACATACAAATTAGAAGTGAGAACCCATATACAATTTATTCACAGAAATAAAGATAGATATGTTTGTGGATCATCAAACCCTTTGTTAATCGTGCTGGCTTGAGTATTAAGGCCTCCCTAAACTTTGACCCTGAGGAAGGGTGGCCGTGATGCAGCCAGTCATCTCATTAATAACACTTAGAATTGTGGTCATGTATAAGAATCTGCTTGCACAGCGCAACACCTTCAGTCCCAACACTTGGGAAGCAGAGGCACATGATCCGAGTTTGAGGCCAGCCTAGTCTACATAGAGAGATCTTATCTCACATAAACAAAGGTGGGTAGGACTTTTCTCATAAATAACCGTTAGGTTATAAACTCATACTTATGCTACTGCTATTGTTATATATCAGTTTGCATCCTTAGTTCTTATTACATTTTACAAAGTGGTTAGCATGGACTTACAATTAATTCCACTTTGACCATCACTGTTTCTTTAAAAAAAAATTGACATGATGGACTTTTATGTCATCTAACAAAATACAACATATAGTACAAAGAAAGTCTAAATTAACAAAGGATTACATGGCTCCTTCTATCTGCATGGAACCCTTCAATTTACAACGACTTTCATAGCCATTATTTCATTTTATGTTCAAGTCAACTTTGTATAATTATAGCAGCATTTTCATGGACTAAGACCATTTATGGATAGGGGAACATCAAGCTAGGAAATAACAGTTAGGACAAAAACCTAAGCTTTTGAGGCCTACTTCTCTGATAAATCTACCTTTAATTTTTTTTTTTAATCTGTGTGTTTCTAAGTTAAATAATAGAAGACTCATGGAAAAATAATTACTAACAATGTAAAGTTCATGAATGTTTTTTAACCTTAGGAAATACCAACCCTCTAATAACTTAGTCTGTGAAATCCAGGAGCATTTCTCTCCATCAACTCTGCCAAATACAGTTCTTGTCCTTAGTTCAAAATATGTGTATTTTGAATATTCAGGAAATATAAAATTCAGTATTTTTTCTTTTTTTAAATATTTTTATTTCACCTTCATACATGGAGGTGTTTTGTCTCCATGTATGTTTATATGAGAGCATCAGATCTCCTGGAACTGGAGTTACAGACAGTTGTGAGCTATCATGTGGGTGCTGGGAATTGAACCTGGGTCCTCTGGAAGAGCAGCCAGTGCTCTTATCTATTTAGCCATCTCCCCAGCCCCAACACGTTTTAAAATTAACATTCAATATTTTTGAATTAAGGATTCTAGTGATAAGCAGCTGAGCAGTTCATGGAAGGCCTTAATTTACTACCATATTCTATGCTTACACAACATAAGTCAGAACACCTGGGTAAAAAGTTCAACAGTTCAGTCAAATGTTGTGAAAACAGCTGCATGGATGTTTCATCAGCATAGCTATTTCTCATGCTGGAATAGTTTCCAGTTTGACAGCATGTCAGTCAAGAGAAGATTTGAGCAGCATTATAATAACGGCTGACATCACTGGGCACCTACCAGATGCTAAATGCTGTAAAGCTGTGCCAAGTACTTCTAACAGAGTTCACCAGGAAGCTGGCTTTCCTTCACAGCCAGCCGAGTCCCACTACCAACTGTTAAAACGCATATCTTTGTACATGCAATGTGGCTGTTTTTTGGACATAACACGTAAATCCTTATAAATGTAGTGATGAAGCAAGAGATAGAAGTATTTAACTACCTGAGAAATACTGACAGACTGCCTCATATGACAGTCAAACTTCTGAAAACACATACATCAGAATTAAGGCTTCGTTTAACATCTCTGTTCTGGGTTATTTCACTAATTTTTTTTCTTGGTGTATTGATTAGAGCAATAATCTTAGTACATAGTTGTGGTGGTTTGAGTAAGAATGGCCCCTATAGGCTCATATATGTGAACATTTACTCATCAGGGAGTGGTCCTACTTGAGAAGGGTTGGGAGGTGCAACCTTGTTGGGGTAGGTGTGGCCTTGTTGGAGAAAGTGTGCCTGAGGTTTCAAAAGCCCAAGCAAGTTAGGTCCAGTGTCTCTCTCTTCCTGTTGCCTGAGGATCTGGATGTAGAACTCTCAGCTACTTTTTCAACACCAAGTCTTCCTGTGTACTGCCATGCTCCCTGCCATGATGATAAAGGACTAACCCCTGAAACTGTAAGCAAGCCCCAATTAAATGCTCCCTTTTATCAGAGGTGCCATGGTCATGGTGCCTTTTCACACCAACAAAACACTGACTAGGACAACAGTATGCTACGAATTTTTATATTAACTTTATACATAAAGAAAGTCAGGTAGGAGAGTGCATGCACTACATTCTAATGGACGGTTTCTAGAAATGTAGACACAAAATTTAACACCTATATGACCTTGTAGAATCCAGACAGACAATTCTAATAGTAATAACCAAACATATGCTATACAAAAATGCTCACTAAAAACTGAAAAGCGACTTTGCTACCATCTGCCACAAAAAGGAATGTATCTACACTGTAGCCATGCAGAGACCAGAAAGTGAATCAAAACCATTCTTTTCATTGTTGAGCTAAATGCAAAAAAAAAAAAAAAAAAAAAAAAAAATAAAAGAAGAAAACTATGGTAAATTGCCAGGGCTATTTTTCCCTCTTCTGCTATGATCTTAATGCTCTCAGCCATCTGGTTTATATTTATTACACTACTAGGAAGCTGTTTTTAGTCACTAACAAAACTAAAAGCACTATTCTTCCTCTTCAGTTATTCCATATGCTTTGTTTTGCCCATTTCAGAATAAATTTTAAAGGCCTCATTATTAACACCTTGAGTCAACCGAATGTTATCTATTTACAATATTTATAATATATTTACAACATAATTGTTCCTGTACTCATTTCAACAATGGCTTCTTGAAGCTCTAAGGAAGTTCTTCCTCCTTTTCTACTCCAAT
Source organism: Microtus ochrogaster (assembly GCF_000317375.1). NCBI lineage: Eukaryota > Metazoa > Chordata > Mammalia > Rodentia > Cricetidae > Microtus > Microtus ochrogaster. The sequence continues at coordinate 80,501,777 of NC_022015.1, read as the reverse complement.
TTCTCTACCAACCCTCTCTCCAGAGGGGCCTAAGACCTTTCCAGCCATCAAGTCAATTTCTTTACTATCCAGTGTGTCTGTATTACCTCTGGAATTGTTCTTGGGATTGATAAAACATCAATTTATTCATTCATTAGATTTTTATGCTTTTGCTATTAGCTATGTGTGGAAAATACCCAGTGTACACTAGAAAAGAGTGGCCTTTTCCAGGCCAGCCGGGCTACACAATGACAAAATTGCTCAAAAAACAAAACTGCTGTTTGCTCTATATACTTATACTCTGAAAATGAGTTTTTCAAAGTCAATGTTATTGACCAGTGAATCCAGATTAATCATTATTGGCCTAGTGTATACAATTTGCTGAGTAGCAGAAACGCAAAAATAAATAATTCACAAAAAGCAAATTATAAAGTAATCCATTAAAACTCCAGTAGGGGGCATCAAGATGACTCAGCCATTTAAAGACACTTGCCACCTAACCCAACCTCCAGAGTTCAGCTCCTGTTCCTCAGACAGTGTGTGTGTGGGAAGACCGCTGAGAGTCTCCGCCACCTCCACAGCACACGTGAACATCCACATAAATGTTTGTCAAAGCTTCAACGTAGAAAATATGCATTTTATCATTACTCAGATTACATCAAAACCAATGAAAACTTTTCCTGATGTGTGCACATGGGAAGTTTCTCTCTTGAAATAATTGCTCAGAGCAGACAACTACCTCCTAGTTAGATTCCTCACTTATGACAATCAAGTTAGTCTATTTCAAAAACTTCTTTTGCAACAAAGAAAGTGATAAAGTTTTAAGAGAAGTGGACCTACCAATATGTAAGGTTTTCTTTTCAGTATTTACAAAGATTTATTTCTTTTTTAGTTTATTTTATTTTATGTATGTGAGTATTCTGCCTACATGCATGACTATTTTCTACATGTGTATCTGGTGCTTGGAGAGGCCAGAAGCAAGAACTGGGTCCCCTGGAACTAGAGTCACGGGTACTTGTGAGCTACCATGTGGGTGCTGACAGTCAAGCCCTAGTTCTCTGGAAAGCAGCCAGAACTCTGACCATCATCTCTCCAGCCCTGTGCTTTCAATATTTTTGAGAAAAGGTCTTGCTGGATAGGCCAGGCCATCTTTGAACTCATCAATTTTCTACCTAGCCTTCCAAGGGCTGGAACTGTAGACTTTTGTAACCACTGGTGAGAAAAAGGAATTTCTCTATACAGGGTCCATTGGAGCCCCCAAATTCCATGGATAAACTTCAGAAAATTCAACTTGAATTCTCTCAAAGAGAGGAAACATGACCCATGAACTTTCCTGAGGAGCATCCATAGTTTTCATCAATTCTCAAAGGGTATCTGTAGTCTCAAGAATTCAAGCAGTTAGGTGAAGAGAAAGCACAACTGTGAGTACTTGACCATGGGGTGCTAGCCCCAAGTGGGGCGTCGCTATCACCCTCTCTAAGACCCAGGGAATAATAATACAGAAGAGGGGCAAGGAAGAATGAGAAATAGAAGACCTGGGATAGCTGTCGAGCTTGAACTCACTGCAGGTGTGATACTATTCCCAAGACTGGCTATCAAGACTGGGGGAGGGGCCCACTAGGCTCCACCCTTGCCCACAGGATGATTTGCAGTTAATGGTTGCTAAAGGAGGTGTCAGTTTCTTCCTGGTGCAGTCACTGATACGCTGCCCATGTTCTAGTAATACACCCTCCCCTCAAAGTTAGTTTCTATAGACAGGGTTTCTCTGTGTAGCCCTAGCTGTCCTGGAACTTGCTCTTGTAGCTCAGGCTGGCCTCAAACTCACAGAAATCCACCTGCCTCTGCCTCTTGAGTGCTGGGATTAAAGACAGGCACCACCACCACCACCACCATGCAAACAATTCTAATAAATTCAGTGGGTCATACATAAAAAGAAGACATAAGTGGGAGACTTAGGAAGAAGGGTTTCATCTGGTGGGGGATGGAGGAGAGAGGAATATGGAGTGAAAATTACTAATCCATTATACACAAGCATAAAATTGTCAAAGAATTTTTAAAAGTTCACATGATGCTCTCACTGGCACACGCCTCTCAGGTTGGCAGTACTGGTGGTAATTTGTTGCTTATTAAGTACTTATTTGTGAGGCGACCGCTTTTAGAGGTATATGATAAAACAACAACACTCGTTTGCGGGTTTTCTTATACAACAGAGTGCTAGAGCAGCAGGAACTACCCACAATTATGAGGGCATCTGTGGAAACGTGCCAAGCACATGAATAACCTATGTGAAATTAGTCCAGCAGAAAATGGATGCCCTACTTCCATTCTATAGACAAAGACGCACAGGCTTAGGAACGGATTTCGTTTCTGTGACTCAGTCAGGGCTGTAGATGAAACGGACCTTCATGAATTACGGTCTTAAGTCTGGGTTGTGGTTTTAAAGGTTCAAGTTCTGTCCTTAGTGTCCTTTTGCACACTCACCTTGAAGAGCCTCACCTGTCTGCCACAACTCCAGCCACCACCTCTCCTGCCATTGTTTCACAGATCTGTGTCTCCAGCTGCCTGTTAAGAGTTCCCACTCCTGCCCCAGTGTCTTGACCTTCATGTGCTAAACAACTCACCTCCTACTATCCACAGGTGAGAGGTGGGAAGACAGGCCGGCAGGGAAGCGGGAAGGAGGGTGGGAGAGGGACTGAGAGAAGCAGGAAGTTTTGCCCTGGTTTTCTTCTCCACGCCTGAACCAGGACTTCAACTTGACCTTCAACCTAACCTTCACCTCCCACGTTCTTCTGACTTTATTATTTTTCCTCTTAAGCAAGCTTTCCCTTCCTCATTCTTGGACACTACTGATTTATTTCATGCCTTAATTCTGTCTCTATGGAATACTACAGTAATCTTTTTCCCTCAGCCTCATACCTCTCCAGCGACTCTCAATATCACTGCCAAAATAAGATATTAAAAGCACAAACCTGACCACATCTCTCCACTTCCTATAAATCTTTCAATGCCTTTCCATTTCATACAGAATATAGTCCAAAGAACATGGCATATAAATATCTGTGGCATAATCTTTGTTATAAATCTATTATCTGCTTTATGTTATAATAGGACAGTGCATAGTTAGATAAGGAATTAAGTAGTACTTATAATAGGTGATAACCATAAAATTACTGTACTACTGTACAACTACACATAAACTAACAGATTCTACTACATGTGTGCCTTGTGATCCTGACAGTGTCCATTTGTTAACTCATGTTTCAGGTAAACTAGCCCATTAAACTACCTTTTCATCTTGACAAAAGCTTTACACTATCAAGCTGGAAGTGGAGGTGCACCTCTTTAATCCCAGTACTTAGAAAGCAAAAGCAGACAGATTTGTGACTTCAAGCTCCAAGCCAGCTAGAGCTGCATGCTAAGAAGCTGCATAAAAATTACAAAGTTTTACATAATCCCACTAAATACTCTATATATTCTCACCTACCTCATTAAGGGTAGCAATATCTAACATGCTTTTTTTAATATGACAGAATTTGGATATCTATAGAAAAAATTAATTTCCCTAATGGTTTGCTTAAAGGAAGTATACTGACTACATTCCTCATTTCTGTGACTACATACTTGACAAAAGCTACTGAAGGAGAGGGAACTATCTGTGCTTACTGGAGGTGTGTCATGTGGGAAAGGCATGGCAAGCGGTCACACTGTGTCCACAGTCACAAAGCGGAGAAAGATAAAATCCTGCTCAAAGCACGCTTCTTTTATCTAGTCTGAGAGCCTAGCCCCAAGGATGATGCTGACCAGGGTGAGTACACCCTCCTCAACTAAACTTTTATAGAAACACCTTCAGAGACACACTCAGAGGCACGTTTCCATGGTGACTCAAAGTTCAATCAGGCTGACACTGAAGATTAGCCGTCACTGACAGCATCACCATCTGAGGTTAGACAGTTCAAAGATGGCCCTGGTGACTCTATTCTGCACTACTCACACTCTGGGCAGTTCTTTTTCACACCTCACCATATGACAGAAGAGATAGTGTATGTGCAGGATTATAGACGGAAGGGAGGGAGGGAGGGACGGACGGAAGGAAAGGAAAGTAAGAGAAAGGAAAGAAAGACAGACTGACCGACCGATCTATGGATCCCATCCTCTCTCACCCTTCAATACTCCAAGGGAAGAGAGGCCACATCTTTCACCTGCAAAAGGAAGGTAACTCAAACCCTGCTACACCACTTTAAAAAAATAAAACAATCAACTAAAAACAGATTAAAGACTCTAAGACTGGAAACTATGAAACTACTACAAGAAAACAAGAAAAACACTTTTTGACTTTGTAACAGATAAAAGGGAAGGAGGTAAAACAAAAAATCACAGGAACAAAAGCAAAAATGAGCACACTAAGAGCTCTGGCACAATAAGGAAACAGGTCTGTGTAAGGAGGAAACTTGGAGACAGAGACACAGAGAGACAGAGAGAGAGAGACAGAGAGAGAGAGATTTGAAAGTTAGTATTGACAGGACTGAATATGCAGAATTCATAAAGAACAGCACAAAGAAAATAATTTGGCTAAACAAAAGGGGGGGTACTAGATCTAAACAGACAGCTGTCAAGATATCTACAAATGGCCAGCAAGCAAGCTGGCTTATAACCTACAATTACCTAAAAACATAGACTGCTGATGGGTGGGGTTGGGGATACAGGATGCCGGCAGTATTGGTGAAGATACAGCAGCTTGGGCTGCTGAGAGGAAAGATGGATGGACTGAACAAATTAAACAGTATGGATAATCACCTACTACTTTAGTTCTGGTTCAGGCATGGAGAAAGAAAACTACGGCAAAATTCACAAGAAATCTCCACCATAATATACAGAAAACACCTTATGTCTCTGTAAGAAATGTTTCTACCCTCAATGTTCAACCCAGCATCTGATGGCTTAGTCCTAAGTATGGCCTTGCATTAAAACACCAATTTCAGTTATTCAGCAAATGTAAGTCTGTACCTCCTGACTTTTTTTTTTTTTTTAGGCCACCAACCAGCTCCCAAATCATGACATGAAGAGTTACTATTAGTTTTAGTTTTGAATGTTTGGCCTAGCTTAGGCTCTTTTCTGGCTAGCTTTTAACTTAACCTGTTTCTCTTTATTTACCTGTTGCCTCGGGGCTTTTTACTTTTCTTTCCTTCTGTGTATCTTACTTTCACTGCTTCTAGTCTCTGGCTGGCTGGAGGCTGCCTGGCTTCTAGCCCTGGGCTTCTCCTCTGGTTCCCCTAGAGCCTAGATTTCTCCTCCTATTTATTCTCTCTCCTTCTCAGCCCTTCCTGTCCTTTTCCTGCTTAGCTACTGGACATTCAGCTCTTTATTAGATCAATTGGGTGCCTGAGGCAGGCAAGGTCAAACAAATGCAACACATTTTAACGTAATTAAACAAATGCAGCATAAACAAATGTAACACAGCTTTACATAGTTAAAGTAATATTCCACAACATAAGCCAAAGTTACACACACACAATTTCCTAAATACAATGAATTTAAGACACCATCTCAGTATTTGGTATGGTGGATAATGAAAAGAAAATGATTTCTTTGGGGTAGGAAGTTGGCTATAAACCACACATCTCAAAACATGACACACAGTAAGTTAAGCGTCTTTGTTTCATTTACATTGGTTTCAATTTAGCTTATCTATACTTAGGATTTTCTATTACTCACAAAAAGGCATAAGTTCCAACCCTGGAATGACTCAGGATCCACATTTAGCTATTAAATTAAAACCAACCAACCAACCAACAAAAACCCTCATATACCATTTTTAAGAAATTCATGTAAAGCAAAATGTTGCTTAAAATTTTTGATGTACATACTCAATGACCCTAAATACTAAGCTTTGGTGTATGTGTGTTTGTGTATGCATGCATATATATATATATGTGTGTGTGTGTGTGTGTGTGTGTGTGTATAATATATACATGTGTATGTACATATCTCTAATTTGAATATCACTTTAAATTTTTGTATAGGATGAACTTCAAAACCTCACTTAATACAACTGATTATAAAGCAGTATTCTGGAACACTGAAATCTTCAATTCTCCTTTCAATTAAAAATAAAATAGTCTACTTTAAATATCATTGACATGTCTTAATGTAATCATTAAGTTTAAAATAACTATATTTTAATTTATCCTTTGATACACATAATTTTATAAATTAGTATAAGAAAATGATGAGAAGTAAATGGTATTTTTAAGTAAAAGAACAACTACACAGGCTGGAGAGATGGCTCAGAGGTTAAGAGCACTGGCTGCTCTTCCAGAGGTTCTGAGTTCAATTCCCAGCAACCACATGGTGGCTCACAACCATCTGTACTGAGATCTGGAGCCCTCCTTTGGTGTGCGGGCATACATCGAGGCAGAATGTTGTATACATAATAAATAAATCCCCCCCCCCAAAAAAGAACAACTACATTTATAAAAAGCATCAAAATACTTCCAAATAAGGATATGTCAATAGTAATTCAAGAGCACTCCCTGTAGAAATTAATATTTCACAGAAAATAAATATTTGTATGTAAAATGGTCTTAGAAATACTAATGCAATAACTACATGTTTTGTGTGAATTTTCACGGAACAAAGTAAGCACAATAAACCCTAACTGTGCAAACCTGTAACTTGAATAGCACTGCTTCTCCAACACATGTTCCAAGACCACAAGCTCTACCACAGAGACTGATTTTACTGGAGATGCTGGAGAAAACACTGCATTCTAACAAAGAGGTCTGCCCATCAGCAGCACTTCTTTGCTATGCTAAGGTGCACTGTGAACCTTTTAGAGAAGGTGCAAGAAAGTAGCTCCTAACATGCTTGGAACTACTTTGATGAGGAATCTTCAAACTAATGAGGTAAGAACATACAATGGGAAATGACCCGCTGGACATAAAGAGTGAAGAGGTGGTGTATTACTATACTTACGTAAAGCTCACCAAGACATAAAATGGTCCACAATAATTCTTAAGTTCCAGTCCTCATCTGTGGGCTTTTTCACTTGTACCAACCACCTGCTCACCTTAACATGACTACAACTTTCTCCACACAGATACAGCAACTTGTACTATTTAGTAGACTAAGCCATCTGCACTTCAGCATCTTTCTTGTTTGTAGAGTCCTATATAGAAGCAAGCTATCATCCTAGGAACTCAACGTAGAAATTAAAAGCATCTGAGGATAGTACATAATTTATTTTCCTATCTTCTTCTGTAAGCTTAGCAGTAAGAAGACAACATGAGCATGAAGTATTTCTGCTAGATATTTCATGTTTGCACTGTGTATCTTTTAATATAGCATTTGAGAATTTTTAATTATAAACAAACTAATTTTAAAGTAATTACATTGCAGGAACACTGCTTCCACCATGAATCCTATTCTCCAGAAATGAGTCTGATCTGCCAGCTGGATGGATACCAAGTAAATTTTGATCAGTACTTGGCAAATACTCCTTACACACACAACATTTTACATAGAATACACACTAAAGATGTATTCTAAGACTGTCCTGAAAACTAAATAGTTATATCATAACACAAATGTATTGAATGTATCTTCTTTAAATTTGCAGCTTAAACTAGATGAGCAGTTTCAATAATACTCCAATACTGTGCTTTAACTCTGCATACGTCTATTCTGTTATTAGTCTGTTGGCACCTAACACTGGATTGGGAAAGCCTGCCATCTGGTAGTTATAGCAACCCTTCACTAACTTGGTTAGAAGCTGAAGATCATGAGTCACCCAGAAATGAAAACCAAGCTTATTATTACTATGAATATATTGAAATCTTTCCTTCAATAATAGCCATTCAACAGGGTTTTTCACTCAGAGAAACATCATGCATACAAACATGTAATTGACCTACCAGAAAAAAATCAAGTTGTAAAGGGGCTACAGGGATGAATGACTGAATTAAGTCATTAGGTTCACATTCCCCTCACCTACAAGGCGGCCACTGTCTCTTTTATAAAGCCTAGGGATGGAAGCCAGATTAGCCCTATTTAAGACGGCCGTTCAGTTTAACTCTCACTTCTCTTAGTCATAATGTGAATGTTCTTTGGTGCATGTTCCTTTCCTCTGAACAAAATTTCAGGTAGACGATACGTCAGATAAATAATAAGTGATATAAGAACAATATCAACATGTATAGCATATGAGTATGAACAAAGTGTGTTTAAGTTTGCCATAATCTCAGTCAGGAAGGAAAGGATGAATAGGGAAGACAATTACAGAATCTGATAATCTCATATTCTACAATTTCCTAAAGCCACAGTTAGGGTACTAGAAGACTTAGAAAACCACTCTACTTATTAAGTCAGAAATGCTGCTTTTAATACACCAGTTTCTTTTCTGAAATAACAAAAACCATGGCTTACATAGCTCTATATATTATAATGTTATTACATATACAGTGTAATATTATGCTTTGCACTTTGTGCCTCCCCATCTCTCTCTCTTCCCTCAAACTCACTCTGAAACCCATGCAGGCCTTGAACACTCAAAATCCTCCTGTGTTGGCTATTCAAGCCGCACTGCAGGCGTACGGCACTATGCCTGGCTGTGTTGCAACTTGCACAGACATCATCACCATTGCTCTAGTTTTACGTTTTTAATATCTCTGTTTTTCCTTTTCTCTTATCTTTCCAAAGTCAGCAACACAGACTTGAACCTCAGTATAGACAGCAGGGGTTGAGCAAACACAGCATCCAGTCCTGCTCAGCACTCAGAGCATAATCAGAGTGATTCTAACTCAGCAGCTAACATACCAGCACGCTGACATTTCCGTCTGCTCATTCTTAGCACAACAGTGTCAGGGACCTGGCCATTTAGAGATGACCTAGGATTACACAAGGCTTATCCAGCTCAATACGCTTATTTTATCCCATTGTTTCACTCCTACATTCTGTCTATAAAAGGCCCTTCCTTGTGTGGTTGGTCTCTGGAGTCCAGGATTTGATATTGCTGGATGTAGCAGAGTCCCCTGAAGAAGTTTCAGGGATGGATCCCATGGTGAGAAGGACGTTCTCGCACAGCTTCTGATGCTGCACCCTGCTCACAAGGCTGTCGATAACCTCAAGCCCCTCTTGAAAACATCTGAGGTGTTCTTGCCACAAGGACTAAGTATATAAAATAGGTAAGGCACATGTAAACAGTCAATTTAGCAGCTGTGTAATACTACTTCAAAACATGTTGTGCAAGGTAACATATACAATTTTCTTCGAATTTTTAACATGAAAACATTAACAAATCATTAACATTTGAGCCACTCACCAGGTAACAAGCAGGGGTAGAGGGTGGCCTGGAGGAAAATAAGTTAACGACCCTAAGTGGTGACCAGCCCATATCATTTGGCAATGATATTTTCATTCCTTTACCTATTGTACCATGTTTCATACCAAACCATAGAGAAAATTAAAAATATAATACATAGAACATAATATTGGATCAGAGAACACTAGGATTGAAGATTTTATGTAATATACCTTTATGAAAAGTGCTCAAAGAACAGAAGAAATTCATTTTTGTCACCTGTCTTCAAGAAGGCTGGTCAGCAGCAAGAACCCATCTGAGTGGAACAATCATTTCCCGTTTTGAACCTTATCCTGGGAAGGTTACAGAACAGAGAGGTAGTAGCTGTATGTTGGTAACAGTCCCCAAAAGAGCACTTGTTATACAAGATGGCCAAACATGTCGGCTGGAATATTCTGCAAGCCTGAAAATCCCGAGCCCACACTTCCCACATCTCTCCAGCTCCCATTTGTAAGGAGCACAGCATGGACTCTTTCCTTTATGGCGGCACTGTTCAAAAGAAATAGATGTGAGCCACAGAGGCGTATGCATGCTTCTAACCTTCTAGTAGATACATTAGAAAACAAACAACAAAAGCAGCGGTAGTGATGTATACTTATAATCCAAGCCATTGTGAGGCAGGTGCCATCATCATGAGGTCAAGGGTAATCTGTGAGAGTCCCATCCAAAAACAAAAAAAAGTTAAAAGCAATCACTTAATTTGTATGGGGGTATGGGGGCTCACTCTGTAACCTGTGTGCAGGCATGCCTGCCCACTCAGGTACATGCTGAGGCAAGAGGTTAATGTCAGGATATTTTTCCTCAATGGGGTCTCTTACTTCCCTATTTATTCATTTTTGAGGCAGTCTCTAGTTGAACCTGAGACTTACTGCTTTGCCTAGATGGGCTGACTGATGAGACCTGGGGAACAGTCTCCATCACTGCACTTCCTACCCCAGCACTGGGATTACAAGTTCAATTTTAATGTATTAAACATTGCATAAATGTATTAATTTTAATAAAATGTATTAATTTCAAAGAAACACCAAAAGTTCACTTCAACAAATAATCAATATTTTAAAATTAAGGTATTTTACATCCCTTTTCTATAATCAGTCTTTAAAAATCTACTGTGTACTTTACAACGTTGCAAATGTCCAACAGTCACACGGATGTGGCTAGTGGCTTCATTTGGACAGGAGAGCACTGCAATTTGGCAGCAAGCATGAGCCCACTCCAAAGACTCTCTCCCATCTGTTAAGTTTCAGTCAGGCCACTTCTGGCAATTTATAATCATTTCACAGATCTCTTTATGTCGTCACAAGACCCAAATACCTGAGTACTGTCATGGAAAGACTTTACATCCAAAAGCTGCCAGAACTGCAGACTGAGGAAGGGATGTTGATCACATCACTCAATGCCAGTTTTAACTGCTCACTAGTGGAGCACGTTCCTCCAATTAGGTTCACCCTTAGTGCAAAGGTACACTGTTAGAAAGAAGCCCTCCTTAAGGAACTTCATTGAAATGCTTTGGAAAATGAAGTACAATAATTGCAGGAAACTCATCTACAAAGTTCAGCGGTACCCCACCCCATACATTTGGATGCTCTACCTTAGTTATGCTACGTATGTTAAAGCTCAACCAAAATGCAGACAGCTTTCCATCAGCAAAGAAAACTGTTCACACGGCCTGCTTGTCTTCAATTCAAGAATGTGCTCAAAGTTTGTAAAGTATAACCAGATGTTGTTGGAAAACAACTGGATTATCAAGCACGATTGATCATCAGGAACAATACCAGAGATGAGGTCTACACACTGGTGAGGGCAAAGGTTTTGAAGAGTTCATATCTGATTCAACAATCATCTACTTGGAACTCTCTTACCCACATTTCAATATTTTGGATTTTTAAATAAAATTTCCAATGTGCATGACAAGTCATAAATATAAGTGACTAAAAATACCCTACTCGTTAAACAAATTCTGAACACATCATACAGCTAAAGTCATAAAAAGTCACCATTCTGTCTAAAAATGTGAGTTGACGTTAAAAGTCTAGTCTACAGAAAGCAAAACAGTAAATTAATGCTAATCCAATGTCACCAAGAGACTGTTTTTCTCTTTTAGAAAAGTTTTCCTCCATTCAAATTTCTACACTGAGAGTCATCAGAACAATCTGCTACTCTGTAAACTAACCTAAAGGAAAACACACTGTGCCAAACACAACAGTCCCTCCGACAAAAACTTCACAAAGAGTAGAATACAATGGACTTGTATCTTACTTAAGAAAAAAAAAAATGAAGTTTTGAAAACTGATGCTTTTTGTCTTAAGCATTTGAAACAAATTTAGCAGCAAACAAATTCTATTGGCTAACGGGATAAATGCACTGAAATTAAATTAAAATCAGTGTCTTACTATATGCAAAACAGAATATGAACAATTTTACATCATTACTTTCTGAGCTTGTCCTTTAATAATACTGACTTAAAATATCAATATTGCCAGGTACGGTGGTGCACACCTTTAACCCTAGCACTTGGGACATAGGCAAAGCTCTATGGTTCACATAATAAATGGCAGGCCAGCCAAAGCTACTCAGTGAGAACTTGTCTCAAACAAACAAATAAAAAATAAAAACAAAAAAACCCTACCTCAACCACAAAACTTACAGCTTACAACTACTGACTGGCAGTCAGCTTAGGAACGGGCCAATATTCTTACATACACTACACTCATTTCATGTTTGCTTCCTCCTCCTTCCTTCCTCAGTAGAATTATGCATAGCAAGCAGGAAACATTTGGTCAATACATTTATTGGTCAACTATGTACTGTTACTATACTTATACTTCACACGTCACATTCATGCCACCTTCCAAGCAACGGGAGAGGCTTTCTTGATCCCAGGTCTCCATTTGAAGACGATGGGAAGGCTCATAGATGTCTAGCTTGCTGAAGGCCAGCAGCAATGGAAATCAAATCTAATGTCAACAGCGGTCCTTTTAGATACACGCGAGGGCTCCCGCCTGTCATGGCAACACTTGGGAAGCTGAAGCAGGCTCTAGACCAGTCTAAGCTGCAGAGTGAGACCCCATCTGAAAACACAGGGACCAAGGTCTGTGTCCGTGCTTATAGAGAATGCACGTCACATACTGAGCCATCTCTCAAGCCTCAAAATACATTTTAGTAGCTAAAATTCTCTCTGATAAATAAGCTTAATCACAAAACTAGACTTTAAAACACTAATATTTATAACATGACAGATTTCTTTCTTTACTGTGCCTTATGTAATAGCTCACTTAGCAGAAAATAATGGAAAATTGGGGTCAAAAGTTCTATAATCTATTTCACTCAAACAAATGACCTAAAACATTTCCTTTGCTTTGGAGGAGTGCAACTGTTTCTCATTTAAATACGTTCCTTACAAAAAAAAAGTCAAGGCAGCCAAATTCACCCAGTTTGAATTTTGAATTTTCAATATAATGTTCCTAAACATGTCAGAAACATTTACCATATACATAACTTGCTTCAGTGGTGAGTATACTAAATTGGAACAATACACAGAAGATCAGCATGGCTTTTTGTTAAGAAAACAAGAAAGTTCATGACAAATTCCAGACACACACACACACACACACACACACACACACACACACACACACACACACAATTATCCAATTCAATGAAAGACTTAAAAGCTGAAGAAAAAGCTAGATACTATTTCTTGAAAAGGAACCTCTAAGCCCAAGCAACTGAGTCTTGCTTGGCACAAACCCTGCTCTAGGGAAGGTCAATGGTAGAGTAAGCCCCCAGCTCAGAACTGCACCAAGGGGTTCCCTTCTCAATACAGCAAGAGCACGGAACTGCAAAGGACGTCCAGCAGTGTGCCACAGGGCGCCAAGGTCACTTCATAATCGCTGAGTCCTCTGCCTGTGCTTCCGAAGAGGAGAGAGAGCCCTGGGACTCTAGACACTCCTGTTCCTACTTCCCTTTCCCCAACTCTGAACGTTTCAAAGAAGTCTTGCTCCTGTTGCTATAAACCCCAAGTAAAAGGTAAACCTTTAGCAGACAAAGAGACTCTCAAGTCCAGAAAGCGACACATAGAGGTGACCATCAACTGGCCAGCACCCTCTGCAGATCCCTCCCCTCCTTAATTCTCAAACTCCCTTCCCTCTACCAAGTGTCTGCCCACTGGGGTGGAGGGCCCAGGAGTCCTCGCTCTAAAATAATGGCCAGAGATTCTGTGCTCCTGCCTCAACACTAGACACTTGAAGATTAAACATAATTAATGCTGCAAAACATAGACCTTAAACTTTTTTTTGTTTGTTCTTTTGAGACAGGGTTTCTCTATGTAGCAATCCTGGCTGTCCTGGAACTCACTTCATAGACCAGGCTGGCCTTGAACTCACAGAGATCCACCAGCCTCTTCCTCTTGAGTGCTGAGATTAAAGGTTTGTGCCACCACCGTTGGCTAAAACTTTTTTTAATCCACCAAATACAGGGTATGATTTAGAGTATGAGTGCAAAGTAACTACACCGAAACCCTCACCTCCAGTACCCTCTGCCTTGAGAGGGAGGGGGGAGGGAGAGAGGATTTCAGTAGAAAGAGATAAAGACGGGCCTTCCTATAGATTTCCTTTTTTCCTTCCTTCCTTCCTTCCTTCCTTCCTTCCTTCCTTCCTTCCTTCCTTCCTTCCTTCCTTCCTTTTTTTGATTTTTCGAGAC
>NC_022015.1:80462437-80487642 GCF_000317375.1 Microtus ochrogaster | reverse complement strand
AGAGAGAGAGAGAGAGAGAGCAAATGGGTCTCACATGGGTGTTTGAAACCTCAAATCCCACCCCAAGGGACATACTTCCTCCAATGAAGACACTCTTCATAATCCTTTTCAAATAGTTCCACTCCCTGGTTACCAAACATTCAAATATATGAGCCTATGAGAATAACTCTGATCCAAGCCATCCTCTGAGGCAGGCAAGCGTAAGAGATAGATTAGTTTGCTTATTTTGTTTTGGGTATGCAGACACATGCACACATGCATGCACCTCACACTTAGCAGTCTAGTTCCTTCACTGACATGCACTATGCAGACACCCTGCTCATCAAACAATGCACCTAGCACCCTCAGACTCCCTAAAACCCAGATGCATCAGGTTACACATATTTCCACCTCTAAAGAACAGTGTAAGATTCCCCTCCCAGTAACAGTCAAATTTTAAAAATTTCAGGTAAGTATATTCCCATTGTACACCTTAGGAAGAACAGAAGGGTTGATCAAGCCTGAAATGGTTTGGGGTCCATATACAGCAGGGTGAACCTGTATCCTCTCTCTAATAAATTTTTAAGAAGAATCCCTATTTATCATTTTACACTTGTGTGTAGTTGGTTGTGCATATTATTAAAATCAAAATCATCATAGGAAGAGACGTGTGTGGTAGGAAAAAAAAAACTGAGTCCCTTAACCAAAATAGAGATTTACCCAAACTATGATATTTGTAAAAATCCTCTCCTCTTAAACTGAGTAAGTTTAAGGAAGTCCTGAGCAATAATTGGGGTTCTTGAATACTCTCACTCCTTTTGCTCTTTATTTGTAATTTGCTACTTTGTTCTGAATAGTTAGTAACCACTTTTGCAAAGCTGTGTGAGCTCTTTCTTTCAATACTTCGGATAAGAGGCCACGAACATGGAAACCCCAGGTCCCCTACATTAGAAAGCACACAGGGTCAAAGGAGAATTTAGTTATTTGACAGATTGCTCAGGGGATTTTATTGTTCCTGGAACCTGAGTTTGTCTTAAATTATATAGACTAAGCTAACATGGTTATTTTTTACAGTGAGTGAAAAATTTTTATTGCAATGATTGAATATAATGATATTCCAAATCATGGGATATTGTGTACATAATCACAACCGAACAGCAAGCAATAAAATGCTATTTATTCAAATATTATTTTAAAAACCTATGTGAACATAATTATGTTTATATTATTGATACTGTGAGCTGACAATTTTAAGGTTCAGTGCCAGGGAGCCCATTTCTGCTTTGTTGAAACACGTTTTTAAAAATGTATTATTAACTAAAATCAGAAGTATTTTCCCTAACTTTTGATCATAAACATATGGACTTACAATAAGCCTTATTTTTTGAGTTAATATTAAAAATGTAACTTTTCCACAAGCCAATTTCTCTCAAAGAACTTTCTCATTGCATCTTTTACATCTTTGCTCCTCAGACTGCAGATTGATGAGGTTGAACAGGAAAAAATAATGATGTAAAATGTGGATCCCCTATCATGTCATGCTCCACATGACACATAGCTGGAACTAGGTCTCACATACATGAAGATGATGGTTCCATGATGGGTGAACACTCAAGTGAGGTGAGGAGCTAGTCATGGAGAGAACCCTTTGCTCTTCCCTTTGGCAGTACGCATCTTGAGAATGACAAAGGGAATGACATCATAAGAAACAAGGACGGTGGATAATGATGATCTCAGGGATGTCCACATAGTAGAAGCAGCTCATCTACTTTATTCTTTATTTTTAATATAGAATTCTTTATAATTGTCTTTATTCTTAACCTAAATTGTCCATCAACTTCTATTTGTCCTACTTTTCACCTTGTATTTGATTAAGATATTGAAATACTTACTTACTTTTTCTCTCTGCCTTTAGTGTCGGAGGCAAAATCATAACAACTGGGTTTAAAGATTAAGCTTGACTTGGTTTCTAGAGATTTGTATTCTTGAAGTGTGACAGGGCCTTTCTCAGCTCTTGGTGGGCTTAACTTGGCAAACTAGAATTTGGGCAATCATGGTCATCGAAGCCACCCTAAATCAATGGTTTTCAAATGTATTTTCTCACCACCCCAAGCAAAAGAATAGGTACAAAGAGGAGTCGGGGCAAATGTAGGTTTGTTAAGGAAAAATGAGAAAGGAACCCCCTAATAGTGGGAGTGGCCCCAATGAAGGAATGTCTCTGTGCTGCCCTCTCAGGGCAGGTGCTAGATGGAGACTGAAGTCATCTCTATTGGAATTGGTCACTTTTGAGCTGTGGTGGGCTGGCCCAGGAATACCGTTTCTAACTCCACACTTGGATTAATACTTTAGCTATAACCCAGCTATGTATCCATATAATAACACCCAATGGCCCTTTGTGCTTCTTGCTTGCTGCCTGTCCTAGAGAATTTGAAAGCAATAAACATCGTGACTGTTATTGGCTACCACATCCCTAATGTCTTCCATGTGAAGCCAAGGCTTTAGCGGGTTCTCTACAAGTTCTTTTTAGCTGAATCAATTGAAAGAAAGCTAGGAATAAGACAGCACTTTGACTGCAGTGGTGGAACTTGGTTGCCCATCGATCAAAGTCCATAGATACCGTCAGGGCTCAGCTCCACAACTTCCCTTTGTATGCTGGGATGGAGACTATGAAGCACATTACACCTTTGCCACAACTAATAGAAGATGCTAGAAGGACATACGAAGGCTAGAGTTGGAAGAAAAAACTTCACCTTTTTTCCTTCCTTCCTTCCTTCCTTCCTTCCTTCCTTCCTTCCTTCCTTCCTTCCTTCCTTCCTTCCTTCCTTCCTTTTTTTGATTTTTCGAGACAGGGTTTTGCTGTAGCTTTGGAGCCTGTCCTGGAACTAGCTCTTCTACCTCCCGAGTGCTGGGATTAAAGACGTGTGCCACCACTGCCCAGCTAGATTTGCTTCTTAAGGAGCAATATATTCGACAGGTTGAAGACAGAAAAGTTTTGATTCAGACAGAAACCTTAAAGGAAAACATCTTGAGAATAATGTACAGGGGTACTGGAGTCACTTGGTGAGGACTTTCCACTGTTTTAGAATAATGTACAGGGTACTGGAGTCATTGGTGAGGACTTTTCACTGGTTTAACATCTGTGCCTTACAGACTTCACTCCCTAGTTCTTACTAAAGAGTAATTTTAAATACTCTAAAATGAAATTGATTTTACAAACGTTTGGTTAAAATACTAAGTTTAAATCAAACTTAAATCTTGTTTTAGAAACAGTTGGGGTACCTTTTATACTTCTGACTTATTTTCATTATATTTTATGCTCATAAAATATTTTAAGTTTTATGAAGGATGTTTTTGGATAAACAAGTTATTTCGAACTTTAAGATTTATATTATGTATGTAAGTCGAAGCATCACATGTGTAGTGCCTATGGCCAGAAGAGGGCATCAGACTCCTTGGAACTGAAATAACAGGTGGTTCTTAGGGCCATGTGAGTGCCAAGAATTGGACTCAGGCCTTCTGCAAGTGCTCTTAACCATTGAGCCATCTCTCCAGCTCCCACCCCCACAACATTATTTAATACTTAAAACTTTTGAAAGTAATTTACAAGTTAATTTTGTGAAACTCAGTAGTTTTTCCACAGTTGTAAAATCACAATGTCCTTTACATGTCTTAGTATAAAGAAATACATTAAAAATGCCCAACCTATAACAAAGCTATCAGAAACATCAGAGGAACCAAACCTTATACTAATTGTTTCACTATGTAAATCATGTCATTTTATTGGGTTAGAGCCTCCATTAAATTTACAAAACAAAAAAAAAAGATTCTGCATGTGACTTTTGTCTTTTCTAGTTAGCTGCTTCTGTGTGTCACCATCTGTTTACTTCTAAACTTTTAAGAGGAACCACTAACTGCAATCAAAGAAAACCTTCCAAAGGACACAATGACTTCCTACAGTTCTGATGTGACAGACATGGCACACTGCAACACCTAACGTCTCAATTATTTCCTTTTTATTATTCCACTTCCCAAAAGTCTAAAATGAAACACAAAAGCCTAACATGGGGCTGCAGGTTTATTTGGAAACAAAAAGATTACTCCTTAGCAAAATGACTGTTCATCTATTTCTAAATGCACAAACGAGAACAAGTTCAAAGACTGTCGGGAAGGAAGAGCTGAAAAGTAGTCACATAGATTAATAGTCCGTTTCTAAACTATGTACCAGAAGGAAGATATTGTCAAAACTTGCTCAATCTACCTAATTCCCAGTAAGGCAGCTGCTATCTTTTCTCTATCACAAGTCAAGAGAAGTGAAAATGGGGTAAAATCATTAACTTTCTATCTACAGGGATCTTTAGCAAGTTACATGAATTTCTTTCTTCAAAATCTATGCAACACCACAGAAAAGATGTTTGTAGATTTTTATTTCTCGGAGTTCTAAAGGCTGGATAAATCAAAACCCAGAAGTTGAGCTATCTGGTGTTTGGTGAGGGCCAAATTTCTGCTCACAGCTTTAACCACTACACCCCATGCAGGAAGGCCAAGGTCCCTGGGGTTCCTTTTGTATGGCATTAATCCTATTCTTGTGGACTTATCCAAAAGCTCCACCTGAAAACAGTACCCCATTAAAGATCAGTTTCAATATGAGTTGGAGTGAAAATAAACAGTTTAGCACTCCTTTATAACCCCAAAGTCATGGCTTCAGTTCACTGCTCACGTCTAAATGCTTCTAAACTCAACTCTACCAGCACCCGTTCCCTTCACTGCCATGACATCGTCACACCAATCTGACACATCCAATTATGGTTTTCACCAACAAAAACGGGTTATTAGAGTAAAATCTAAAGTTCCTAAAATACCACCACCCAAAGCCCTCGATACCAGAGTGCTCTCAACCTCACTGTCCCTCTCCCCCACACACCCACCTGAAGTTTCTGTGGCTTTGGGATCCCACTGCCTTGGCTGACAATTCACCTTTCTCTGTAGAGCTAGAATCCTAAGGGACCTATCAGATTTAAATCGAATGCCATGTCCTCCCTCAACAGTTTCTCCTCAGCAGGATAAGCAGCCCTTCTCCACCTGCCATTCCTTTCCCCTCTTTCCTTTATTTGGATATGACGCTGTAGCATAGGCTCACCTGGAACTCAGAATGCAGTCACACAGCCTGTAACTTGTGGCAGTCCCCCTGCCTCAGCATCCCAAGTACGAGGATGATAGGAGTGAGCCATCTTGCCTGAGTGCACTTCCTTTATAGTCTTGGCATGGCATAATTCTCAAGTTGGCGGTGGAGTCATAGCTATCAAAGAACATATCCTTTTCTAAAAAATTTAATTCTAATCAAGATATTTTTTCTAAAATTTAAGGAGTTAATTTTATGTTATATGAATTACATTTTGGCCAAAAAAAGAAAAGAAAAGAAAACCACTAAATGGCATGGTGGCATACAAATATAATCCCAATATATGGGAAATTAGGACACAGGGGGACTGAGAATGTGGCCAGCCCAGGCTACACAGTGAGATCCTGTCTCAAAAAGGGGAGGTAGTTCTGAGATGTAGCTCAGCAGTAGTGTACTTGCCGAGGATGACAACACACAGAACAGTGTTTGGTTGCACACCTCTATAATCTAGGTGCAGAAGAATCCGAAATTCAAGGTCATGCTCAACTCAATAAGTTGGGAGGCCATCCTGGACTACAAGACACCTGAAAAAACCCCAAAACTGTAGTAGTGGTTGCAGTTGTAGTAGTGGTGGTGGTGTTGGTAATAATAAAAATTAAACTATTAAGATAGATGGTATATAGCAAATTAAAGAATCATTTCATGTACTTTCTAAACAGGTAAATCTTCAATGGTGACATTTTTCAGTAGCTAAATATCATCGTGCGCTTGCCAGAAATACTGTAAATTGAGTGCTCCG
The DNA here is from genome assembly GCF_000317375.1 of Microtus ochrogaster. Lineage (NCBI taxonomy): Eukaryota > Metazoa > Chordata > Mammalia > Rodentia > Cricetidae > Microtus > Microtus ochrogaster. Next base: position 80,481,745 of record NC_022015.1, on the reverse strand, counting down.
TATTCTTTAATTACAGTATGGAAAACATAGATCATCTTTATCAATCTAAGACCTCACAAACTTATTTATAAGCTGGCTCTGCTCCCCAAAACCCACAGAACTGATAACCATAGAGCCTGCTACTGCTCAACTAGCTCATCCCTAGAAAATGGGCATTAAAGAGATTCACTCATGACTTCCCAAGAACACCTCTTGATTTCTATTTGAATGAACTTAACTTCTTTAAGCAAAATAAGAAAAACCAGGTTGGATGTGACAATTTTTGTTTCATCCAACATTTTCCTGGGAGAGCAGTGCTTTTTCAGAAATAAGGGTCACAACAATTGTTAGTTGTTCTTTATGGGCATATGAAGGCATGCAATACATTTTCCTGATACTTTCTTATATACTGAGGTATAACCCAGGTAGCATTGAGTTTGTTCTTTCAAACTGTCTATTTCAGTGACTTTTGAATGCAATCACGACATTGAAACCCTCACCACTATATAGTTCCAAACCTCATCACTCTAAAGGAAGCCTGGTATGTACCACACTCACTCCTTCACCTTTCTCTGCACCAGAATTTGTCTTGTAAGTGGACCCATAGAGCACGTGTCTTTCGGGGCCTGCTTCTTCTTTTGCATAGGTTTGTCTGTCTCGCTACTTCATTTTATCTTACGATAAACAGTGCTTCATCTTACACATACACCACTCTATTTTATGGCCAATTAGCGTTCTACTGTGGCGATATACTGCCCTTTCTTATCTGCTTCTCAATTGTTAGATGTATGCTCCGCTACCACTTTTTGACTATGATGAGTAATGCTTCTATGAACGCTGCTGTACATTTATTTTTGTGGAAACATGTTTGTGTTATTCTTGAGTGTATAGCTATCAGAACTACTGGATCATAATGATAACTGTTCCTATTTTTAACCACATTAACTGAGAAACAGCCAGGCTACTCCATTTGCAATCATAATCATCCTTAATTGAGAATAACAATGATTTGTCTTTAATTTTAAAGATATCCTTGGGTACTAAGTGTCATTTCAAGCCCTTACTACAGCAAAATTTTTCTTCTGGTCATTAAAGGGATTGAGTATGCATTCTGGGTTTTTGTTTTGTTTTTGTTTTTTCTGAAACAGGGTTTCTTGGTGGAATAGTTCTGGCTGTCCTGGAACGCACTCTATCGACCAGGCTGGCCTTGAACTCACTGAGATCCACCTGCCTCTACCTCCCAAGTGCTGGGATTAAAGGCGTGTGCCACCACCACCCAGTGAGTATGTATTCTAAAAAAAAAAAAAAGGACATGGAAACCAAACTTACACTCGGTCTACAGCTAGGCAGGGACCTCATAGCAGCTAATGAGTCCTGTCTGCCAGAATGCTCTCAATCAGGGTCCTGTTGTCACCCTTCCTCCTTCAAACTTCAGGATCAAGCTTGATTCTTCTCTCTCATTTATACCCCACAAGCTAATTTTAAAATTTTGTTTGTGCTACCTTTAAAATATACCCAGAATCGTTGTGGGGGAGGGAAGATGGGAGGAGAGGAGGAAGAGGGAACTATAGTTGGTATGTAAAATGAACAAAAATATATACACACCCAGAATCCAACCCAATCTCACTCCTTTTACCTGATAATTCCTCAAATAGTTCACTGAATCGGCCTCTTCAGCAGTCTCCCTGCAGCCTACTCTCAAAACACAGCCAAATCGTCTTTAAAAAATACATGTCAGGCTCTCCGTGCTTGGCTTAGGTTCCGGCGACATGGCTAAACGCACCAAGAAGGTCGGGATCGTCGGGAAATATGGAACCCGTATGGTGCCTCCCTCCGGAAAATGGTGAAGAAAATTGAAATCAGCCAGCATGCCAAGTACACGTGCTCCTTCTGTGGCAAGACCAAGATGAAGAGACGAGCCGTCGGCATCTGGCACTGTGGCTCCTGCATGAAAACAGTGGCTGGCGGGGCCTGGACCTACAACACGACTTCTGCCGTCACAGTGAAGTCTGCCATCAGAAGACTGAAGGAACTGAAACACCAGTAAAAGTGCTACCATTTGATACCCAAGCCTACTCAATAGTGCACAGCCAACTAAATAAATGGGTTAATTTACGTAAAAAAAAAAATACATGTCAGCTCGAGAACCCAGACAACAAAAGGACTCTTAGACATTCATAAATCTACATAGGAAGGAGAAAAAGACAAGGTCTCCTGAGCAAATTGGGAGTATGGGGGTCACAGGAGAGGGGAGCAAAAGGGGGAGCAGAGAAAGATGTATAGCACAACAAAAATAAATGAAAAAAAAAATGTCAGCAGGGCGGTGGCGGTGCACACCTTTAATCCCAACACTCGGGAGGCAGAGGCAGGCATCTCTGGATTTGAGGCCAGCCTGGTCTACAAAGCAAGTTCCAGAGCAGCCAAGGTTATGCAAAAAAAACCCTGTCTCGAAAAAAACAAATAAAACAAAAAATATGTTAGACTGTCATATCTCTGCTTAAAGCCATCCCAAGGCTTCCTGTTTCCCCTTTCTCTCATTCTGTTTCATCCAGGCCAGCTATGTGGATCTGGAGGGCTCTGGGCTTGCTCCCTCTGCCTGCAATGTTCTTCCTCACATATCCACACACGCACTATCCTCTGCCTTCACATCTCTGTTCGTGTGCCACCTTCTCAGTGAGGGCTTGACCTGGTCATTCTATTTAAACTGACGTTTATCCCACAAAGTTCTATTTCTCTTCCCTGTTCTACATTTCTCTACAACATGACATGTAATGTATTCATCCATTCATTTCTATTTATTTATTTATTTATTTATTTATTTATTTATTTATTTATTTATTTATTATGTATACAATATTCTGTCTGTATGCCTGAAGGCCAGAAGAGGGCGCTAGACCTCTTTACAGATGGTTGTGAGCCACCATGTGGTTGCTGGGAATTGAACTCAGGACCTTTGGAAGAGCAGGCAATGCTCTTAACCACTGAGCCATCTCTCCAGCCCCCTCATCCATTCATTTCTATTTGTTCCCACAAACACAAACTCCATTAGACCAGAAGGGTTTGCCTGTTGACTGAATCTTCAGCACTTAGAAGAAAGCCAGCACATTACTAACTGCATAATAAATATTTGCTGAATGAATAAAGGAATGACTGGAAGGAAGCATCAAGCTGGTCAAAAAATGAAAACCTAAACAGAGGCCACAGCAACATGTACAAGGAAAAACACTAGTAAGCATAATACGATCAGGATGGGAGCTGAAAGCAGCATTTCTGTAAAAACACACCAATGTTTGTGCAGTGTGTTTTGGGAAAAGGTGCTCTCTTGGCTGTCTCATGTTATTGGAAAGGATTGTTGCTGCTAAAGACCCTCAGCTCCTGAGAAATCCAGACTCTCAGAGTTGACAAGCTCCTAAAACGATGATATCCTCTTAGTTGACACAGAGACATGAGGCAAGGATTTGCATGGTGTCTGCTTTCTATTCGACCCACTTCCATGATATTCACCCCATAGAGAGGTGTCTCCGCTACCTTGCAACCAAAACTACTAACTAGTAAGATCTGTGTTCTCTGCGTTGACAAGCATACCACTTTCAAGAACCTTAGAGTATGTACCACAACCCTTCACATATTTTAACATGTAGAACACCAAATATGCCTCCAAAAGTTATACTCTTTTTAAAGTAGTAAATTATAAGTATGGCCAAGTCCAAGTGACACAAGTCCAAGTGTACATTCTGGAACAGATAACTTAAACTCTAAAACCAGATGTTATTCTACAAACATTTTTAAATAGCTGTATCTCATGATATCACTAACTCATTCCATCCATCTATCCACCCTCCCTAAGAACAGTAAGACACAGACAGAACAGTTCTCTAGTGTCAACAAGTAAGAGTTAATAAATAGAGATTGTTTTTTAAAGAAATACATGCCTCTTCCCCAAAGGAACACTGCTTATTCAGTGTTGGGAATAATAAGGAGTCCTAAAGTCTTCTGCCGATGCCAACTTTCCTAAGCAATATGACTCTCAGCTGTTTTGTAAGAATGCCCCTCTGAGCTGCTATTTTCATGTGGGGTCTGTGAAAGCACTGCTAATGTCTACGTGATCTTCATTACACCAGCACCACATGACCATATTCGACCACCGGCTAGAGAGGAAAGTCCCCAGCACTACTATGTTGTGACCTCCTAACCCTTACACAGAGATTGTAAGGTACAGTTAAAAATGATTTCCATCATGCTATAGGAAAAGTCATGGACAGGAATCTCTCCCCAGAATCCTTCTGGTGTTTCTAACTAGTAAAATCCTAACTTCCTTTTAGGCCCACTCTTACCCCCTTTCTAAATACTCTATGAAGTTTTCTTTTCTATGGAGTCTGTTTTCTGTGCCTGTCATCCAGCATCTAATACATACTAGAGCCAAGTAACATCTTTTGTACTGTTTCCGTAGCTGCTTTTCCTAATTTTAACAGCAGAAATCAGAATCTCAAGGAGTTATGCTTTTCACAATCTACAGTTTTCTAGTTGCTTATATGGTACAGTGTCAGCCCTTACATACGAAGGGAAGTCAGCAGCTCTAAAGTGGTGACTGAGGTACATACAGCATGACTGTTGCTGAATTACAATGTCAGAGGTTTTAGTTAGAGCTGGAGAAATGGCTCAGTGGTCAAGAAAACTGATCTCGCAGGGGACCCGGGTTCAGTTGCCACATAGGATAGCTCATAACCGCCTGTAACTCCAGCTCCTGAGGATCTGACACCTTCTTCGGGCACCTGTAGACACCACATGGGCGAGTACAATACACACACACACACACACATTTTTTTTTTAAAAAAAGAAGCCTTTAGTTATATAAAAACAAGGATCTTCAACTTTCTAAACTAATAAGAATGTCTTCTAAGGGTAAACTATAGAAAATAAACAAAAATAGCACAAAAGAGTAAGCAAGTCATTTGTTTGTTTTTGAGACCAGTCCTATGCAGTATAGCCCTGTCTAGCCAGAACTCTAGATGTAGACCAGGGTCCAACCTGTCACAATTCTCCTGTTTCTGAATCTCAACTTTCCACATCCTGGTTTTACAGGCTTGAGCCACCACTTACACACAATATGAATCTCCTAATTGGATGACTCCGTGAATTTAATAAACATATTAATTTATAGATGACATACAGTGCATCATATTTAATGGTGTGCAAAGTGTACTTGGTATGCATGAGATGTTGAGGTTCCCCTCAGAATCTCAGACTTGCACGCAGTTGAATGTTATTGTGCTGTAGACACGAGCTATCTTGGTCCTACTGCAAGTACAACCACCTAAAAAATGTTTAGGAGGATGAAAAATATGGGGTTGGAGAGATGGCTCAGCATTTAAGAGAGTATACTCTTCTTGAAGAAGACCCCAGTTCAATTCCCAGTAGCCGTATCAGGCAACGACCTGTATCTGCCTTTAACTCCAGTTCTGGGGGGATCTGATGCCTCTGGCCTCCTCAGACGCCTGTATTCACATAGATTCATACACAAACACAACTAAAAATTAAAATAAATGATACATAAAATAAAGACAACTAATAAACCCCTAATTTTCTGTTCCTTCCCATAAATAAGCCCAGCAGAAACCTGTAAAGTAACTCACCTTCCCTTCCCAGGAAGTCATATGCTTTAAGCACAGTGGCTAAGGCATGTGAAACAACTTACTTCACGGCTAAATAAACTCTTCGTGTTGGCTTAGAGTAAAAGAGCAAAAGGAACAAACAAACAAACAGTACAGAAAAAAACAGAGAACACTTCAAAGCCTACTTCATGAATACTTCCTGATTCTAGTGAAAATTCAACTGTTTACCCATCTGTTTCCCCTTTTAAAAGAAGATCTTTCCCAGTGAAGACAGAAATATTCTAATCCTGGTTCGAACCTTCTGTGCAGTCGCTACAAGGACATGTGTAAACCTAGGAACACCACAGCATGGGGTTTAGGGACAGCTTGGAGTCCCTGAACAACTCCTGACTGTAATCTTGTATGAAAGCCTTACTAGACTTCAGATAAATGTAATACTTTAACATGATTCTGGCGGTTGTTAAGGGCTGATAAAAATGGCTCCCTAATTAGTTACATAATGAATATAGAACAATCGAGGGTATTCTTACAGTAACAACTAGTTACATAATGAATACAGAACAATGGAGGGTATTCTCAGTGTGACAGTTTCAAAGTGGCTGTCAGAGCCCTTCTCATCTGGCCAGGACAGGTTTGCTCCAGGTAGCCCTGCTGACCTTGACAGCTTTTTCTAACTCCAGCTCTCTCCACTCCTGCTACTAGTTCCAGGAAGACAGGAAAAAAAAACCAAAAAACCAAAAAGACCAGCAGATAGCTAGGATACCTTAAAAACAAAAAACTAAACAACAACAACAACAAAACTCCTCTTGGAATCGGTGAGTTCACTCAAGTAGGAATCACTGCCTTAGACACACTGACTTAAAGGACAAACTTTGCTACTATTTGCTGCAGCCGTCAATAACCAGACCTACTAATAAAAACGCCTCAAAAATAATTTTGTTTACCATCTAGTTTATTAATTTCATGGCTAGACTGTTTTTAATATCAATCCAACAACTTCTTAGGGTTTCTTCTTTCCCATGCATTCCAACAAGTGCTGAGTTAGTACTTCATTGTGTGTTCAGACCTCCTGCTGGGAAACATAATTAAATTGAAGCAGGCAACAATTCCTCTTGGTACTCAGAGCTTTCCACACCCTCCAAATGAGGCCAGGCCTGGTTTCTCCAGAAACAGGCCTGAGTTCTGCAGGAAAAGCTCAGGTGCTGCTCAGCTTAGTGCTGGCCATTCAGTAGATGGCACTCTTCTCTTCAGGGTCAAGTTAAACAAGCTCCGGGAGGTACGTGCTGTGACATTCAGGTATGACAGAGACAAAGCAAGAACTCCTTCTTCAAAGCACTTCACTGATAGTCAAATTTCTCCTGTAATGTGTTCATCAAAACAAGGGGCCCAGCCAGAAACTTTAAAATAGCCCAAGCATGCTTTCCTAGCATGTGTAAAGCCTGGGATTTGAGTCCCTGCCCTATAAAGAGCCCAGGGAAATTGAGATTATTATGTACATCAAATGCAATATACAATCACTAACTTAAGTGACTACTAAGTATTCAGTTTCTCAGAGCCTTTATGGCAAGCAAGTACGATTTTCTTATTTGGGCATAAAATGCCCCATCCCTATTGCATTTAGGGATAGTGGTGATAGTATGTATGTACATGGCTAGTGACTAGGTTCTTGTCTATGATGCATTTTTCATTAGGGTAACTAATGATTGCAGAGTACTTAGGGAACTATGATTTTTATCACTATCAATATTTATTAGGACAAAGAAACACTGATTGAAAATCAGCTTTAGGGGCTAAAGAGATAGCACAGTGGTTAAGAACACTCACTGCTCTTCCAAAGGACCCAGGTTCAATTTCTAGTGCCCACACGGCAACTCATAATTGTCTCAACCTCCAGTTCCAAGGGATCTAATACCTTCACACAGACACATATGTAGGCAAAACATCAATGCACATAAAATTAAAATAAACTATTTTTTTTTTAAAATAAGCCTGGTATCCAACTAAATAGACCAAACATTTTGATACAAAACTGTTACAGATCTAGTTTTGTAAAAATAAAATGTTTAAAACAATGTGAATTTCTCATTCACTGGTGATATTTTACTTTAATAAAGAATGGCTGCTGGGGGACAATGGTCTTTTATCCTGTCACTTGTATTATTTTTAATAAAATGCTGATTGGTCAGAATGTCATGAGAAAGTGCATCATTTTAGCAGCTGGTACCCCAAAACCCAGTCTCATAGTAGCGCTGAATGGCCCACTGATATCTCCCAGTAGGCTGAGAATTATTATAAGTAGGCACTGTGAAAGCAATTTTTTCTCTTTTTCTTGTAAAGGTATAGTGAAGAAACAATCCTTTAAATTAATAACTTTGAGAGGCCATCCACTTGGTAACAAATGGCTCAGGGGGGCCAGGAAGATGGCTCAGTAGGCAAGGCTCCCACACAAGCCTGAGAATCTAAGTTTAATTCCTAGTGCCCACAGAAAAAGCGTGTGTGTGTGTGTGTGTGTGTGTGTGTGTGTGTGTGTGTGTGTGTGTGTGTTGTTTGTAGTCCCAGCCCTGAAGATGGAAACAGGAAGATCCTTGGGGCTCACAAGGCTAGCTGGTCGGCCAGCCTAGCCTATTTGGCAAAGCCCATTTAGTTCCTACTGTGAGACCTTGCCTGCAAACAAACAAACAAACAAGCAAGGTAGACAGTTCTTGAGGAATGACACCCAAGGTTGACTTCTGGCTTCCATATGCATACACACATATGTGCATATGAACATGTGTGCATACATGCAGGTATGTGAGCACATCCAAAAAACTGCCCCAACTATTAGGTGAAGAGTGAGGTTTTCACACTTTTGGTTTCAGAGATCCTTGTGTGAGATCTAAAAAGCAAACTAATTGTGGACACGGAAGAAACTCTAGTGTCATCTCCAGGTGAAAGCTAGTTTTCAGCAGTTACAAGGAACCGACCTGAGGGGAAAAGTTTCCTTTCCCTAGGAGAGAGAATACTGCCCCAACAACAAAAGTCATAAGCAAAAGGCAAGCTAGGGACAACACCCTGCTCTAACACTTAAGAAAAGAGCAGTGTGTATGGCAGACGAGCAATGGACTGACAGTGCCATGGCCAATCTCTTTCCCTCTCCACCGTCCATCTGCCCCAGACCCAGGAGCAGTAATGAAGTCCCACTCATCAAGCTCTAGTGCCCAATCATAACTCCACTTAAGGTCCCACTATTGCCTTTTCCCAACCACTTCCTTGGCTATTACCAGACTGGCCCTGTAGAATCTTTTTTTCCATGACAGTGAAAATAGAAGAGTCATAGAGCTAACCGTCGTGGATCTCATTTCTAAAGGATTAAAAGTAGTGTTTTTCAAAGTTCCATGGGGTAGGGAACCCTAACTATATTTCTTTAGACATACCAAGTAAACCTGTCTTCTCCATCATCTTTCAGCTGTGGCACTCAGTCATCCCATTAGAACAGAAGCTGAAAATACTGTATGATAAAGAAATAAACACCATCCTTGCACAGAGTGAGTGGAGCCACTGTGGAAGACTCCACACTAACTCTGATGACCAATTACAGACACAAACCAAATCCCCAAGGTCAAGGGAACTGCTCCAACCTGAATGATTTCTATATTGTTGGAATTCAAGTCTAATAGCAGGCAATCAGCCACCAGCCTCGAGAGCTGAGCTGAATGCGCCTACTCACATCTGTGAAACCCTCTCCATTTTTATACAAGGACAGCATTTCTTGGTGTATGGGGAGTAAAATATCACAAAATGAATTTAAAGGAGATGGCTAAAACAATAATCAGTTCATGCATATTACTCAGAGTAAATTCTGTTTGTAATTCAGTGCTTGCCTGATATCTACTTGTCTTTAATGCATAATGTAGGCATTAAAATTATGTTAGAGGCTAAGGAGATCACTCAGTAAAGTGTTTGTCATCAAGTACAAGAACCTGTGTTTGATCCTTAGCACACATGTAAAAAGCCAGGTGTTGGACCCAGCCAGATGATTCAGTGGGTAAAGGTACCTGCCTTCAAGCCTGACAACCTGAGACTGATCCCTGGAACCCACATGGTGAAGGAGAAAATTAACAACCCGGTTGTCTTCCAACCTCCACATTGTACTCCATGGAACAAACATGACCACACAAGTACATACAAATTAAAAATGTATAATTTAAAACACTAAAAAAGAAAAAGCCAAGAATTGGTATGTGCCTATAATTCCTGTGCTGGCAAGGTAGTGCAAGATTGATGCCTGGGGCTTGTTAGCTAGCCAGCTTAACCTAATGCACAAGCCTCAAGTCCTAAACATGATGAGGCCAGGTATGGTAGTGCATACCTTTAATGGCAGCAATTAAGAGACAAAGGCAGGCAGTCTTTGATTTTAAGGCTAGCTTGGTCTACAGGGGGAGTTCTAGCCAGGGATACACAGTGAGATTTGTCTCAAAACAAACAAAACAGAGCAAAAACAAAGCAAGGTGGTAACTTCTGAGAAATGATAGCCAAAGTTGATCTCTAATCTCCACATGCACACATTGCAGTGCACCCAAACCCTCAGAGCATGTGTGCACACATGCACACACACACATACAAAACAAGCAAAATAAATTTTATCAACACATATACATGTATTACACACTTGGGACACTGGTTTTAAGGATATTATGTTACCGCTCTACATTTCTCAAATATATTTTTTAACCTTCAGTTGGTTATGGAAAATATCAGGTATGTCCATTGCCCCTCAAAACAATAAGCTTTTAACCTGATATCCAAGTTACAGTCTTGCTTGAGGAAGTAACATTCCTAAATGTTAGCCAGTGTGCTTCTTACATACCAGTATCTTCATGACCAGTTTTGGGGAATCTGAACCGCAGATTTCAAAGCTCATCTTCTATCAGTAAGTCTTCACACTTCCAGCTAGGCTTTAACTAAAGCCGACTTTGAAAAAGGTGTGAAAGTATAAGGTAATGATGTGGGTCCTTTAGAAAGGCTCAATTTAGATCCCGCCTCTGTATAAAGCTGTATGCTGAGCCTATTCACGTTTATTTTAGTATAGTTAAGATTCATCTATTAGGTTACCCTTTCAAGACGCAAACTTTCAAGCACTGCCCTTTAAAATCAAAGATTAGGGCTAGAGACAGGACTCAGCTGGTGGAGTGCATGCCTAATAGGTACAGCCCTTGGGTATGAATCTCAGCACCAAGTAAAAGTGTGTGTGGTGGCCTGTACCTCTAACCCTAGCACGGCAGAGGCAGAGGCAGAGGCAGGAATATCATCCTCAGCTACACAGTGGATTCGAGGCCAGCCAGAGATGAGACTGTGTCTCAAAAAGACGAAGTACGTCCATTTTATACTTTCTGTTGATCATGATCCTTAGGGACCATCAGGCAATTCTGAAACCAGAATCATTCTTCAGGGATGAAGAATTCTTCATCTAGGATGCTCTTTACTAGGTGTAGTGGGGCAATGTCCTAGAAGGAGCAAAGGGGGTTCTTCTTGCTGAGGCATTCAACCAAAAGAGTTGACGGAAAAAGAGACTGAGTATCATTATCTGTGCTTACACCAAGGCTTTAGGGTAGGCTAAATAGTATTTTTATAACATTCAAATGTGCTTCTGGGATGCAATTAATTAAATCTTGAACTTTGAGACTTGTCTAGTTATGAAGACCAACATTCTTTTCTTTTTTTGGTTTTTCGAGACAGGATGAAGACCAACATTCTTTTAAAACACATGGTGCTAGACAATGGTCACGCACGCCTTTAATCCCAGCATTCAGGAAGCAGAGGCAGGTGATCTCTGTAAGTTCGAGGCCAGTCTGGTCTACAAGAGCTAGTTCCAGGACAGGCTACACAGAGAAACCCTGCCTCTAAAAGAGCAAAAACAAAAAACAAAAGCAAAACAAAACAAAAACAATAACAAAAGAACCAAAAAACCAAACAAACAAACAAAAAAAACCCCACATAAACTGCAAGCCTCTTTTGCTTAATATTTTTTTAATTGTTGGTACTCAGTAAACATTTACTGAATGAAAAACCAAGCAAATACATTAATTTTACTTGAAAATAATAGAGTCCCAAGTAGACACACACATACACACACACAGACCCCATATAATTTACCATCTCTAAATGAAATAATTACAGCACAGCTTACTGATTTTAGAGGAATACATTCCAAGACCCCAGTAAAAATCTAAAATCACAGGTATATGTATTCTATGGTTATTTTTAGATAAAGTTTATATATAAATTAGACACAACAGGAATAACAATAACTAATATACTGTACTGTTATAGTAATTCAAACTTGTTTTTTATGAATGATTATTCATTTCTGAAATTTTCCATTTAATATTTTAAAACTATATTTGACTAGCAGTCACTGAAATTCTGGAAAGCAAAACTGCAGATAACTGAGAACTCTTCTATATGCATCTAGCAGATAACAAACCTTCTCCTTCCAAATCAGTCAGGGTGAGTATTCTAACGTGTGTACTTCAGAGAAGATTTAATACAGGCAACCATTACAGTAAATCTCAAACTGTCTTGGCTTTCAGCCAAGGGAATTAAACCAATGACAAAACCCAAAGACCTCCTAAAATCCCAACTACAAATACTTGGCATGGACCCTGAGTTCAGACCATAGCACATTAATGTAAGAGACATGAAATAAAGTATTAAAGTGCTTGCTCATTTAGATTCTCAGTTATGTGACTCAGTCTGTGATTGTTCAGCAACTGTCAAATTGGACTTGAATAGTTTCACTTAAGCATACATAAAAAGGAAAGACAGCACTGTTGGTTAGACATGTTAAGATTTCCTATTCAAATTCTACATGGCTAATTTTCCCAAAGGAATGTAAAGTAGTGCTAACTATTAATTATGGCAAAAAGTGTTCAAGGTGAGAAACAGATCAGTAACTTGTGCATGTCTTTTGAACAGTCTACACTTCTTCTAACTAATGGATTTCTTTTAGCATTTCCCCCTAACTTTATGCTGCATGAAGTTATCACAAGGAGCACATCAGCTCTCTTTAATAATTCCAAGCACAGCTTGGGTATCTCCTAATTTACAATTAATCTGTTTGATATATCAATCACAACGGTGCAGCAAACTATAAAAACTGTTGCACATTCTTGAGCAAAACTCACATTCATTCCAGAAAATTATTATTGATAAAAAGGTAAGAAAGAGTAAAGTACAATGTAATTTTCTCATTCATCTTTAATCAGTGACTAAATTTTACATTCTGTAAATACCCTCTTATCATGCAAAATAAATATTTTCAGGGGTCATGTGATCATCTATATCATACGCCAAAACTTTACCAAACATTTCCTGGTATCATACATGCAAAAAGCTGCACTGTATTAAAGTCTCATAACCAAGTACCCAAAGAACTCCTTAAATTATCTTTAACATTCTAAGTAGATAATAAATTGCTGGGTTTTTTTTTTCTTAGCAACTATTGCCAACACGCCAACAGTCCTGGCCAATTTTAAGTTAGCAGAAGCTGAACTCTATCTTTAAGGAGGTGGAAGAATTGTAGAAAAGTGGCCCTCCCCACATTACTCCTCAGTACAGTTAATCTGATCAGCTTTGGGAAAAACTGAGTTACCATGCAAGTAAGGACAACGCAAATGAGATTTAGCTATAAAATCTTTCCAGAAGTGTTCGAAAAGAAACAATTCTATCAAAGCGTCAGCCCTATACCTTAAATACACAGGTCATTTCAAAAAGACACATTACCCTGTCCTCTCCCTGAATCTCCTAAGACCCACATCAGTACATTTTCAGCATGCTACAGATGGGAGTCCATTCCAAGAAAAGGCAATCTCCTTGCTCACTATAAATTTTCATAATTCATCATAAAGAGCTCACACATGTTAAGGTAGTTCATCCCAAGCAGGAGTCTTATCGATTCCTTCCCGAGCCTTGCTCCTAATCCTCGCCCAAAGCCTCTTGGCTGAGTTAAACCCCATACCACTCCAGCAAAGTCAATTCCAAGAGCACATGTGCCAAGGATATTTAGTGGTTTTCCTTACACTCCCAGTTTAAACGGGCACCTACTTGCAATTAAATCTCTGCAACAATAAAGTTCTTACCATTTTAATAGAGGCCTGGTTTATACTACCTGTCGTGGCCTTGCCTCAACTATTACATACTTCCAAAGAGGTTGGAAGGGCCCCAAACAGCAGGAAACCAAACCTGCTGCCCGCTCGGCTGTCACCCCACAAAGAATACGAAACATGTATGCTTGAAGGGGTAAAGCGTGAGTGTGTGCGAGCGTGTGTGTGTGTGTGTGTGTGTGTGTGTGTGTGTGTGTGCGTGCGCGCTCCTACTACGTGTGCTGGGGAGGGTCGCGCTTATTAAAGTGTTTGAACAATTTCAACTTGTGACGGAAGTTTCTTGAACCAGGAGGGAAAAAAAAAACCCCAACAAATCAACACCGTCTCCTTCCACCTTCAGCAAGCGCGGGAACCTCCCACCGTCCTCGCGCGTACCTTCGGGGTCAGCAAGGCTTCGGAAGGCAGAACAGGTTTCTACAACCCCACGCCCTCGCGTGGGGGGAGCCGGGGGGTCACCGGGGAGAATCGTGGCCCACGGGATCCCAAGACCCGACCTCGCTCGCACCGCTGCACACTGACCTCTCGCCCCCACGTCTGCGCCCCTCGGCTCGCGCAGGGCTCGCCTTCCCGCCCCAGACACGGCAGCAAGAAGTCCCCTCGCGTGGCAAGCGCGGCGGGACCTCCGAACCCCAGCTCCAGCAGGATTACCTTGCAGCGCAGCCGGCTTTGTGCCCCCTCCGGGCTGCAGCGGCCGCCGGGTCAGCCGCAGCCTCCTCCTAAGCGTCGCTCAGCTCCCGAGGACAGGGCCGGGAAGGGAGGGGGCGTGGAGAGGGACCTGGACTCCGAGCCCCCGGACGCAGGAAGCGGCGACACCTGGTCGCTGGCGCGTCTACTTCTCAGTGTTTCAAAACAGATCATTTAAACCCTTTCCTCTCCCTCCCGCCCCTCACCCGGGCGACCGTTACCGGCAGGCGCCTCACGCTCTGGCGGGACTAGCCGAACTACCCCCGAACGTCCTCGGCCCCGCCCCCCTGAGCCCCGCCTCCACAGGGCCTGTGACTCCGCCCCCTAGAGACTCGGCCCTCTAAGCCCCTTAGTGCCCCAAAGGCCCCGCCCCACAGGTTCGAGCGCCTTGGCCCCGCCTGCCGTAGGCCACGCCCAAGCGCCCTTGATTCCTCCCCCCCACAGTTTTGACCCTCCTAGCGTGCCACTTCCACTCCCCGCCCCACAGGGGGTCCGAAAGCCCTAGCCCCGCCTCTTACAGGCCACGCCCCAGGCCCCTTCACTCCGCCCCGTACGGGCTCGGCCCTCGAAGCTCACGAGCGTGCTCCTGGCTCCGCCCTTCTTTCCCCAGCTCCGCCCCCGAGCGTCCAGGCGCCGCTTCCAGGAGGCCACGCCCACAACAAGCTCTCGCGCTCCCAGGCCACGCCCCCCGTGCCCCTTGCGATCCCTGGCCCCGCCCCTCGAGGCCCCCTTAGGGCTACAAGCTCAGTGCGGTGGGGGTGTCTATGCGCTCTGCAGGCCAAGGGCCTGCAGCGGGGCGGCTGCCTGGCGCCTCTGCAAGGTCTTCCTGCCTCGGTGCAGCTCCGATCCGCTGCCGGAGAGGGAAACGACCCCGACAGAAACCCGATTGAAAGCGGGAGGGTTACGCCTCGGAAACATCTGCCTCCCCCAGTCCGAACATGCTTCCCCCACCCAATGAGCCTGAGCCTCGGCTTTCAGATTGAGCCTCTGACGCCCACAGAGGCTGCTGGGCTTGGCCGGGGCGGCACTACACGGTTGGACCTCTGCATGTCCCCCGCAGAAGGGGACTTGATTTTCTCCTCAGCACACTGGCATCTGGGGGAGTCTCCTGCCTCCACTCAGTTCCACAGAGGGACAGGGCAAGGGCCCTTAATTCATCTGAAGCAGCCCAAAGTCTGCAATCCTCCTTTGAACTCTTGCCTCTTAAACCTTCTGAGAGCTGACCTCTTGGGAGATGAGAAGTCTAGGCTCGGCCATCAGCCTTCAAAATTAGTCTGAGGCCAGGCAAACTTTGCAACACTCGTTTGCAGAGCTGGGGATCCCTCCACAGGTGACACTGGGCTGCCACCCCCGCCTCCCAGACATGTTTCTCACTCCAACCTATTCTCGAAATAGCCCTCCAGGCACACACTCTCCTCCGCCACCCACGACTTGCACACTCCTCCTGCACACATGCCCTCCACTGCACGAATTCAGCCTCAAGCACACTCCTCCCAGCGCCATTCTAGTGATTCCTGGTCCCTAGGGTTAACCCCACCCCAACACACAGCAAACTTCATTCTCCACCCTTATCTCCCGTCCTTTTCAAGGCACTGGCGACAGGCCACTTCATTTCCTTCCTCATCTGCAGACTCTCTTCCCCCTCAAATACTTCACGTCAGCCCCCTCATCTTCATCCCCTCTTCCTCTAAAAATGTGCTAATTAAAATGTAGTTTCCTCTGCCCACATATGAAGTGTGGCAAACGAATCCCATTCTTGGCACACACTGCAGTTCATTTATCCTCCTTTTCTCTCGCCACTGGACGAAAGCTATAGAAATTTTAGTCAGCCAGTATCACCCATTTTCTTTCCAAAAAGAAAAAAAGAAAAAGAAAGAAAAATCCCTTACCATGCCTTATTAATTTTAAGTACTCCTCAACAATCGTGGGGAAGTCTTGCTAAGGCTCAAGGAGAAAACGATATTTAGGAAACGCTCAGCCCGTCATTTTATTTGCCATTTAAAAATATCTGCAGTGTTTGAGAGAGATTGGGAGTGGCTGGGTTTTCTTCATTTAAAAAGAAAAAAATGCTTTGCATGTATCAAGGTTAGCCTTTTTATACATAGTCAAAAAAAGTACTGTAGGAGCATGTATCATGTAATAGTCTCCACCACACAGGACGTGTGCCAGACAGAGCTGTAGACCCCAGCCCACCTCCAAAGGACGACAGATCCACAGAACGTTTTAAGCATGGCTGATGAAGAGCGCGTTCCACGACCATTCCCTTTTCCCACGGCTCCTGAACAAAACGGCTAAGAGATGTGCTTACCTGCAGACGATCCACAGCCCCTTTGCGTGCAGGCGAGCCGACGTGTGTCTGTCTTCCCTGGCTAGGTGTGGATTCTGCAGTGCTGCACGGGATCCCACTGCAGCCGCGGAGCAGCGGCGGCGGCTGCTTCTCCCAATGCTGAGTAGTAAAGTGTGTGACTTAGAGACTCCACGGTTGCCGTGAGGCGCTTGCTTAGAAGAGAGGAGGCGGAATCTTTCTTAAAGGAATGGGTTTGGTTTTTCCTCTCCACTGTTGCTTCATCAGATGAAAAAAAAAGGGTGGAATCAGGGAGTTTCTCTCTCTCTCTCTCTCTCTCTCTCTCTCTCTCTCTCTCTCTCTCTCTCTCTCCCTCTCTCTTCAGTGCAAAGCAATACAGCTGTGGGAGGTCAAGGTTAAAATTAACAGAGAGAAGGGAGGACAAGAGTGAGTCAATGGGAACTGCTAGAAGCACTAATTTTAAAGAGCCCTCTCGCCTCCGGTATTGGGGTTAATTGCCAAAATAAAGTTGTGTGCCTTGAAATGGGTCAACTTCTTGTGCTAATATTTAATTTCCAACCACTGCACTAAACAACCAGAGAGAGGCTATTTAGTATTTACAACAAGCAAGGAAAGAATAATGTTAACTTCATGTGAGTGCTGATACCTATAGATATACCTGAAACGCCTAACATACACGCGTGCGAGTGCGCAGCACACACACACACACACCTTGAGGGGGTACTCTTTTGTTGTTGTTGTTTTTGGAGAAGGGTCTTACCAGGCAGCCTTGACTGGCCTGGAACTTGCTATATAGCCCAGGCTACCAGGCTAGCTCAAACTCACAGAGATCTGCCTGCCTCTGCCTACCAACTTCTGTGATTACAGGTATACACCACTGCACCCAGTCCTAATATATTATTGATATAATTATATTGATACTGGTATTTGGTACCAGAAAATATATTATTGCCAGATTTCAATGTATACTTCCATGTTATAAAATCACAATATTATATACAAAATAAAATATATCTAAAATATTTTTAGAAAATATTCTCAGGGTATACTTACGTTATTGAGTGAAAATTCACAAGTTAGCAGCATTAAGAAACTCAAGTGGTTTTGTTTAAGTGCTTGTAAATCTGCTATTTATATAATTAAAATGTGCCCTGACTGTCAGGAGTCTGTATTATAGCCTCAAATTTTGTTTTAAATATTTCTTCACTTAAGCACTGAACATTTATTAACCTTTTCATACTGAATATGAAGGTGTGATCTCCAAATAAGAACAGATAAAAAATTCCAGAAAACATTCTGCCATTGATTTTTCTTTTCACAGTTTTTGGTAATAACCTGTATGGTACTGAACAAGTACGAAACTAAAAATTATCATTTGGCTGTTAGGTCTTCATTTTGTAAAATGTGAAAATCTGGGGGGTTGAAATTTCTACTGAAAGAATGCTCAGCAGGGTGGTGGCGGCGGCTGTGGCGCACGCCTGTAACCCAGCACTAGTCAAGCAGAGGCGGGTGGACCTTTGTGAGTTCAAGGCCAGTCTGGTCTACAGGTGGAGTTTCAGCACAGCTAGGGTGGTTACACAGCGAACTCGCGTCTTGAAAATCCAAAAAACAAACAAACAAAAATGCTAAAGAGCCATTCCCAATTCCAAATATGGGGACTTTGCGGCATTCCAGTATTTTTGTTGTTTAATGCAATTGAGTCCCACTTGAAATTATTTTTCCTTAAAGTGTGCATTGAAATAAAGTTTAGGAGCTGGGACTATGATTCAGGGTAGAGTGTTGGCCTACTATGCACAAATCCTGGCTTTGATCTCCAGGGCTGGAAGGGTGGGTAGTAAATTTTTGTTTTCAGTGTAACCCAGGCTTATTCGCTATCCCCAAATTATTTTTCAAGTCAACTAACCATTTTGTAAAGTGAGTAAAGTTCGCCTGAATTAGGATTGTAGGCCCGCCTATGACTAGTCTTCCTGTAGCAAAGCCCTTATTTTACAGATCTCCGTTGGCGGGCACTATCACACATATTAATGTCTGCTTGTTCTTTGCGTTTCTGTGTGATCTGGATCATTATCAATAGTGTCTTTCCCGTGCTGGGCACTGAATCTAGAACCTTCTGTGTGCTAGGTGAGCATTCTCCCACGGAAAGCAGTACTCAGAGTAATAATCCTCCTGCCTCCTTGTATGGAGGGGCTGGGCTTACCCTGCTGACATCTGCTAAATGTACCTGACGTTTATGTAAAAGCTGGAGCATCGTCTGGTGAGTCGGAACCGATGTTAGGCTCACCTGTCGTTTTCAGACGTGGGAAACGTGGAAATCCGGAGAAGCTAAATTGGGACGGAGTTAGGGACAGAGCTGGGATTGAGGCTGAGCCCCCACCCTTCACACACAAGCAAGGTGAATGAATGATATCCATGAAAATGCTGTTCCATTCCTTCACTCTGGGGACTTACCAAGACTTGTCAACAAAAACAAAGTGGTGCCGGGCAGTGGTGGTGCACGCCTTTAATCCCAGCACTCGGGAGGCAGAGGCAGGCGGATCTCTGTGAGCTCGAGGCCAGCCTGGTCTACAAGAGCTAGTTCCAGGACAGG